>NC_030388.2:19551807-19866557 GCF_001625215.2 Daucus carota subsp. sativus
AAAGCATCCCGGGCTTGGTTTGATCGATTTAGCACTTTTTTAACAGAACATGGTTTCTTTTGTAGTTTGGCTGATCCATCTCTTTTTATTTTGCACTCATCGCTTGGTACATTAATTTTACTTTTATACGTCGATGACATGCTTTTGACAGGATCCAGCTCTACACTGCTTGATGGTTTTATCGAACTCCTAAAATCTGAATTTGCTATGAAAGATCTTGGCCCTGTACATCATTT
Source organism: Daucus carota subsp. sativus (assembly GCF_001625215.2). Lineage (NCBI taxonomy): Eukaryota > Viridiplantae > Streptophyta > Magnoliopsida > Apiales > Apiaceae > Daucus > Daucus carota. The sequence goes on from NC_030388.2 coordinate 19,552,044, forward strand.
TCTTGGCATTGAGATTCAACGAAATAATAATAATTTTCATTTGTCTCAAACTCACTATGCTCACTCACTTCTCGACAAAGAACAAATGTTGGACTGCAAGCCAATGAGTACACCAATGGAATCTAAGACAAAAGGACTTACTGATGACACTTCTCTTTCTGACCCTTCCTTTTATTGCAGCATTGTTGGCGGCCTACAATATTTAGCCCTCACAAGGCCTGATCTTACTTTTTCTGTCAATTATGTGTCTCAATTTATGCAATCACCATCAGCTTCAAGCATGAAAATGGTTCAACGAATTCTGCGCTATGTTAAAGGCTCAATATCTCTTGGATTGCATTTAACCGGTGACACTACACTTGATCTTTGTGGATTCTCTGATGCTGATTGGGCAGGTTGCCCCACTTCAAGATGATCAACTACAGGATTTTGTACTTTCTTAGGACGAAATATAAGCTCTTGGTGTGCAAAGAAACAACCAACGGTCTCTCGATCAAGTACGGAAGCTGAATATCGTGCCATGGCCAACACAGCTGCTGAACTAACTTGGCTTACATATCTCTTGCGTGATCTTCGTGTTTCTCAAACACAACCTCCAATTCTTTTTTGTGACAATTTAAGTGCATTATATATGACTGTTAATCCTGTTTTTCATGCTCGCAGTAAACATATTGAGCTGGACTACCATTTTGTTCGTGAAAGGGTCTCAATGGGGCTTCTTAGTACTCGACATGTTTCTTCTACTTCACAAATTGCGGATGTCTTTACTAAACCCATGTGTAAAGCTTCGTTACGCAATTTTCAACACAAACTCTGCCTGCAACCTCGCCATCGTTTGCGGGAGGGTATTGGAAATATTCCATCAGCCAACAAAAATCTTGAACATACAAAAAGGAGAGATAAGGCCTGGAGTGAAAAGGTTGAAAAGTGGAGTGATAAGGTTGTAGATCAAGATATGGTTGGCAAGTAGAAGACGCGTGAAGAGTAATTTAGAATCACATTGGAATCATATCACAACAGGATGGGAAAGTCAAGCTCTGCCCCTAAATTACTGCTGTATAATAAATTCTATCAGTGTATTAACAAACAACTACCCTGTAAATGTTTAGCTATATAAGAAGTACAATGTAATAGCTCTCTTCTCACGTTTTTAGTTAAGAAGCTTCTCTTACACATCTTGTTCTATATTTTCTTTAGTTTTTCCACAGAGAGGAAACTTCTTGATTCAGATTCTTCATCCTCTTTGATATCTGAACATTTTTGTTCAGAATTTAGTATCTGAGCTCCCTCTAGCTGGATTTCCTCGATTTCAAAATTTAGTAGTTATTTTGTTCAGATCAAAAATTTCAGTTTAAAATTAATAAGAATTTCTTCTGTGGCCAACTGATCCGTTAAAAGTTAGGGATGTATAATGGTAACCCCCGCTATCCCGGATAGCAAAATTTTTGCATTATATATGCAGCATATAATTTTTATCTTTGTATAGTATAATTATAGTGAATTTAGCAAAAGTACCACTTTTTTTAGGGTTAAATAGCTAATTTATCACTAACCTGGCTGGAAACTTGCAACTGAGTCATGTTGTTGAAAAAACTTTCAAACGCATCACCAAGTAATTAAAAACTTTCAAAATCATCATTTTCCGTCAGTTCCGTTAAGTAATTAACGGAAAGTTCAAAAAAGAAATTAAAAAAAACCAAAAAAATTGGAAAAAATCGTGAAAAATTCAACAAAATCTGATTTTTTTTTTAAAATGTGAATAAAATAAAAGAAAATCAAAAAATTAAAATATGGAAAACAAAAAGTTTCAAACCTTTTTTTTATTCTTTTCAATTTTTCTAAAATCCGAAAAAAAAACTTGCCACATAATTTTTTTCAAATTTTTTCATATTCTTTTAAGATTTTTGAATTTTTTCAGAATATTTTTTAACTTTAGAATTTTTTTCAGAATTTTTTGAATTTATTATGAATTTTCTGTTTTTTCTCCAGATTTTTCTGAATTTTTTAAGAGTTTTTTAGAATTTTTTCATTTTTAAAAAAAAATGTTTTTGAACATTCCGTTAATTACTTAACGGAACTGACGGAGAATGATGCTTTTGAAAGATTTTAATTACTTGGTGATGTGTTTGAAAGTTTTTTCAACAACATGACTCAGTTGCAAGTTTCCAGCGAGGTTAGTGATGAATTAGCTATTTAACCCATTTTTTTTAGAGTAAATCACACTTTGCACCCACTATATTATACCGTTTTTTCGTTTTGGTCTTAAAGTATTTTTTTGCAGAAAACAACCCATAGTTTTAATCTCGCTTCGATTTGCGCATTTTGACCGCCTCCCGTTATATTTGACCGTTAACTTTAACGGGGGGTTATTGCTCTAATTTCCTAACTCTAAGGGCTCTAATCGATGTTTATCCTCATTATAAACATAATAACCCTAGACTTATACATAGTCAGACACACACACACCCACCCACCCATATATCTACATCTTTTTTGGTGAAAAATCCATGGCTAGCAAGTGGTGCTCTAGCAAATGGGCGGCTCAACAAACGGCGTGGACCACCGCAAACGCTGGGCGAAGATTCTGGACATGTCCAGATCGGTGTTGTAACTATTTCCGGCGGATAGATCCCCCTTTGTGTGCACGTGCTCAAGCAATCATTCCTGGTTTATAAGAAGGATTAACATTCTTGAGAGTGAAAAAAGAGATGGAGAAGAAATGGAGAGGCTTGCTGTTGGGGATGTAGGAAAAAATTTGGTTGTAGCAAGGCACTGTTGCTGCTACGATTTTACTATTTTTAAAAATATTTGCAAAAATAATAAAGTTTTAGAAAATATTTTCAAAAATGATCTACAACTAGATGTAACGAGATGCAACTTCAATTAATTAGCGGCGCATGAATTACAAGTATGGTTGCATGTGGTTGCAAACATTATTTTTGCAAATGTTTTCAAAAATTTGATATTTTTTGCAGAATTTGAAAAGATATAGTATTTTTGCAAAAAAAATTTTTGACTTGGGTATTTATAAGAAAACCTCTATATTATATTTCCACACTAAAATGGTTTATTCAGAAAAACAAATAAAGTAATTTACCTACGTATCTAAATTAAAGCGGAATATATATTAAATTAAAATCCAAATAAGTGCAAAATGCCATTGGATATGAGAATTAATATTATAAAATATATACGAGAAAGTTCTAGTGATTCCTTTGAATTCTAGAATTTATCTACGTATCTAGATCTTTCTATTAAATCCTATATAAAGCCTTTTACCAGATCATTTGTGATCAAGTACTTTCAAGCAATGCTTTTTATATAAAATCCAGTACTTTTTCTAAATATTTGAGTTGTGTGAGTTTGAGTGCGATTCTGTCGTCAAATACTATACACGGTACAATTTTGTTTGTAATTATTCAATTGGAAACACCAATTTAAGATTGTAATTCACTCAACATAATTGCTTTAATAGTGATGTGTGATGAGGGCTTGATTCTTTGATGGAGATAATTCCTCTGATCTCATCAGAATAAGTAAATCTCATTTTAGGTTGAGTAATTAAAACTGTACAAGAGCTTGTGAGTATCAAATCGCTTATATCATATAGTCTAACTTGAATTAATTTAAATCGGCGTTTCCTCACTTCATTTGATGTTTGCCTAATAACTGGAGAATTCGGCCGAAATGGGGACAAACGAGGGAGAAACAATCATGCCCTCCTAACATCTATTTTTGCTCCGTTTTCAGGTCCGTCTCAAACCGAGCTTTTAAGGGCTATTTCGAATTCGGCTACACGCTCTATCCCTAATGGGCCTCTCTTCCGTCAATATCACCCTAATGAGCTTAGTAAGATGGGCCTCCAACATGAGAACTCCTTTTTTAAGGTAACTAGTAATTAATTCTCCATTATCACATTATTTAACTTATTATTGTTCATCATACTTGCCATAATATTTGATGTTTATCGTAACACATTCATTTCTAGTATAACCATATCTTATTTTCATCGCTCATTCTCAATGGTCTCCATCTCAATTAATGTCATGCTCATACCTCTCCTAGACTACATGTAATATAATTAAATTCACCACAACTCCCTCAATATCTCTCACACAAATTAAGTTACCACAATAATAGTATACCAACAAGTTAAATGCTTTCATTATTTAGATTTTTGACACATTTCTTTGTTTTGTAAAATTCTCCTCTAATACACTTACAAAGTTCTTGGTATTGAGATATAATTAAGTCGTCCCAACTATATTTTAAAATGTTTCACACATGGACACAGTTATATAAGATATATTATTATCCTAATAGATGGATAACTTGTTCATTATATTTTATGGAATTCAGCCAAAAGAAATTTATGTATAAAAAGTTTAAACGTTTCAATATAAATCGTATTAACAAAAACAATGAGTTTAAAATGATTGTACAAAGTACGTGGATTTTTGTTTCATTTAAATTTTGAATTGTTTGTTCTCATGTATTAGAATGACGCAGTAGTGTTAGTGTGCCTTGACATGAGTATTGTTATTATGTTATCTTTGGATTTTTGCTAAAATTTTTAATTAAATTACTTTTATTTATAATTGTAGAAAACAATGAAGAAAATGCTCCACCGATTTGATTTTCGGCCTATTCTCCATTGACATACATTTTTGAGGTAACGTCTCTTCATATTTATGAAATTCATTGATTTTAGAGAAGATAAGAAATATTTTCTACCAATGAATCCCTTGTGTTACATTTGTTTAGTCTTTCTTATCTGCTTACTGATAAATGCCTATCTGTCTGCAGAGGAAAGGGACCAGGGAGTTTTGAGTTTAATTCTTCTTACAATGGCTGAATCTATCCAAGGGAACAACTCATTTGACTCGGCCCGTATCCCTCTGAAGCAAAAACGAGGTCACCCACAAAAAGATGAAAGCTTATATCATGTACCAAGTGTTCGCCCAAGAACCCATAACAACCTACTTGGAACTGGAAATGCCAGTGTTCCAGAGCATGTTAATCCAGTTGAGGATACATTTAGTAAGGTAGGTCAGGCAGTTACAGCTGTTGTGGAGTCGGAATTTGATGATGGTTATGTGATTACTGGTAAAATTGGCAACTCAGATCTAAGGGGTGTTCTTTTCAAGCCTGGACATTATGCTCCTGTGACGGCAGAAAATGATGTGGCCCCGCATCTTTCGATGATCAGAGGAAAGGAGACTCCTCATGCAACTCAAAAGAGAAGTGATGCTCGTCAGAGGAGACCTAAAGAGAGCCATCAGCGGAGAGCTAATTATCTAGGAAATGGCTCATCTCTGCACATCCTCTGGCTGCTAATTTGTTGACCAGAAGAGACATAACTGCAACTGTGACAGCTCCTTCAGTTGAAGCAAGAGGCACTGTGGTTCCTGTTGTTCTTGAACCAGGTAATGCAGTTGCAGATCAAGATGCTCTTATGGCTGCTCCGAAAGGCAAGAACATGCAAACAGTTACACCGCCAACTACATATAAACTGAAATTACCAGCACCAAACGAGAAGCAAAAATATTGCTGGCATGGAGCCAAGTCAAGTACTCAGATGAGCACAACCCCAAATTTCAGCCTAGCTAGAAAAAAGACGTCCGGGTAACAACTCTCTCTCGCATCGGTGGTCAACGGCTGAGTACTTTTTTCTAATTTTCTGTTTGGATGGCGATCAATAAAATAATCGATCGATTCTCTGGCCGATCTCCTTTCTCGTCACAATTCCGTTTCGATGGTGATTTTTGGACTTTATTTTTAAATCAAATCCTCTCCGTCTCTTTAAAAGGTACGTCTTTTCCTATGTTTGTTGTGTGTTTTTCGCTTGTTTTGTTGACTTTTGTATTTTATTATAATTGTAGATGTACATTATTGCATGTTTGTTTCTCTTCTCTTGTGATATAGAAGTTGTATAGGGTTTTTTCGGTGATCAAATTCATTTGTAACTTAGTTGGTATTTGTTCGGATTAGGTTGTGAATTTTGTTGAGTATAGTAGCCTATATTTTTCTAACTTGATTTATCTTAGCTGGATTTGATGTGGTCGTCGGCCACAATATTAGTCGAAAACGCGGTGTGCTTTAGTTTTTTCATGTGTTCTTTGTGTTCTTCGTTGTTCTTGATTTGTTGATGTGTTTCGTGTGTGTTTGATCTTCTACATTATAAATTTTAGTTTTCAAAATTGTTTTTAGTTGCATGTACGAATAAATTATTGATTTTTTATGATTTGAATATGAATTGTTTTAATTATGGTATGAATTTATATATTGTGCAGGTATATATGTTAGTGTGCAATAATTTTGGATAGGAAAGAATTAAATACTTCAGTTATACATAAGGAATTAAATATTCATGTAAATGCGATTTATATTTACATATATACATATTAGGGATTAATTGATGATTCCATTCATGTTTTTTGAAAAATTGTGTGTTTGGTAAGTGTTTATGTGCATTTATTCCGCTCAATTGGCATATTAAATTTTGTTAATTTATTAATATTTATGAATATTTATTGGGTGACATAATTGATGGCTTTTATTAGGTCTTGATAACGTTCTAAGGAGTTTGTACCAATTTTGGTGACCATAATTGGTGGCATATATTTTTTGGACCAATATTGGTTGGCATGATTATCGTCATATTGTCCTAAATGAATATTTTGCGGTTAATTTTGTTCTTGGATTAATAATTAGAATTTATTAATTCTTATACTTTGTGATGTTATGATAACCCTTTTATTGACTAATTGGATAATTAAATAATTAATTTACGTTGATTGGGATATAAATATGATTTAATTTTTAATTTCCTTCTTTTCCTAACAAAAAACTTAGGTTTTTTTTCTCACAAGAAAATATTAGTATGTATTACGATTTTTTTAGTATAGCGTGTCTAACCAAAGTTCTTACTTTGGTTAGACATTATCACTTTTCATAATTGTATCGTATTGTTATTAGTTCTAAAATTTTTATTTTTGAATAAGATGTTATATTATTATATTTATTTTTGTCAGGATTTAAATGTCATAATTGGGTTTATTTTCCCCAACATACTTTTTTTTTTTTATCATTCTTATGTTTGTTTTTGCTTGGTTTGTTTTTCAGTATCTTGGAGAGAGACCTTACGCGTTTTCAGGATCTGGAGGTGTTTGCTTTAGAGATTCGGTTGTTCAGGCGGGGCATTGGACCGATCAATTTTAATGGGATACTGCATTAGTTTATGCATGACCATGGGATGGTCGCTTTTGACCCCTATGGAAAATGATAACCAATGCCAATTTATTCAGTTTCCAGATGGCCGCGACACTGAAAATGTAGAAAAGCATGACGGACTAGACCGGTTATGCAACGTGAGTCAAGGGAATCTTAGATATTTTTGAAATAAGTCCGGAGCCTTCTGAAGTCATTTGTTTTGGTATGTGGGTACTCGAAGAAGATTATGAGAAAGGGGAGTGGCTTATGGAGCTTGTTGCCAACAGGCAGTTTTGTTCCTCTGTCATTCCACCAGTTCGATGCTGATGTTGTGTATATTCTGTACTACATCTCTATTAATACATCAGAAACAAATACAATGTAGTCCCAAGAGTGCATTGGCTCTTGTACACATATTTTCATCTTACTTAATATGAAGTTATCATTTTTAGTTGTTTAATTTCAACAAAGTTTGTATCAGTGTTTATTGTATAGACTAATGTTAATACCTCAGAGCTCAGTTTTCCATACCCTTCAATTTCTGTTGGTTTAAGATACAAGAGGAAGATAGACGTAATATTAGGTGGAAGTATATTCTTTTATTCATCATAATACTCTTTATATAGAGTTTACATCAAACAAATAAGCATGATACATCAAACAAATAAGCATGATTAGTGCCACTCATATAGCCTAATCAGTTACAAATAATTCTACAATCAATCAACATTAAAACAATATCAACTAATTAATATTTCAGTTACAATTTTGAATCATAATTCCAACACTCCCTCTTGATTCGAAATTGTAAAATTTATTCAAAATTTAAAAATGAAGATGTACTTTTCATCATCACCGCACCTCTCTCCACAACCGTGAATTACCCGTTGCAATTCCGTTGGCACTCTCGATTACCGACGGAATTTGTAAATTGCCGGGGAAAATTTTTGTTGCAGTGTGCGAAAATTGTTGTAGTCGAAGCACTTCTCTTCACAAACGTGATGCACTTCTCACCACAAACATGGAGCACTTCTCTTCACAAACATGGTGCACTTCTCACCAACTTCAAATTTATTGGAGCACTTATATCCAAAAACATTTTTCTTGGTGCACTTCTCACCAGATTCAAATTTATTGGAGCACTTCTCTCGAAAAACATTTTTCTTGGTGCACATTTCACCAAATTCAAATTTATTGGAGCACTTCTCTCCACAAGCATTTTTCTTGGTGCACTTATTATTGGATCCTCTTGATCCCCTTCATGTTCTTTCTCGGGAGGTTTGGTTGACCCGCCTTCAAAATCCCTTATTTGATTTACTGTTTGACGCTTAAAGTCTTTTAACGTCAGTTAAAAGGCGACGCAAAAGAACCTTTAACCGACACTAAAAGTTAGTCAAATGCGTCGCGTGGCTAAAGGGTGTTGTTTTGACCGACGTAAAAAGCAGTGTTTAGGTGTTGTCTTTTTTAAGAGCCGATGGTACAAGTAAAAAAAGAGTCATTTTATTCGTCGGCTAGGCACTGAACCGATTCTAGAAAGAGTTTTAAGTGACGGTTTTAATAAAACCGACGCAAAAAGCTTTTTTCAAAAAGCGTTTTTTTTTACTAGTGAAATCTGTAGGTTTATAAAACTTGCACCTGGTTGCAGGAGGAACCCAGGTCAAATTTCTGGTACCGCCAGGTCCTTAATTACCTTTAGTCTACACTGTTATATTATATTCATTAAATAAGACATTTATATTATATGATTTCTTTGTGCAGGACAAGAATAAGGGAAGTATTACTAGTTTATGGATACTTGCCCGAGATCCTATAGTTCACACCAATGACAATGACAGGTCCTTCAAAGTATGTAGCAGAAAATTTAATAAATTATTCACCAGTAATTTCTTGTGTTAATTTCCGGTGCAAGTTCACTAGAGAGAGCGCGAGTAATTGGTATTTTTTTCTTAGTTCACTTCTTAGTCAATGTAAAAGACATATATAGTTTATTATATATCTTTATTATATATATATATATATATAGAGGCTAATATAATAAAAACAATGTGTAGTTACTAGTTAGACTCATAAATAAGGTCTAATTCATTATTGCACTTTCTATGATTATCTCTTTTACATTAATTTTGAGGCCCATGGCAGAGTTACATGATGAGTATGTTGCGAGAAAGCTTAAAGAAAGATTAAGATTTGGTTTACTCTAATTAATTGCATTGAATTGGAAGACTGAGCGACCAACTGGTCAAGACATTCCATCCCAATCCCTTGGTTATCTCCGCAAACCAATTTGCTTGAGCCAGAAAACTAGTGAATTTGTAAAAATGATGGTACATATGTATTTCCCAAATAAATAAATTGCAAAGTATAGTGTGATTTTATTTTAAATATTATTGGAATATAATATACTCAATGACTAACTCGATTATTAGGCTGTTAGATGATTTAGTTCAATATATTTAATGTTGATGGGGGCTTCTTGTTGTTCAAATGTATATTGCCATCACATTAATAGTTTTTTTAAGTTTAAATCTACCAAATTTTTATATCATTTTTCAAATTAAATTTATATTCACATTTGTTAAAATATGATTAATTTCTATTAACTTATTCTCTTCTAATCTGTAGGGTTAAAATTCATACCCTTCAGTTATGGGCTTTTTGAGATGGCTTTGTATTATTGGACCACTTCTAAATTAAAGATAATTTAGAGGTCTTTGCGTGGGCCGTAAAATAGTCCAAATCTGACTCCCCAAACACAAAATATACCCCAAACAGTGTAGAAATGAGGCACAGCCCAATAAATCTAACTTTCCATAAAATTTAGCTCAAAATATATAGCTATTTTCTCATGAATCCTTCTCAAATTATAATTTTTTATTTCATATAATAAAATGTGAAATATATTAAATAAAAATTCAAATTACCGCAAAATACAAAAATATATTTTATTGGAAAGTTCTAGCGAGTCCTTTGGATTCTAGCATTTAACTAAGTATCTAGATCTTTCTATCGAGTTCTATATAAAGCCTTGTACCAAATCCTCATTTCCTAAATATTTGAGTTGTGTAAGTTTGAGTGAGATTTTGTCTTCTAACAATATAGACGGTGCAAAATAGTAGAATTGTGTTTATATTTATTCAATTAAAAATACCAAAATAGGATTTTTATTGATTCGACATAAATGCTTTAATGGTGATATGCGATGAGGGCATGATTGCTTTCATGGAGATTATTCACTTGCTATTTATCTTCTGATCTGAGAAAAGTAAATCTTATTTTAGGCTCACTAATTTAAATTGTATACGAGCTTGTGAGTATCAAATAAAATATATCGTATACTCCAACCTCAATTAATTTAAATCGGCGTTTCCGCATTCAGTTTGTACCTAATAATTGGGGAATTCGGCGAAGTGGGGCAAAATTAAGGAGAAACAGTCATGTCCTCCTAACATCCATTATTGGCTCCGTCGGTCTACAGGTTCCTCTCAAATAATAAGCGTTCATTGGCAATTTCGAATTGGACTACACGGTCTATCCTTAATGGGCCTATGTTCGGTCAATCTCACCATAATGGGCTTAGTAAGATGGGCCTCCAAAATGAAAACTCCTTCTTGAGGTAACTAGTAATTAAATCTCCATTGTCAGATTAGTTAACTTATAATTCTTCATCATACCTGTTATAATAATAGATGATGATTATAACACAACAGTATCTTACTTTCATCTCTCACCTCTCACTCTCAATTGCCTCCATATCAATCAACTAGTACTACAAATTAAAAGCTTTAATTATTTAAATTTATGACTTATTTCTTTGTTTTGCAAGATTCTCCTCTGATACACTTACAAAGTTCTTAACATTCGGAAATAATTTAGTATAACACAACGGTATCTTACTTTCATCTCTCACCTCTCACTCTCAATTGCCTCCATATCAATCAACTAGTACTACAAATTAAAAGCTTTAATTATTTAAATTTATGACTTATTTCTTTGTTTTGCAAGATTCTCCTCTAATACACTTACAAAGTTCTTAACATTCGGAAATAATTTAGTGGTCTCAACTGTATTTTAAAATATTTCACACATGAACACATTTGTATAAGATGTATTATTATCTTAACAAATGTATAACTTGTTCATCATAATCGATTGAATTTAGCCAAAAGAAATTTATGTATGAAAAATTTACACATTTATTATTTTATTTTGACTAATTGAAAATTTTGAGTTTACTTTTTTTCTAAATTACAAAACATTGAATTTGATATTGAATTTTATATAAATCATAATTAAGAATGAATGTCAATGAGTTCATAATGATTGTACATGGGTTTTTGATTTCTTTAAATCTTGAATTATTTTAGATATTGAGAAATTTTTGAATAGTAAAAAGCCAAAAGATGGATTAAATACTTTGTATAACATGTGTATTAACCAAGATCCATCTATTAGAATGAAGTAGTAGTGTCATTATGACCTTGTATGAATATTCTTTTATTATATTATGTTCAACTTGATCTGTGAATTTTTGTTACAAATTTTAATTATATTACTTTATATTTATAATTGTAGAAAATAATGAAGAAAATGCTCCACTTAAATCAAATAGCTCAAATTAACATAGACTCTAAGAGGGGGGAGAGACAGAGGGGGGAGAGGGGGAGAGAGAGAGACAGAGGGGAGAGAGAGGCAGAGAGAGTGAGGGAGAGAGTGTGAGAGGGAGGGGGGAGGGAGAGAGTGAGACAGAGGGAGAGAGGGAGAGAGACAGACAGAGAGAGTGTGGGAGGGAGAGGGAGAGAGGGGGTGGAGAGAGAGAGAGAGATAAAATCACAACACAAAATACACATGCATTTACATATAAAATCAAAAACAAAGCATGTATTCAAGGTGAAAATCAAAGGATTATAGCGGATTTTACCTTAAATCCAAGCAAATCCAAGCTGCAAATCGAAGCTAGCCCTAGTTCCAGTAAAACCCCAATTTAATCGAAGCCCTAAGGAAAATAAAGACACAAAATAAGAACATAACAGTGAAAAGCAACCTAAAAACAAAATGAAGAAAAGAAAGCCCTAATTCCGTCGATCGAAGAAGCTCTGAATCGAAGCCCTGATTGAAACCCCGATTTTACCTAATTACAGGTGAGTGTGAGCAGCGGAGACGGTGTATCTGAGCGGAGAGGTGGATTTGAGCAGCGGAGAGGGGTGAGTTTGAGCGGAGGTGTTTGAGCGGAGGTGAGTGAGTTTTATTTGTGTGAGCGGAGTGAGTGTGTATTGTGTCTGCAAGCCCCGATTAATTGTTTTGTTTGTTTTTGTCTCTCGAAATGGGGGATGGGGGGGGGGGGGGGGGGAGTTTGCCGCTCGCTTTTTCAACAGCGGGAACACCCAAATTTATTTATTTTTTATATTTTATATTAATATTTCAGTTTACTTTGAATTTATTAATTATTTAAAAATATAAATTTATTATGTATTTGATATTTGTAAAAATGTAATTCAGTTGCATTGTAATTGCTTAGAAATAATTAATTAGTTTCAAATTTTATTATTTTAAGTATATTCTGATTATTTGATATAATAATCATATTATTATATTTTAAAATTTCATGTTTAAAAATATTATATTTAATAAATTAATCATATTATATGCACATTTTATTATCATATTACAAAAATTATTTTACCAATACTCTATGCAACATATAGTGTTGGCTATTACAACATCAAATGGACATGAAAGGCTATCGTTGCGATAGGTATGGATTAGTGCCTCTAATGCAACATAATTTTGCAACACTCGTGTTTACACCATTGGGATAGGCCATATATGGGTAGTGACTATGCTTCATTGGAATCATCTTTCAGCTAACTTCTTTCTTTATATTTTATGAAATCTATTAATAACAGACATGGTAACAAATATTTTCTATATACTCAGGTATTTTTTTTATATTTCTTAGTAGTAAATGTATTTGAGTCAAGTGGGCTTCTAACATGGCTAAGGCGAAAAAGATCACAGGATATTATAATTATGAGGAACAGGTTTCCCCTGTTGCAGCCATGGATCGATGCAAATCTAACACAAGCGCCACTGTTCAGGCGATACTTCGAGTTTCCAAACACGAGCGTGAGGAACTCTACACCAGCAGGAGGCGACTTGCTGATGCCTTGAAATTCCTTAAATCTAAAGGATTTCAAGAGGATGACATATTTAAAGAAATGGAGCATGACGGGTTCTCAACTCAACAACCTCTCAGAGATGATTTTGGCCTCCCTTTGTTCAAAAATAACGGTGATAATCCGTTCAAGGATAAAATGAAGGCAAAAATGGATGAAGTAAATGGTTCTGAGAACACCCCCAAGGTGTCTACTGATTTGCCTAACACAAATCTTGCTGGTGAAAACAAGAAATGTGATGGTGGTAACTCCAATACTACTCCTAAACCCTCTTGGTCTGCTGTAGTAAAAAATTCGAAGCTAGAGGAGGCTCTCACTTTCGATTACTGTCCTATGCCTCCTGGTGCCTCTGTGGTTACCTTGCCGGCTGAAGCTTTGCAAAAGGGGTTAGAAAAATTTAAATGTTGTCTTGTTGGCACCTTCACTAAGGGGTGATAAGTGGTATTTATACACACTTATAGGCCTTCATTTCCACTTAAATTGGTTGATTGTACTTAAGTGTGTAGTGTCTTTTGATGTGTTTTTATTGTTTTTCTGTGCAGGTCACGAGTTGAGGTGATGAAGTGATTTTCTATCATTTTAGGTTGGTTTTGGTGCATTATTTGCGAGAATAGAGAATTGTGGATTCACCGAGACTTGGGATTTTGTGGGTATATCTTCTACAAACCCTCACGAGAACACACTCGTCCACTAGAGCTATCTAGGGGTTTAAAGGGCTTGTTGCATATGCTAAATGCAACCGTGATCACCTACGGAAGTGGTACTAGGAACGAGGAAGGACATGCACGCGAGAACGGGCTGAAAAACAAAGAATCAAGGCTGTCATCACAGACAGTAGCGCGCCCGCGCTAACCTGTAGCGCGCCCGCGCTACAGCCTGCATCACTAGCGCGCCCGCGCTAGTGTAGCGCGGTGGCGCTCCGCAGAAACTCCCCGGGCCGATTTTTACAGCTTTTCTGATGGATTTTCGCAGCGGTCGAGGCCCGGTTGACGTAGTCAATGCATTTTTATTTCTCGTGTGTAAAAACCCTAGCCTAATAGTCGTAGTTTGAGTAGAGTTTAATATCGTAATCATAGTTTTAGTTTTATTCGAAGCACATTATCAGTTTGTACTAGATCGTTCTTTGCGAGGAAGTGACAGTTTCGAGCAAGATCGTGAACATCAAATCTGTAACGTGTGATCCTTATTATTATTAATTCAAGCATTTTATTCTATTTAATTCTCGTCTTTTCTTTATCATGCTTTCATTAGAACCCATGATGTCGATTAGTTCGATTATGAACTAACCGCCTTCATGGGATTCTAATGGATTTATCGATGTAGTCTAGTAACGATTATAATTACGTGATTTTGTGACATATGTTGATTGCTTTGCATGAGCCGTGCTTATTCTTCTTAGAAGCGTAGCTAACTTCTAAGTTGTGTGTTAATTCTTTCTGAAGCGAGAGTGGATGATTGAATTTAGAACTATGCCATGTAAACATAGGATTATGTGAATGAAACATAATTTGTGGTAGACTTGAACTATTTTTATCACCCTGTGTAATCACGATAGACGACTTGCTATTAAACCTCTCTGCTTACACTACCGCTATAGAGATATAGGGTCTGAGCTTTGTTGGTGTCCATGAAATTTCTGTCTTAATTGCGGATTTTGATTGGTATGATATGTGTGCAATGAGAGTTGGCATGTATTACTTTCGTGTTGTCTGATTAGGATCAACAGTCGCATGTTAATCAGTAATTTCAATTCTAGATGAATTCGATAATGAAGTTAGAATCCCATGTGTTTTCCTATTCTGAATTTGATTAGTAATTTTAATTATTAGTATAAAAGAAACCATCCTTGTTAATTGTCTTAGCAGTGATAACTGATCATACATTGTTGCATAGGTGCGTATTCTTAATTCACCAGTCTCTGTGGGATCGAACTTAATATATTACTTGTGATCACGTGCGCTTGCGTGTAGATTTTTGCGAACAAGTTTTTGGCGCCGCTGCCGGGGACTCGGTGTTAATTAATTAGTTTACGTACTTGTCATCAGTGTGCATTAAAATTCACTGACTCGGATTCTTTTCTCACTTTTCTTAGTTGTTGTTGTATCTATTGTTTTTGTTTAGTTATTTATAATGTTTCCTTTGCCTCCTTGGGACTTCAGTTCCAAGTGAGGTAGCTTTTACTGCGTTCTTGGCTGTGTTTGTGCTGTTACAGGGTTACAATGGAAGAAGTCGATACCTTTGCACTTATATCTTCCATAGTTGAGGCATATTCGTCGAAAGCTACAGAGCCGACCTTGTATCCGATGAGTGTCGATGAGATGTCACAAGTTGCCCCTACAACATACGGCTTCTGTCAAGTTTGTGGTGTTCAGGGTCACTATAGTTATGAATGCTCTTATAACCACTTCAACTCTCAGAATACTCAGTCGGGACATGGATATAATTATCAAGAAGGATATGAGTACAATCAGTATTCTAATTCTTGTGATCAAGAATGGATGGATCAACCAAATTTCTCTTACATGGACAACAATTTTGGTGATTTCCCATATCATGGTCAACATCAATTTCAAGAACAAAAATTTCAGCAACAATGTTATGAAGAACCTCCAATGCAACAATATGATCAGTTTGAGCAACAGTATTATCAGCCTCAATATGAGCAACCACAATCTCAACAGTATCAATATCCTCAAGTACAAGATCTACAGGTTCCTCAACCCACTGTAGAAGTGCCTTCTGATCAAACAAATGAGGTATATGATATGTTGGTAAACATAAACAAGACGCTTAAGGAACTCAAGGCTACACAACTGATGATGGAGGCTCGACTTGAGCGGTTAGCTAGTTCTTTTACTGTCGAACAACCCGATTCTTCTCCACTTATAGCCACCCAAGTTGAAGATGACATAAATGCTACCATTCTTACAAATGATGGAGATTGTGATAGTTTTTCGACCTGGGATGATGATGTGCCTATTAATAAAGAGGAAGATCGTGTCGCTGACGGCAAAATCGATGAAGTTGTTGTTATGGACCGTGTGGGCGATGATGAGGTGCATGAAAAAAGCAATATCGAGTTGATCGTAGTTTCTCCTACACCAGGTGTGCTTGAATTACATTTCCTGAAGGGGATTAGCTCAATCAAGGTTGCTCCATGTTCTGATATTGAAAATTTGGCTTCCAATCCAACCTCTACCCCTATACTTGAGAGTACATGTTTTAAAGCTGACATGATGATTGTCCAAGATGATCTTACACAAAATCTGGTGGGTTATCCAGTCCAAAAGGCTCTTACACTTCAACTCTTGGAAAAAGAGGATAGCAATTTCATTTCTTTATTCAGTGACATGAAAGGCCAAGAAGTTCTTATGACTCCTGTGAAAGTGAAGAGTTCTGAAAAACCACCACCCGAGCCTCCACCTTGTGTGAAAGTCGAAGGAGTTCGGTCCTTTAATGGATGTGAATTTTTTCGTTGTTTTATCACAAAGTTCTCTGAAAGTATAAATGTCGATCAATGGTTACTTCTTGAAGTGACAATTAAGTTTACTAACGTTTGTTTGGAGACTTTCTACAGGACAAAGACAATATTTGATGCTCTTGATTTTATTTGTGGTGGCGAGATTTTGTTTGAGAAAGTGAATACCCCATTTCTTAAACCTAAGCAATATCCTACACCGGATTCACCTCCGGCAGAGGAGGGGGAGGACTCCGATTAGGTACGTGGGTGCTCTAGCCTTTTTATCACTTTCAATGGGGACATTGAAAATTTTAAGTTTGGGGGTGGTAATCTAAGGAAGAGCATATTATTAGATAGTTTTTTTTTTATTATTGCATGTGTTAGTTAGTTCATGTAGTTCACGTTTATTTTAGGTTGATTTGATTAATTCTCACGTTTTTTTATTTTACTCACGTTTTTTTTATTTTGCATAATAACTGTCATAGTTAGTATCACGAGCATTTGCATGAATTATGAAGTTAAGCCAAGTTAATTGCCTATGATGAATTATGTGCGTAGTTCGTGGTTAGTAGTTTCAATTGCAATGCTAGGTTAGTACTTGGAAATTGCTTGTGTTGGAAATTGCAATTCACATATGTTCTTGAGATAGGATTTAGACGAAATTCCATGAATTCTAGGATTGAATTGAACACCCTTCAGCTTAGGTCTGTAAATCTTAAGTTTGGGGGAACTGAGGAGTAGATATACCTTTCTAAAAAGAATAATATAGAAAAAGAAAAAAAAAAAATATAGTAGTAAATAAATTCACTAAAAAAAATAAGTGGTAGAATTAACTAGGTTGAGCTCATTAGTACTCGAGTAATTAAGTCTGAGGGGACTTTGTGCCTAACAACCTAAAGCCCTTCGTGGTTTGGGATTGTTGACCCAACGCTCGCTACATGGGTACTAGTGCATAAATCTTTAGGGATCTCAACCATTGCACAGTTAAATAAACCACTAGAATAAAGTGAATAATTGGTGTGTGAAGTCTTGTGGTGTTCGTAACGCATTTACACTGCGAAGCGCTCTGACCTTAGACCAAGCAATTAATCACCAATAAAAAAAAAAAAAAAGAGAAAAAAAAATAATATAGTGAATAAAATAGAAGGGTGTGGACATTCTTTGGGACCTTGGCTTTTAGTTGGACTTGAGTGACGGGGTGTTAGTTTAGACTTTTACGATTCTTGATTGGGATTCTGTGGGAGTAGTAGTTTTTGTCTTGTCTCAATAAAAGAGCATGCTTGCACACACGGGCACTCCACACTTGTAAATAGAAGAGTGATTGACTTGGTAGCGAGAGAGATGAAAGTCGAGAACATTAGCACAATCTGAGGTATTAAAAATTGACAAGGCAATGACTTCATAGTTTATTCATTCATCACGTAGTTGCATTCATACATTGCATTGTATTATTGTATAGTGTCGTTGACGCTTGAGGACAAGCATCAGTTTAAGTTTGGGGGTGTGATAAGTGGTATTTATACACACTTATAGGCCTTCATTTCCACTTAAATTGGTTGATTGTACTTAAGTGTGTAGTGTCTTTTGATGTGTTTTTATTGTTTTTCTGTGCAGGTCACGAGTTGAGGTGATGAAGTGATTTTCTATCATTTTAGGTTGGTTTTGGTGCATTATTTGCGAGAATAGAGAATTGTGGATTCACCGAGACTTGGGATTTTGTGGGTATATCTTCTACAAACCCTCACGAGAACACACTCGTCCACTAGAGCTATCTAGGGGTTTAAAGGGCTTGTTGCATATGCTAAATGCAACCGTGATCACCTACGGAAGTGGTACTAGGAACGAGGAAGGACATGCACGCGAGAACGGGCTGAAAAACAAAGAATCAAGGCTGTCATCACAGACAGTAGCGCGCCCGCGCTAACCTGTAGCGCGCCCGCGCTACAGCCTGCATCACTAGCGCGCCCGCGCTAGTGTAGCGCGGTGGCGCTCCGCAGAAACTCCCCGGGCCGATTTTTACAGCTTTTCTGATGGATTTTCGCAGCGGTCGAGGCCCGGTTGACGTAGTCAATGCATTTTTATTTCTCGTGTGTAAAAACCCTAGCCTAATAGTCGTAGTTTGAGTAGAGTTTAATATCGTAATCATAGTTTTAGTTTTATTCGAAGCACATTATCAGTTTGTACTAGATCGTTCTTTGCGAGGAAGTGACAGTTTCGAGCAAGATCGTGAACATCAAATCTGTAACGTGTGATCCTTATTATTATTAATTCAAGCATTTTATTCTATTTAATTCTCGTCTTTTCTTTATCATGCTTTCATTAGAACCCATGATGTCGATTAGTTCGATTATGAACTAACCGCCTTCATGGGATTCTAATGGATTTATCGATGTAGTCTAGTAACGATTATAATTACGTGATTTTGTGACATATGTTGATTGCTTTGCATGAGCCGTGCTTATTCTTCTTAGAAGCGTAGCTAACTTCTAAGTTGTGTGTTAATTCTTTCTGAAGCGAGAGTGGATGATTGAATTTAGAACTATGCCATGTAAACATAGGATTATGTGAATGAAACATAATTTGTGGTAGACTTGAACTATTTTTATCACCCTGTGTAATCACGATAGACGACTTGCTATTAAACCTCTCTGCTTACACTACCGCTATAGAGATATAGGGTCTGAGCTTTGTTGGTGTCCATGAAATTTCTGTCTTAATTGCGGATTTTGATTGGTATGATATGTGTGCAATGAGAGTTGGCATGTATTACTTTCGTGTTGTCTGATTAGGATCAACAGTCGCATGTTAATCAGTAATTTCAATTCTAGATGAATTCGATAATGAAGTTAGAATCCCATGTGTTTTCCTATTCTGAATTTGATTAGTAATTTTAATTATTAGTATAAAAGAAACCATCCTTGTTAATTGTCTTAGCAGTGATAACTGATCATACATTGTTGCATAGGTGCGTATTCTTAATTCACCAGTCTCTGTGGGATCGAACTTAATATATTACTTGTGATCACGTGCGCTTGCGTGTAGATTTTTGCGAACAAGGGGACCTTGCCCTACTCAAAGGTCCTGGAGCTCGCTAAGAAATCATGGGATTCCAAAGGTCTTTGTCAAGTTTCGCAGAAAGATTCTCACACTTTTCTTTTTAAGTTTCTCTCAGAAAGGGATATGAACGCAGTTTTTGCGAGAGGCACTTGGTACTTTGAAAGAAAACCTCTTGTCTTTAGCATTTGGGGCTCTGATTTTGGGGACAAAAAGCTTACCAGCATCCCTCTCTGGGTTAAATTCAAGAACCTCCCTGATTATTATTGGACCCGGGAAGGGCTGAGCCATGTTGCAAGCTCAATAGGGCCACCTATTTGTGCAGACAAGACTACTTCTCAGCTCAATCCGGTACAATTTGCCAAGATTTGTGTTCGCTACACTGTGGGGGACACATTGCCTGAAGTGATTAAGGTCGCTGTGCTTGATGCTGAAACTAAGGCACTTTCCTCCTCGACTTTTGCTGAAATTGAGGTGTCTTATCCTCAGAGGCCATTAGTGTGTAATGGTTGTAAATCGTTGGGTCATCTTGTGGGAGCTTGTCCCTCTGTCAAGCGCGTTTGGGTGCCCAAGGTTCACAATGATCAGCCCTCTGTTCAGAATGATCAGCCCCCTGCTGCAGATACAGCTGCTATGCCTAATACCACTGTGGAGCATCAAGCTAACAAGCCTCCTTCTTTTGAGCTTTTTGTTGAGCTTACTGGTGAGTCATCTGCTAAGGGCACATCTGTCGCAGCACCTGTGCCGGCTGCTACTGTTGATAAACCGGAGGAATGGACCACTGTCAAAGGCAAGAAATCTAGTCCTCCTAAGACTCGTAGCCAGTTGAAGAAGGCCAGAAAGGCAGTGGGGAGGAATTCCCCTCAAAAGTAATAGTCATGATCATGTTTTTTTGTTCCTACAACACGAGAGGGCTTAATAATAAGATTTCCTATTATAAGGATTTTATTGCTGCTACTAAAGTTGATTTTGTAGCCCTCCTGGAAACTCATGTTAAAAAGGAAAATGCAGCTTTTATTTCTAAATTAGTGGCTCCTAAATTTCAGTGGCTTTTTAATTATGAATGCCACCATAATGGAAGAATCTGGCTCGGATGGGATCCTGCTGCTTGGACAGTATCTCATATTGTGGTCCATTCTCAGCACATCTCCTGTAAAGTTTCTTCTCTTAAATCTCAGCTGTCTTTTTTTGTTTCTTTCATATATGCTTCTAATGACTATATTGAAAGACGAAATCTCTGGTGTGACTTGATTAATTTCAAAGCCTCCTTACCTGCTGATTCTCCTTGGGCTCTAACGGGTGACTTTAATGTTTGCCTCAAGCTTGATGAAGCTAGTAATAATCCTAATATTATTACGACTGCTATGAGGGAATTTAGAGATATTGTGGATACTTTGGATATCTTTGATCTGAATTTTTCAGGGAAATTCTACACTTGGTGGGATAGTAATCTCAGCTCTCCAATCTTTAAGAAGCTGGACAGAGTCCTCGTCAATGCGAACTGGCCTGATGTTTTTCCTCTCTCTCGAGCTCAATTTTTCTCTCGAGGCTTATCTGATCATAGTCCTGCAATGACTTACCTTGGAGTTGAGGCCCCTAAGCTGTTCAAACCATTTCAGGTTTTCCAACATATCATTGAGAATCCCAGTTTTCTACACACTGTGGACAATGCTTGGTGTGAACCGATTCATGGTGATCCATGGTTTATTTTATCAATGAAACTAAAAAGAGTAAAAACTGCTCTAAAACAGCTCAATCACTCTAGTGGAAATCTTCATGAAGCTGTTCTCTCCACCAGAAATGCTCTTCTCACTTACCAGGAACATCTTCCTGCCAACCCATCAGCTGCTGCTATGAATATCGAGGAGGATCTGTGCTCTGCCTATTCTAAAGCTCTAGCCCTCGAGGAAATTTTCTTAAAACAAAAATCTAGAGTTCAATGGCTTGAACTTGGCGACGGAAACAACTCCTTCTTTCATCGTTCTTGTAAAGGGAGATGGAATTCTAACAAATTGTTGGCTATGGAAGATCATAATGGGAATGTTGTTACTGATCATAAAGATATTGCTGCTATTGCCACAAGTTACTTTCAAAATCTGCTTGGCTCTTCTCAGCAAGTTAATCTCATGGATTCAAATGTTGAACTCCCTCAGCTCTCTAGCAGTCAACAGAGATATCTATGCACTCCTTTCAATAGAGAAGACATTCTCAACACTCTTAAACGCATGGCAAAGAAGAAGAGCCCTGGGCCGGATGGTCTTACTCCTGAATTTTATTTGGCGGCTTGGCACATCATTGGGGATGAAGTTACTAATGGAATCTTGTACTTCTTTGATTCTCTTCACCTCCCTAATGCCATTAATTCTGTTGCCATCACCCTTGTTCCTAAATGCGAGAATCCCTCTAGAATGGAGCATTATCGTCCAATTTCATGTTGCAACACTCTCTACAAATGCATCACTAAGCTGCTAGCTGGGCGTATGAAGCTGATAATTCCCTCACTCATCTCTCACAATCAAACTGCTTTTATTCCCAAGCGAGTTATTGGTGATAATATCATGATTGTTCAAGCGCTATGCAAAGATTACCACCGCAATGATGGCATTCCCAGGAGTGCCTTTAAATTGGATATCCACAAGGCTTTTGATAGCCTAAATTGGGATTTCCTTTTCTCTGCTATGGAACGTATGCTCTTCCCTGCTCAATTTATACTCTGGATCAAATCTTGCATAACTAAGTGTATGATCTCGATCAAGATTAATGGTGTGCTTGAAGGCTATTTCCCCTGCAAAAGTGGTCTCCGTCAAGGAGATCCACTCTCTTCGTATTTGTTTGTAATTAGCCTTGAAGTTCTAACTGCTCTTCTAGCGTATCAAATCCAGAATGCTGAGCACTTCTCTTTTCATTGGCGCACTGATCAGATGAAGCTTAGTCACGTTATTTTCGTTGATGATTTGTTTCTTTTCTGCAAAGGTGAAAGTCAATCTATTAACCTTCTGCTTGACGCTGTTATGCAGTTCTCCACTTGGTCTGGCCTGAATCTTAGCCCAAGTAAATGCAGAGGATTTTTCTGTAACGTTCCTGAGAATATTATTAATGATACTCTTCAGCGATATGGTTTCAGTCGTGGTGCTTTACCCATCACTTATCTTGGACTGCCTCTCATTACTAGCAGACTTAACAATCAAATTTGCATGCCGCTGATTCAAAAAATCTGCACAAAAATTGATTGCTGGACTACAAGAATTTTAAGATATAGTGGTCGTCTTCAGCTTCTTAATACTGTACTACAAGGTGTTCAAGGATACTGGAGTATGTACCTATTCCTTCCCAAGAGTGTGCTCAAGCGTCTCCAATCAATCTTTGCCAAATTTTTATGGGCTGGTAATCTTGATGCCAAATGCCATTATAAAGTTGCATGGTCTGACTGCTGTTATACGAAGGATGAAGGTGGCTTGGGCATTAGAGATCTCTTCCTTTGCAATTCAGCTGCTATTTTGTACCAAGTTTGGAGACTCTCCCAACCTGATCCCACTTCCCTCTGGCTTATCTGGGTACACTCGTGCTTTTTAAAACACAAGGCATTCTGGACTGCTAAACTGCCCTACAAATGCCCTTGGAGCCTTCGTAAAATCTTCAACTCTCGATCTTTAGCCTTGCAGTTCATCTCTTATAGAGTGAAGATGGATTCTAAATTTAAAGCATGGCATGACCCATGGTTAACGAACCTCCCTCTGATTGAAAAATTTGGTTCTGGTTTTGTTACTATGATGGACTCAACTCCTGATGCTTTAGTCGGATCCCTAATTATTCATAACCAGTGGTCTGTTGTCTCTACAAATGACCCTCATGTTATCAGCTTCCGCAATATGCTCCAGTCTTGTCCTATTAGTACCAATGATGCTGTCCTTTGGAACGGGGACACATTAGTTAACAGAACTACCATCTTGTATGCCCTTCGACAGGTAAGTCCAACTGTCCCGTGGTGTAGATTCCTATGGCACAGATTTCACATACCTTCATGCTCTTTCATCTCCTGGCTTGCTTGCCGGAATCGTTTGCTCACTAAAGATCGTATGGAATATTTCGAAATGACTGTTCCGGACCCTACTTGCCTTTTATGCCAAAACTACAATGAAACTGTCCAACATTTATTCTCTGAATGCCCTTATACAAGCTTGATGCTGCGAGCATGTCCTTACCCTCTCACCATTAATTGGCAGAATTGGATGCATGGCTCTTTCTTTGCTGGTAACCTCCCTCGCTTTGAGCAGAATATTGCTTATCTATTCACTTCTGTGGTAATTTACCTGACTTGGAAGGAACGTAATTCGCGTATTCATGGTGGCCAAGCCATCCCAGCTTCTCAATTGTTAACTTCTGTCAAGCGTATGGTTCGTGAGAAGTTATATACTTGTGCGAGTTTTAAGAGAAGGCTACAGAATAATCCCACCCTGAGCCATATACTTTACTAGTTAGTTATTTGTTTTTGTTTGTAATGCTCTGGCTAGCAGCTAGTCTGTTGCTTTATTTGCTTGACTAGGAGAGTCTGTTCTCTAGTCCATCGCGGGGGATGCCCCTAGACTTTGTCTTTTTTTGTTCCTTTTCTTTATAATATTTTCATTTAGCAAAAAAAAAAAAAAAAAATTATTGCCCAAACTACGGCTATGAAATAGTATTATTTCCCGCAAATTTAGAACCTTGATCCACTTTTGGACGGAAATTTGAAATTTTGAGAGAAGTGAAATGATTTATAGTTATACACCAGTGGTCCATAAAACCTTGAAGTTCTAGAATAAGTGTAAACTTAACAACAAGTCATGACCTCATCAGTGTCTTTTTCACAAGTCAATCTACTAATAATTTATATAAACAAGGCAAGTGATCTCTAGTATATAATTAAAAAAAGGTAAATTTTAGTGTCATGTGTAGAATTTGACATAACAACATTTTTAAGCTTGATGGTTTGGATGAAGATTGCAAGTATTTTTGTAATGGAGGAGGGCTTGGGTTAAGACTGGAATATTATACAGTTTTTAAAGGGTTTATGATAATGATCTTTTAATATGGGTTGAACTTAAATGAAAAAAATTCTAATAAAATTATATTAAATCTTAATAATCCTTTCATAACACATACATCACAATTAAACACATGCTTTTGGCATGTGTTTGTGTAATTGTCTAGCATATCATGTTGAGGAGTTCTGGCCAAAGAAAACTAAAGGTTCAGGGTGTTTAAACTGTTAGTATTGCATTGATTTTTTGGTCATTTCAAATCAGGTGAACCTTCAGTTGGAACTGTGTCCGTTTCTTGTGTTATTATCCTGTTTTGTATTAAGATATTTAGAAACCTCTTTATACCGTTTTTTTATTTTTAAAATTCTAGCAGGCAAGTGGAATCGTCGCCAACCCCTAGTAAGTAAATTTCACTCAATAACTTTAAAAAATTAGTATACATTACACATGATATTAAATTGAATTCTGCATTCAGATCGTGAGTTACCCGAAACCTATGCTGTGTCTCCTGAACATATGGCTGCATCGCATCTTGCCCATTCCCATGTTCATGTTCCACCTTTTCCCAGTGCAATATCCGGTGCAATTGCAAGTGTGGACAATCCCATCTCAAGTCATCATGGCCAATCTGGACGAATTGAGCTGGGTAATCTTAATCCCTTTCATGCAGCAAATTTGCAGTATCAAGGTTGGGGTCATTACTCAACTCCAATCTCTGCTAAAGGCAACCATCTCAATGGTGTTGATAATATATCAAGACCTGGACCTTATGTTCTTCTATCCATTTATGGTTATAGGTAAGCGCATCTTAATTCTTTTAATACCTTTTTTATTCTTTTGATATTTCAAAGGACTTGCTTATATGCTCAACTTGTTTCTTTTTTCCTTTTCCTCTCTTATTATAGTTCATTTCCAAGCAGTAGAAGTTTTTTCGTGTCTTCGCTTAATCATCCTGGAAGTATTACTTATCCCCATGAAAGGATGCAGGGTTCACATGCTGGCCATCCTACACAACACAGTCCTACAATTCTGATATTGCTCATCATGCCAGGTGTTAGTAGATTCGGTGCTCCAACTCACCTCCACAAGGTGGTTCCAGTATTTTTCCTCATTCAGCCGGTCAAGACCTACACGAGCAGAACATGGGCCATTCCTCTCGCTTCGTTTTATGTTGTCTGATAGGGACTCGGGTTTGGGGTCACAGCGACACGTGTCTGATCGTGCAGAACCCAGCCACAGCTCTTAATAATCCTTTCATAACAACATATTTTTCTTCATCCCAGTAGAGATGAAAATGCCGGCATCACCGATCAGAGAGGAAGTTATGGCCTCCGACAATGAAAATAATATGATGATTCCCATTGTTATGGAAGCAGTAGAGGAGGATGAAATAGCAATCAGGATGGAGGTAAGGAAAAGGTGCTATCTAATTTCTCTTTCAGTAATGATGGGTTGTTTAGTCCTGCTACCATATCAGAATCCTCAAAAAAAGAAGTCTTAAGGCATATTCAGAGGAGTTTGAGAAGGTGGTAATTGATGTGGATGCCATGGCTGAAAATGGAGGATGACATCTTCCCGTCACGCTATCTACATGGAAGATGCTAGTACTACCTTCACAGAACGAGGCATAAACCAGCATTCTGTTGCACGAGACTGCTGCATATGTGCACTGCATGCATGATTCAGAAGCAGTTAGTTGCAAAGGAAAAGAATTTTCTTGCTCCATGTAAATAAATAATTATGTGTAAATATACATGCCTAAATAATACATTCCTGTGAATTGAGATATGTAACTTCAGCAATTGTAAGTGAATCGAATACACAGATATAGCATTACATAACATACTCTAACTA
The DNA here is from genome assembly GCF_001625215.2 of Daucus carota subsp. sativus. Lineage (NCBI taxonomy): Eukaryota > Viridiplantae > Streptophyta > Magnoliopsida > Apiales > Apiaceae > Daucus > Daucus carota. The sequence goes on from NC_030388.2 coordinate 19,578,815, forward strand.
GTTTGGAACCAAATTACAATAATTGAGATTTATATATATGTTTCTTCTCGGGTTTAAGCAGAGTTCCAGAATAACTCATTATACATTATGATGTATGTGTTGAAGGGATTTTATACCTCGTTATAATGCATTATTCAAGCTCAAATCATGCAATATATTTTCATATCTCAGCATAAGACGTCAAATTTATTGGAACAAATATGTCTAATTGTACCATTGACATCAGTTAAAGCTGGTGTCTAAACGCCATACATTTAAGATCAAGCACGAAGACATCGACCAAAATTTACACAGACATCGGATTTTAACCGGTGCCTAAGGCAATATTGTAGTAGTGGATACTCAAACGCTCACACTTATTCAAAACACCTCCTATGAATGAACTAAATAGTTAACCCATTCTATTCCCTTTAATTAAACGTGGTTGACATGACTCATCAATAACAAAATTAAATGCTAATTAAATAAAATGGTTTTGATTAAGTCCCTATCATTTTATCAGGTAATCTAAACTTTATTCTGCAAGTCTTTGATGTATAGGAGTGCCCGCATCTTGTCAAAATTTATAGCAACCATTCATTTGGTTAAAATATCTGCACTTGCTCCTTTGTTATAATATGCTTGATATTATTTCATCTTGCTCAATACATTGTCGAATAAAATGATAGCGCGGATATGGTTATATGTCTCATGAAATAACTTAACGTCGATATAAGTTACTCGATGACCTTGCTGCATGTCTGTTATTTCTCCAAGATCATTTCAGAGCCACATACCTTTACAAGTTGTAGCGTCCTAATTCAGCTTTACACGAAGAAAAGGAAACACACTTCTGTTTCTAGGATACCCATGTAATCAAACTCCCATTAAGATAAAATGACATGCCTCCCATACTTTTCCTATCCTCAGTAACTAGCTAAATCATTGACATATATTATTCCGGACAACATGTAGTTCCTAGAACCTCTTGATCAATAGACTAAGGCATAAACATGATGACTTCATAAAGTAGTTGTGTTATTTGGTGGATGCAGTCTTGGTTATGGGTGGGGTTAGGTGGGTAATATCATGATGACATCATCATGATGTCATAGAGTAGGTGTGTTATGTGGTGGTTGTAATTTTATCATGATGATGTCATATTGTAGGTGCATTATTGTTCCTAGTTTTCTGTCAATTATTTCTTATATATCTTATAAAGCTCTCTATAATAGTCTACCATAATTACACCAAAGCTAGTTGTATGAATATTGCAATTAAATGGGTCATGTAAGAATATTAATATCTCTCAATTCCGTCAATTGTACGTGTATATATCTCTAAGAAGCATATCTGTCGATGAAACCCCTATCCGCATAAGATAATCAATGGATTTTGGCCAATTACACAGATTAAATATTTAAATATATCGATTATAATTACACTTTACCCATTAAACAAATATCACATTAAAGCATACTTATGATGCAAGCATGGCTTCACTTGTGCCGAGAATGAAACTACTCACATATTGTAGGAGTAAAAGAACCAAGATCCATATCAAAGCCATATATCAATAAAAACAAGTAGATAAGGAGTACCTCAAACTTAATATTAATGCACAAAACAAAATCCAAACTTCACAAAGTAGACATTATGGAAGAGAGGAAATCACTATCAAAACCTATCTAGAGCTTATGTAAGTAGGGTCATGCTCAGATGAGATTACTCTTATGGTGAGATATGATATCTAATCCCCGCCACACATTTTATACCTTTTATCAATCCCTCACCACACATTAATATATTTTTAATATTTAAATATTTTGTCACCATCTTCATTCTAATTCCACCACCTTCCACCTCCAACCACCATTTCCGTCCACCACCACCTTCGGCGACCACCGGAAAATCACCACCGGCAAACATAAAATCACCACCGTCAAACCGAAAATCACCACCGGAAACTAAAAATCACCGCTGGAAAAATGAAAATCACTGTCAGAAAACGAAAATCATCACATCACCACCATCCACAGACCACCTCCACCATCCACAAACACCCCAAATTTGAAATTCACTAACTAAAAAACAAAATCAGTGCTAGAAAACAAAAATCACCACTGTAAAAAATAAAATCACCACCAGTAAAGGAAAAAATCAACTCCAGAAAAATAAAATCACCAACGCCAAAACAGAAATTACTAAGCGGAGCATAACAGATCCAACAATAGCGTTTCCGGTGACACCACCACAACAGCCACTTCAACGCATATCCACCTCAAACACCGCCCCTCCACCACCGATTAACCCCCTATCTCCTCCTTTGCCTCTAATCCCGTCTTCTCCTTCTTCCGCTTCGCTGACTTTAACTCCACCCCCTTGCCTCCACCAGCTCCTCCATCGCCATCGCCAAGAAGCTCCACACCAACATCATGACGGAAATTGATGGTTTGGCCTAGCGATGTTCCAAAAGAATCACGGCGAAAGAATCAAATAAGCAGTTGATTGTGTCACTGGGAAGGCTGCGGCGGCGACTTAGTGGCGGCGACGCCGTAACAGTCGTGGGGAGGGGAGGAGAAGCAGTGGTGGTTGGTGAGGGAGGTGGATGGAAGAGAAGTTGTATTATAAAATAGAGGGCTGAGATTAGATCTCATATCTCACATTATTTGGGGTTCTCATTTGAGCACCACCCTATGTATATATATATATATCTCCAAACTAATAATAAATCTAATAATCTACTTTGTTTACATCTCTAATAATAGTTATAATAATGTTTTAATTAATAAAATACAAAACCAACTCCAAAACCAAGTAGGATTCTTGTTAAAAAATTTATCTTTCATTTCCCTTTAGTTTATTGGCTTTTTGAGTTGGAATTTGGTTATCGGACAGCTTGTGAATTAAGGATAATCCTAAGAGCTTGGTGTGGGCTATAAAATAGTCCAAATGTGACTCCTAGAACTCAAGATATGGATGAAATAGTGTAGAAATCGGATATACCCTAATAAATCTGAATTTCTATATATAGAATTTAACTCCAAAACAGCTATTTTTCAACAAATTATTCTTATAATTTTTGTTTCCCAATAATAAAATGTGACAATATAATAAATAAAAATCTAAATCAGTGCAAAATGCAATTAGATATGAGAAGAAAATCATATATATATATATATATATATATATATATATATATATATATATATATATATATATATATATATATATATATATATATATATATATATATATATATATATATATATTGTCATGTTTAAGAGATCCATTAGAGAGAGAACCAGAGAACCCTTACCTTATTTCTAGTATTAGTTACGGTTCTGCAGCAGAACCTCACATCGATGAAAAAATATGGAAAAAACATGTATTTAGATTTATATCCTAAAAATCTATTTATAATTTAGGATTCAGCAGAACCTTGGTGGTTCCATAGTTTTATTTTAAGCACTGGTTTGCCGAGATAACCATTAGAGAGAACCCAGGTAACCCTTACCTTATTTCTAGTATTAGTTAGGATTCTGCACCAGAACTTCACATGCAAAAAAATGTCAATATATATGTATTATGTTTTAAGATTTAGATCCTAAAAAATCTATTTAAAATTTAAGGTTGTGCAGCAGAACCTAGTGGTTCTATGTTCTATTTTAAGCATTGGTTCTGTCTTGAGCGCGAACCTAGCGCGAACCTATATATATATATATATAGGGGAGGTTCAGTGGGTAACTTTTGATTGAGTAACCCAGTAACACTTAACACTTAACTATACACTAACGTCCTTAGAGAAAAAACAGAACATGTCCTGTTTCATTTTTAACCCCACGTACTCCTCATTTTCTTATTTTTTTTATATATAATTTATGTGTTTTGTAACAGTTACTCTATAAAATATCAGACGTGGAAATCACATGTTTTGTATTTTGTAGTTTTTGTTGAATGTTACTCCATATCAATCTTGTACTTAGTGTTCTGTATTTTTATTAATGCCGCATAAATTTTTTGGGCTCACAATATTTTTCGTGTTATTTAAATTTTCTGTGTTCTGTATATATTTTACCAATGTCCTGTATTTACTCATTACATTGTACTAGTATATGTTATATAATTATTTTTATATTTGTTGATTATTTTATGTACTGTATATTATATTTTAATATTTTGTTATTTTTCTGTGTTCTGTAATTAAATTTTCTGTGTACTGTATATTATTTATTAATATTTTGTAATTTTTTATGTGTTCTATTATTTTAATTTTCTGTGTACTGTACATATTTTACCAATATCCTGTATTTATTAATTACATTCTACTTGTATGTGTTATATAATTATTTTTATATTTTTTAATTATTTTATGTACTGTATATTATTTATTAATATTTTTTAATTTTTATGTGTTCTATAGTTAAATTTTCCGTGTACTGTATAGTATTTATTAATATTTTGTAATTTTTATGTGTTCTATTATTTAAATTTTCAGTGTACTGCACATATTTTACCAATGTCCTATATTTATTAGTTACATTCTACTTGTATATGTTATATAATTATTTTCATAACTTTTAAAAAAAATGTATATAATTTTTGATGTATTTTAATATAAGTAGTATAATTTTAGAGCATACCTAAAAATTAAAAATATGGATCATAAAAAGTATGATATTAAAATAAAAAATATTGATAATATGTAATAGAAAATGAAGAATTGAAAAGTATATGTCACATGTGTTTTAGATTAATTAACGTTTACTCGCCGTGTCAATGCAGTTATATAAGGGTAAGGTTGGCAGTTACAGGAGGGCATCGTACGGCTCAAATCCAAAGTTACCCGGTTACTGTTGCTCGTTGAACTATCCCATATATATATATATAGGCAAGTGCTCAAATACAAACTCCTTAGTGTACAAACGTACAAACAATCACTAAATGACTTGAACAGAATCACTAAATGATTGAACAGAATCACTAAATCTAGTGGGGGGTCTGATGGAGAGATAAGGGGAGGGGAGCACTTACGGGGCGGCATAGTCGAGTGGTGGTGCAGCGCGGCCGGCGGCAGCCGCGACGCCGGCGCGAGAGCAGTGCTAGAAACACGATTGAGGGAGATGAGAAAAGCAGTGGTGAATGTGTGTGTTTGTGTGTGTATAGCACTAATCGGTGAGCGAACAACCAGAGAGAGAGAGCCGCTGGCAGTGCTGGTGGTGGTTGGTGGTGGGTGGTGGTGAGAGAGAGAGAGAGGCGCTGGGCAGTGGTGGATGGTGGAGAGAGAGAGAGAGAGTGGCGCTGGGCAATCGTGGTGGGTGGTGGTGGTGGTGGTGGTGGGTGGGGTGGTCGTGGTCGTGGTGATTGGAGGTGATTGTGGTGGCGGTGGTGATGGATGTATGTGTATTTGTTATATTAAAATCTGCTAATCACTAAATATTAATGTCATAATCACTGGTTTGTACGTTTGTACAGTAAGGAGTTTGTACTGGAGTAAGACCCTATATATATATATACATAGAGAGTTAAGTTCTATGGAGTACATAAAAACATTGGAGTATTGGAGTACAAATCATAATTTTTTAGTTTGATCCTATATAATATCTTTGATTATCCAAATTTTGATATAATCTATCATTTATAAGTTGTCTTGCACATAATTGTCGATTAATCATTAATATCTTTCAACTTTAACAAGTATTAAGATTATTGTTCTACTTATTAGTTATATTGCAGAACATAGAGTCCTATGATTTATAAAAGTAATTATTCTACCATTTGATCACGATGTTTATGTTGCAGAACATAATGTGCAGGTTGTCAAATATTTACAAATATTATTGGACAAAAAAAATTTAAATTTAAAAGACTAGATTACATTTTATCAAACTTTGTACTCCAATACTCCAATTTTTTTTGTACTCCATAGAACTTAACTCTCTCTCTCTCTCTATATATATATATATATATATATATATATATATATATATGGATTCCAGCATTTACCTAAGTATCTGGATCTTTCTATTAAGTCATATATATAGCCTTTTATTAAATCATTTGTGATCAAGTAATTTTAAGCAATGCTTTTTATATAAAATCCTCTTTTTCTTAATATTTGAGTGTGAGTTCGAGTGAGATCCTATCTTCCAACAATATACACAGTGTAGTAGATTTTTGTTTATACTTATTCAATTGGAAATACCAGATTAGGATTTTTATAGACTCAACATAATTGCTGTAATGGTGATCTACGATGAGGGCATGATTGCTTTGATGGTGATAATTTACTTGCTATTCATCCTCTGATGTGAGAGTAATTAAATATCATTTTAGGTTGAGTAAATAAAACTGTACAAGAACTTGTGAGTATCAAATTGAATATATCGTATACTACCTTGAAATTATTTAAATCGCGTTATCTCACTTCACTAAGAAACAACCATGCGCTCCTAATGTCCATTTTGGCTTCGTCTTCGGGTCGATCTCAAATAGAGGATTCAAGGGCTATTTTGAATTCAGCTACACGCTCTATCCTTAATGGGCGTCTATTCCATCAAGCCCATCATAATGAGTTTAGTACCATGGGCCTCCAACATGGAAACTCAGGTCACGAGTAATTGAATCTCCATTGTCATAACAGATATTATTGTTTATCATACTTGTTTTTTAGTACAAGTCGGCACCTATAAAAATAGTCGCGTCGAACAAACATAAAACAAAAACAATCGCTAATTAATCTTCCGTTCAAACTTTATTCTCTTCTTAGTTAAGACCACATCCTATCCGGGGCCCATGGTAATCTCAGCAAACCAATTTTTTTTAGCCAGCAAACTAGGAATTGTAAAAATGATGTTACATATGTATTCCCGGAATAAATAAATTGCAAGGTATAGTGTGATTTTATTTTAAAATATCATGGTAATAAAATGTACTTGATGACTTACTCGATTATTAGGCTCCTAGATGGTTTAGTTCAATATATAATATGTTGATGTGGGTTTCTTGTTGTTCAAATATATATTAGTAATATATAATATTACCATCAAATAAAAGTTTTTTAAGTAAAAATCTATATATCCAGTTTTCATATAAGTTTTTTTAATTACATTTATATTCACATTTGCAAAAATATAATTTCTATCAACTTATTCTGCTTCTAATCTGTAGGGTTTTCCATAATTGCTTAGATATGTAGGATTTGAAGTCTAGTCTTATGTTTGCACACTAAATCACACTTAGGGAAATTGTTTGGTTCTCAACTTAAAAGGCAAGAAGAGCTATATATAAAATTCCATATATTAATAAAAATAAGGGAATAAAGAGTACCTCAAATCTAATAATAATTATAAATTTGTTTTAATTAAAATACAAATAGAACTTCAAAACAAAATAGCATTGTAGTTAAAATTAGTAGCTTTCTTTTCCTTTGGTTTATCGATCGGCTTTTATTATTGTACCACTTGTGAATTAAAGATATTTCAAAGGATTTCGCGTGGGATGTAAAATTGTTCGAATGTGACTACCAAAACTCAAAATATACGCGGAATAATATTGTAGAAATTTATGCGTTTTAAATTAATATCCACAAGCGCACGGTGTCTGTTATTAACAGAGACTAGCAAGTACGAGATCGTATTCACAGGGAGACAATTTTCAAGGTCTAATTAATTGCAAATTGCTTCCAGAATAAGATAAATTGAAGATTTTTATATAACTAAACAATGCAAATAAATGTGTTTTAAAATCAATTAACTAAAGGTCTAGGGCATTCGGATTCACCATGTTTACACCAAACTGGCTTCTAAACTGAGATAATAAAAGTGGTCACGTACATAGAGTATGTCAGTCTTCCTCAAGTACTAACACTCTCGAAACATAAAGATACAATTAGTAACTCTTAGTAATTAAATTGATCAAGTAATTAAAACATGTGTTAATCTCTCTCGAGTATTAACTTTCTCAGAATTTCAATGATGCTCTCGTATTCACATTCATTCGGCTAATCATATGTGTGCCTTTAATGGGTATTTTATCTCTCGATTTATTACCCTTATTCGTATACACTTAATCTATGATATTGGCCAATTACATAAATTAATCATTTAAACATATCGATTAAAATTACTACTATATTGCAAACATGGCTTCTCCTTGCGCCCTAGAAAAGGATTACTTACTCATGCTAACAATGAAAGAAACATAAACAATTATCAAAGACATGTAGAGATAATATATAATAATACTTTAAACTTGTATTAATGAAGAAACCAAGATCCAAGCTAAACAAAAGTTGCCGTAGGCAAAAAAGGAAGAAGATGCGGCAGAAACCCAACTCACGTATCTAACCTATATCCCCCTTTTTTTCTCCTCAAAACTAATAATAAAAAATAAAATAATCTATTTTCCTATTCCTATAATAATAACAATAATAATAATAATAATAATTTTATTGTTTTAGAATCAATATCTAAAATAGAACTCCAAAGCAAAGTAGGATTTAGTCTTCGAAATTAGTAGCTTTCTTTTCCTCTGGGCTTTTCCAGTTGGATTTCGCTTCCTGGGATGTCTCTGAATTAAAGAAGATTTCCTAAGATTCGCGTGGGCTATAAGATCATCCAAATCCGGCATCCGGAACTCGAGATCGAACCCGAACAGTGCAAAAACTGGATAGAGCCCAATAAATCCGATTTTTCATAGAATTTAGCTCGAAAAATAGCTCTTTTTTGCTCAAATCCTTCTCAACTTAGAAATTCTTTATTTTCTACAATATAATATTAAAATCTATTAATAAAAATCCAAATCAGTTCAAAATACAATTAAATATCAGAATAAAATCATATAGAATATATATAAAAATATATTTGATCAAAAATCGGGTATAGCCCAATAAATCTGAATTTCCATAGAAATTAGCTACAAAATAGCTATTTCCTACAATAAAATGTGAAAATATATATTAAAAAAATCCAAATCAGTGCATGGGGATAAAATTACATAAAAATATATTCAAAAAATATATTTTATTAGAAAGTTCTGGTGAGTCCTTTAATTTGGATTCTAGCATTTAACCGAGTATCTAGATCTTTCTATAGAGTCCTATATAAAGCCTTGTACCATATCATTTGTGGTCATGAAATTTCAAGCAATGCTTTTTATATAAAATCTCTCCTTTCCTCAATATTTGAGTTGTGTGAGTTTGAGTGAGATTATTTCTTCCAACAATATACACATTGCAAAATAGTCGAATTTTGTTTATATTTATTCAATTAGAAACACCAAAATAGGAGTTTTATTGACTCGACATAATTGCTTTAATGGTGATATGTGATGAGGGCATGATTGCTTTCATGGTGATTTATTCACTTGCTATTTAATTATCCTCCGATCTGAGAATAAGTAAATCTTATTTTAGGTTCACTAATTAAAATTGTATAAGGGCTTGTGAATATCAAATCGAATATATCATATACTCCAACTTGAATTAATTTAAATCGGCGTTTCCCCACTTCATTCGGTGTGTGCCTGATAATTGGGGAATTTCGCTGAAGTAGGGCAAAAACAAGGAGAAACACGCATGTCCTTTTCATATCCGTTTTGGCTCCGTCTTCAGGTCCCCGTATTCAAAAAACAAAGCGTTCACGGGAAATTTTAAATTGGGCTATACGGTCTATCCCTAATGGGCCTCGGTTCGATCAATCTCATCATAAAGGGCTTAATAAGATGTGCCTCCAACATGGGAACTCCATCTTGTGGTAACTAGTAATTAAATATCCATTGCCAGATTAGTTAACTTGTTATTGTTCATCATACTTGTTATGATATTAGATTTTTACTATTACACAATATTATCTTACTTTCGTCTCTTATTATTGTTTAAACATTTATTTTTTGGTTTTGATGAATTGAATTTTCGAATTTGCTGTTTTTGCTAAATTACAAAACATTGAATTTGATTTTGATTTATATATAAATCATAATTAAAAATGAAGGTTGGTGAGTTTATAATGATTGTACAAAGTACGTGGGTTTCTTTATTTCATTTAAATTTGGAATTGTTTTGGATATTAAAAAAATTGAATAGTAAAAAGTCAAAAGATGAATTAAATACTTTGTATAAGGATGTGGATTAATCAAGGTCCGATCTATTAGAATGAAGTAGTAGTGTCGGTATGACCTTGTATGAGTATTCTTATTATGTTTAACTTGATGTTTGAATTTTTGTTGCAAATTTTAATTATATTACTTTATATTTATTTGTAGAAAATAATGAAGAAAATGCTCCACGAATAAGTGAATTTGATTTCCAGCCTATGCTTCACTGGCATGCATTTTTCAGGTAATTTTCTTTATGGTTGATGAAATCTATTAACTATAGACATGATGACAAATATTTTATACACATTGAGTAATATTTTTTTTATTTCTTAGCTAGCTTCAAGGTTCGTAGTTTTAGAGTATATAATAATTATTGTTAGAGTAGAGAACAAATACTTTATACGTGATATGGAATTTTCCTTTAATACGACTTCTTAATCTAATTATGCATTTGATTCGACAAGAATATAGTTAATACATTATTTAGAATTGATGTGGCTGATGAGGGACTCTTTATTTTGTGTGAGGCAAGATTTACTTACATACCCAAATAGTCAAAGAAAAACTAATTAAATAGAAGCCAAACAAAAAAAAGGAAAAACTATTGTATATGACATAAGTCACCACTCGACCCATTTTGGCCCACCCAATCCAACTCGGTCCCAATAAAACCCGTTTCAAATGGGTTTCAGGCTCTCAGCACGTCTAATACACGCCAAAGAGTACACAATAGGCCCAACCTTTTCACACAAGGCACCACCTCATCTTCCCTTGACCCCATCAAGCCCACTCTGGGATCAATCACCGGCCCCACAAACCTCTCATTCTTCTAGTTTCTATTTAGTTCACATATATGTGTGTGTGTCGTAGGTGTATATGATGGGTATTTTTGCATCCCTTGAAATAAGCAACCCCTAACATTTATTTCATCACTAAGCATTGCTTGTATATTGAATATATCAATATTGGATTTCACTCAATATTTTCCGGAGTGATTGACACTTTGCACCCTTTATGTTTAGGCGCCTTTTCGATTTGGTCTCAAACAATTTTTTTTGGCAGTATGCACCCTAAAGTTTGAAAAGCGCTTCGTTTTGCACCCCTTTGACCCTTCTCCATTTAATTGACCGTTAAAGTTAACAGATGTGGGGTTTTCACTTTGCACCCCACAGTTCTAATTTTTTTCATAAGTATTTACAGGGGTGCAAAGTGTCAATCACTCTAAAATTTATAGAAAATGATTATTATTTATTACAAACCGTGATGCCATGCATACTAAAGAAGCACAAATTATCAACGTACATTGGTGATAAGGGATCCATATGAAGTTGATCTTCTGCGAATTGCATTCTTGCCAAGTCTCTTTGTTCTACATTTGTTTTCAGTTAAGCTGCAATGATTACGGCACATTGTGTGAAGTCTTTTAAATTAGCTAATTTTCCATGCACGCTAAGATTAAATACTGAAATATATGGTGTGCAAATTTTAATGCACCGATTCTTGTTCACCAGTGATCTTATGCTACTTGTTTTACTTAATTTCCTCGGTTGCTTCAGTTAGTTATGGGATGTTGTATTCAATACTCAGAAACGAAATATTGCATATAAGGATATAAGTAATGAAGCAAATTTTATATTGGTTAAATACCCTTTTTCTGTTGTCACATAGGAGACACCACTAGCTAAGCATTCATTATTTTCGGTGCTTTAAAAGAAGAAGCGACAACCCTTCAGACGATTTTCAGGAAGCATTGAAACAGGTACAACAGCTCTGCTAATGTGCATTTGATTTATATTTAAAACAATTTATATATAGGTTTTATCTTTATCTCATATTCTCTATTTATTCTACTTGGTGTAGGCAATGCAGGCAATAAAAAAGACGGAAACCAAACAAGGGACAGATTCTTCTTAAAGGCTGTAAAATGTTACTTAGAAGTACCTGACTATTAGGATCTTTATACATGTTCAAGGCAGAAGTAAGAATTACCATAGTTAGCCAAGATACTCCGATGTCTTGGGTACTATATTCCTGTGAATTCCATACTATAACCATTAGTGCAAAATACAATTAGATATGAAAATAAAATCTTATAAATATATAATATATTTTATAAGAAAGTTCTAGTGAGTTCTTTGGATTCTAGAATTTACCTAAGTATCTAGATCTTTCTATTGAGTCCTATATAAGCCTTTTATCAAATCATTTGTGATCAAGTAATTTCAAGCAATGCTTTTTATATCAAATCCTCTTTTCCAAAATATTTGAGTTGTGTAAGTTTGAGTGAGATCCTTCCTTCCAACAATATACACAGTGCAAACCAATAGAATTTGTTTATATTTATTTGATTGGAAATACCAAATTAGGATTCTTATTGACTCAACATCATTAATGGTGATGTGCGATGAGGGCATGATTGCTTTGACGCTCATAATTCACTTGTTATTCATCCTCGTAAATCTCATTTAAGGTTGAGTAATTAAATTTGTACAAGAGCTTATGAGTATTGATGTGCTAAAAATGATTACCTTTAAATCGCAAGCGCACGATCACCGTTTTAATATTTATGATTCGATCCACAGAGATTAAAATTATTTTCGCAAATCTTTAATTCTTAACCTAGGCGAATTAGAACAATTAATTAGTGGAGAAGGTAAATTTTACGAAGTAATTTTTAGAACTATAGAGTGTAGTTGAAAATTTAGTCTAATTAATCTTAATTAACCATATTTAATATTTAACTAAAAATTAATTAACGAACTAGTTAACCAAATGATGACACGACCTGGATACCAAGGATTGGCACTCGAGTCATTCAACTAACAAACCTACAGCCATCACAAACAAATAACTCGATCCAACGCAAACTTTACCAAATAAAACACCAAACACACAAATTATTAATAAATAAAACTAAAGGAAAATGTAACCAAAACTCGTGACTACATTAAGCAAATACCAGGAAATAAATTACAGAAATGAACTACAGGCCCTCGACTTAAAAACATCAAATAAAACCCAGAAATTAAACACACTTGACTAGGCAGAACCACAAAGCAAATTGGTCAGAGAAAATAAACAAAACAAAGAAAATAAAGTAATCAACAGGAACACGAAACTTGAATCTGCCAGCTACTCGTACAAAAACATGACTCAGCTAAACTACTACTCGGTAAAAACAGAGGGGACGACTCAGCAACTCACCGAACTCGGCCAAATGAAAATGCAGAAACAGATCAACACAAACTGCTATTAAAACAACACCCAGACTTGGTGAAAACTCAGAAACAACTCGGACAACAGAAACGATCTCTGCAGCCAGACACAAACTCGATGAAAATACAGCATAAACAAACAGGATTCGACAGACTCGGAAAGGAAGTGAACTCGCAGACAACCAACGAACCCAGACAACTCAACACGACTCAGAGATTAACAGAATTGCTACAACTCGGACGAACCAAACTCAGTCTCATCAGCAAAACTCAAAGAAAACCTCATCCAAAACTCGATTAAAAACAGCAGGACTAACGACATAATGACATACCAGCGAAGACAGAAGACTCGATTAGAACTCAGCGACTCAGTTTGGAAAAGGACTCGGCATAAACTCAATACTAAACTCAGTACACTAACCAAATCGCATCTTAAATAAACTAAACCAAGTGCATATTCTGTTTGCATCACAGGAATTAAACAACGACAACCCAACTTAAACAATCTACAAAACCAACTCAGAATGGGTCAGGAAAGTGACTCAGCTGAAAAACGAATTCAAAATCATATACAGACTCGCAACTACAACTCAAGACTCTTCTATGACTCACTAACTCGACGCAGCAAACAGAAAGAAACTAAAACCCAGCACGAAACTCGGATAAACAACTCAGTATAACTCGGACGCAGGAACATAGCAGCTCGCAAGATGATTAAACGCAAACAAACAGACATCTAAATAATCAGGGTTTCCATTTGTTATTTTTTTTTAAATCGAAATCAAAAGTTAAAAGACAGGGGAGGGGGTGAGTTTCTTTTACAAAACAGGGGACAAAAGGGGGTATATGTTTTAACCGAAACAGAGTAATGAGTAAAGATCAATATTGTTTTAACAAGATTTGAGTAAGCAGATTATAATAAAGAGTGCTAAAAACGGCTTAATTAATATTTTGTAACTTGGAAATTAAGAGTTAAACCCCCACACAAATCATTTTTGTGCTAGAGTTTAGTTGATTATTTCAAAAGATCACAAATCTATACTAATCACAAGCTCAATGATCTTTTATTTCCCAAAAGCTTAAAAGCATGTGGTGGTACTTAAAAGAGTCATTCAACTTGGAGAACATAAATTAAAAAGACAATACAAGATTAAGCTAAAAAAAGATTTGCATAGAAATTAAAAAGTGTATACAAGTATGGTATGAAATTGAGAGAACAAAAGAAGATCTAGCACTATACTACCTACCAACTAGGAAAAGACTAGGTTAAAAAGATGATGATTACAAGTAAAGGGGGTGGGGGTATTTATAGCTAGAAATGTAGGGTTTAGGGGTAGGGTGGCTAAATCTAATCCATCCATGTGTGATGTGTGTTGGGTAAATCATAGCCATCCATGTGCCCCCTTGCTTGCCAACTCTCTTTGATTTTCTTCTTTTCTTTTCTTTTTCTCCCTTTTTCTTGCATTTTCTCTTCTTTCTTTATTTATCTATAATTTCCTGAAATAAAATAAATAAACGATTAATACTACGAAAATAAACAAAAAATAGGCACTTAAATATGCAAAAATATGGACTAATCAAACTTCCCCATACCTATCTTTTGCTCGTCCTCGAGTAAAAGTCAAAAGAAAAGAAAATAAACTAAGAAAACTAGATGCGATTCCTAGGCTCCTTTTCGTAGGCGTGACGGGTGATTTTAGGTTCACCAACACGTTAAACTCATAGACGATCTCTACAAGAGGAGTTTTGTCTCCTAAGGGTTTACAGAAGATATACCCATAAAATCTTCGAGACATTCTAGCAAGTGTCTACTCGACTCTACTCTAATTTCGTTGGTGTTAACAAAAAGCGTTTTTAAGGAAAATACGACTTAAAGACTCATCTACTAATAATCAAGATACAGTTGTCTCTAATCTACTTAAATCGACACAAAAATTTACTAGAAATCCAAGGAGTGTAAGTAATTTAAGGCCTTTGATGGATCCTAATTGTCTAAGAACATTTTCTCTTTTTCAACCAATTTTGAACTGACCCAATCTCTATCGAAACAAATATCTAGCCAAACTTCACAAACTTTTATTCTTCTCTCTCTTTTTTTTTTTTGCATTGACTTTATTTTGTCCGTTTTCTTAGGCAAACAGTGTTACCCATGTAGCGAGCTTTAGGTCAGTGACTCCCAAACCAAACGGTCTTAGGGCACTAGGTTTTGAAATCCCCCTACGGACTTAATTGCTCGAGTAACAAAGGCCACAAAACGAGACTAGCCAATCTACTTTTGCCCATTTATCTAAAGATTTTATCTATAAAGAACAATGGGTATTGAAGTAGTTATTCCTTTTCTTTTTTTTTCTTTTTTTTTTCTATCTTTTTTTTTCTATATTTCTTTTTTTTTTTATTCGCAAAGGTTCGATTCGACATTGTTTCAACATGTGGGTTCTCTCTCAGGTATCGAATAATATCACTAGACAATCTCTCCATTAAAGGTCTCGTGCAAAGTGTGTGCCATCTTGGAATTTAAAGTACAAATCGGTCGATACAAGTTTCAAAAAGACAACCTTACTCAACTACGTTCAAATTATCTAAAAGACACTACATATATATATACTTTTCGAAAACATGCTAAACACCAACTACTCCTAAAGTTCGAGTAAGGGAAAGACAACTTAGCTAAAAGAATCTCTATTTTTTTGGATTTTCTAATTTTTTCATTTTTTAGCAATTTTCATTTTTTAGAATTACACTAAAGCCCTCCCCATACCTAAATCATGCATTGTCCTCAATGTATGCAAAAGATAGAATTAAAATGAGAGAGTAAAGAGAAAAATACCTGAAATGGATATGAAGAGGATTTTTATTGACTACTGAAACACATACACGACCCACGCACACATTGCCTTTCCCTATACCCGAACTTCACGAGGGAAGGTTCGAAGACGGAAGCAAATCAACCAATTCCGGAAGGAAAGATGGGAGGAAGCTTCGAGAAAGAATCAAAATGTTTTCGAAAATTTTTATGCACAAAGACTTTCTCTAGCATGTGACAATCGTTCATCCCTATAGGACAAGTATCACTAATGTTCTTCCTAAACCAACTTAATGCTTCTTTATTATCAAGCAAATCTGAAACTATGCAATTATGGTCATAGGATAAATCACTAGGAACGATGTAAGAAACGACGTTATCCTTCCCTAAGGCACTATGTGAATGATGGAACAATGAGTCAAATGTAGGTGATTCACCTACGTGACTTTCTAAAGCGGGCCTAGGGCAAACACTAACAATCTCGGGTGGAGTTTCCCATTTGGAACAAATTTCGTTCAATTCTCCTAACAACTCCTCCGAGGTCAACTCTTTCAACGACTCATGATATTTCCTATTGTTCTCGTTGTTGACTTTGAAATCCTTGTTGAGAAGAGACTCAATCTCACTATCCTCAAAACTAGACCATGTGACAAACTTGTTGACCACATTAACCCCTATAGGTTGTTCATAAAGCTCATTGGGTTCTTTTCCAACATTGAAAATGTTTAAGTCTATGGTCATGTTTCCAAAAGTGAGCTTCATTGAACCATTCCTACAATTGATTAAGGCATTGGATGTAGCGAGAAAAGGTCGTCCTAAAATGATAGGAATTTGGTTCTTAGGATTCGAGACGGGTTGAGTCTCGAGCACAACAAAGTCCACGGGAAAGATAAAATCACCTATTTTGATCAAAACGTCCTCAATAATCCCCTTTGGCATTTTAATGGAACGATCGGCAAGTTGAAGGGTCATATTGGTGGACTTGAGATCCCCTAAACCTAGGGCTTGGTAGACCGAGAAAGGAAGAAGATTCACACTTGCTCCTAAATCAAGTAAAGCTTTATCCACAAAAGTATTGCCTATGACACAAGAAATTGTAGGACAACCGGGGTCCTTATATTTCACGGGAATTTGATTCGAGAGAATCGAGCTTACTTGAGAGGTCAAAAAGGCTTTCTTTGGGACATGAGTGGTTCTCTTATGGGTACACAAATCTTTTAGACACTTGGCATAGGAAGGAACTTGTTGAATGGCATCTAAAAGAGGAATGTTAATCTTGACTTGTTTAAAAACCTCTAGAATTTGTTCCGTTTGGGCCGATTGTTTAGGAGGAATGAGTCTTTGTGGGTAAGGAACCTTTGGCTTGTAAACTTCTTCGTTGGGCTTTTGAGAAATGGGCCCCGAGCTAGGTTCACTCATAGACTCACGGGCTTTTGAACATTCGGGCTTATCATGATTAGTGCTAGACAAAGAAGGATTTGTTCTAGGAATCGACTCCTCATTTTTATTCACGTTCTCACCAACTTTGTTGTCCACTTGATGTCCCGACCTTAGAGAGATGATTGCATTAACATTCTCGGGAGGTCTTTGATTGAGAGGAAACTTAGGTTTGACCTCGGGTTGACTTGGCAACTTGTTCTTCTCTCGCTCACACAACGCGCTAGCTAATTGACTCAATTGGGCCTCTAACTTAGACACGGCTTGCACATTAGAATGCAAAATTTGCCTATCTTGGGTTAGGGTTGTCATGAAGGTTTGTTGTGATTGAGTCAAATTAGTTTGCGATTTAACTAAGTCTTCCAAACTCTTTTCTAAAGAATTGAGGCGTTTATCCGAATCATTGAAACCGGGAGGATTCAAAGGAGTTTGAATTGGGTTATGACATGAATTTGGACCTTGATTTGGGTAAGAGTTTAGGTTGGGCCTTTGTTGAAAATTTTGTTGAGGAGTTGAAAAAGAATTTGGGCCTTGATTCATTTGAAAATTGGGTTGAGGGATTTGACAATTTAGACCTTGGGTCCATGACAAATTTGGGTGATTTCTCCAACCCGGATTGTAAGTAGGTGCAAACGCATCATTCCTAGAATTTTGGAACATCGCATTTACTTGTTCAAGTTCGTGCGAAGGTTGGGTTCTGGGATTTTGAAAATTGTAATTAGGGAGCATCGACATTTGTGGGGGAGATTTACTAGTTTCTAAAGCTTCAAGTCTCCTAGTTAGGGTGGCTAGTTTGGCATCGGTTGCCACATTATTTCCTATCGAATGCAAGCCCCTAGCGCTAGATGACTGAATTGACTTTTTGGGCTCCCTAGTTGACTCCCACATCATAGTCTTTTCCGCTAAATCCTCGAAAAATTCCCACCCTTGATCCTCATCTTTTTCCATGAATTTACCTTGGCACATAGACTCTAATAACGCAGTGGTTTGACTAACTAAGGCCTCATAAATTATCTTGCAAAGTCTCCATTTTTCTATTCCGTGGTGGGGGCATTGTGATAGGAGATTTTTAAAACGATCAAAGAAAATCCAAAAAGACTCATTTTCCTTTTGATGAAATTGATTTATTTCATTTGTAATTCGAGTAGTCTTATGATTTGGAAAATACTTTTTAAGAAAAACCACAACGAACCCCTCCCACGTGGAAATAGAATTAACGGGAAGACTATATAACCATTTTCTCGCATTCTCCTTAAGCGCAAAATTAATGAGCCTAAGTCTAATCGAGTCTTCCGTCAATTGGTGGAGCTTTTGGAGGGAACAAACTTCCTCGAATTCTTGAATGAAAAGATAAGGATCCTCACCCTCACTCCCGGTAAATTTGGGTAACATGCTAATATGATGAGCTTTGATTTCAAAATTGTTCCCATTTACGGGAGGAAGGGTGATGCACGAAGTAATTTCAAGCAATGCTTTTTATATCAAATCCTCTTTTCCAAAATATTTGAGTTGTGTAAGTTTGAGTGAGATCCTTCCTTCCAACAATATACACAGTGCAAACCAATAGAATTTGTTTATATTTATTTGATTGGAAATACCAAATTAGGATTCTTATTGACTCAACATCATTAATGGTGATGTGCGATGAGGGCATGATTGCTTTGACGCTCATAATTCACTTGTTATTCATCCTCGTAAATCTCATTTAAGGTTGAGTAATTAAATTTGTACAAGAGCTTATGAGTATTGATGTGCTAAAAATGATTACCTTTAAATCGCAAGCGCACGATCACCGTTTTAATATTTATGATTCGATCCACAGAGATTAAAATTATTTTCGCAAATCTTTAATTCTTAACCTAGGCGAATTAGAACAATTAATTAGTGGAGAAGGTAAATTTTACGAAGTAATTTTTAGAACTATAGAGTGTAGTTGAAAATTTAGTCTAATTAATCTTAATTAACCATATTTAATATTTAACTAAAAATTAATTAACGAACTAGTTAACCAAATGATGACACGACCTGGATACCAAGGATTGGCACTCGAGTCATTCAACTAACAAACCTACAGCCATCACAAACAAATAACTCGATCCAACGCAAACTTTACCAAATAAAACACCAAACACACAAATTATTAATAAATAAAACTAAAGGAAAATGTAACCAAAACTCGTGACTACATTAAGCAAATACCAGGAAATAAATTACAGAAATGAACTACAGGCCCTCGACTTAAAAACATCAAATAAAACCCAGAAATTAAACACACTTGACTAGGCAGAACCACAAAGCAAATTGGTCAGAGAAAATAAACAAAACAAAGAAAATAAAGTAATCAACAGGAACACGAAACTTGAATCTGCCAGCTACTCGTACAAAAACATGACTCAGCTAAACTACTACTCGGTAAAAACAGAGGGGACGACTCAGCAACTCACCGAACTCGGCCAAATGAAAATGCAGAAACAGATCAACACAAACTGCTATTAAAACAACACCCAGACTTGGTGAAAACTCAGAAACAACTCGGACAACAGAAACGATCTCTGCAGCCAGACACAAACTCGATGAAAATACAGCATAAACAAACAGGATTCGACAGACTCGGAAAGGAAGTGAACTCGCAGACAACCAACGAACCCAGACAACTCAACACGACTCAGAGATTAACAGAATTGCTACAACTCGGACGAACCAAACTCAGTCTCATCAGCAAAACTCAAAGAAAACCTCATCCAAAACTCGATTAAAAACAGCAGGACTAACGACATAATGACATACCAGCGAAGACAGAAGACTCGATTAGAACTCAGCGACTCAGTTTGGAAAAGGACTCGGCATAAACTCAATACTAAACTCAGTACACTAACCAAATCGCATCTTAAATAAACTAAACCAAGTGCATATTCTGTTTGCATCACAGGAATTAAACAACGACAACCCAACTTAAACAATCTACAAAACCAACTCAGAATGGGTCAGGAAAGTGACTCAGCTGAAAAACGAATTCAAAATCATATACAGACTCGCAACTACAACTCAAGACTCTTCTATGACTCACTAACTCGACGCAGCAAACAGAAAGAAACTAAAACCCAGCACGAAACTCGGATAAACAACTCAGTATAACTCGGACGCAGGAACATAGCAGCTCGCAAGATGATTAAACGCAAACAAACAGACATCTAAATAATCAGGGTTTCCATTTGTTATTTTTTTTTAAATCGAAATCAAAAGTTAAAAGACAGGGGAGGGGGTGAGTTTCTTTTACAAAACAGGGGACAAAAGGGGGTATATGTTTTAACCGAAACAGAGTAATGAGTAAAGATCAATATTGTTTTAACAAGATTTGAGTAAGCAGATTATAATAAAGAGTGCTAAAAACGGCTTAATTAATATTTTGTAACTTGGAAATTAAGAGTTAAACCCCCACACAAATCATTTTTGTGCTAGAGTTTAGTTGATTATTTCAAAAGATCACAAATCTATACTAATCACAAGCTCAATGATCTTTTATTTCCCAAAAGCTTAAAAGCATGTGGTGGTACTTAAAAGAGTCATTCAACTTGGAGAACATAAATTAAAAAGACAATACAAGATTAAGCTAAAAAAAGATTTGCATAGAAATTAAAAAGTGTATACAAGTATGGTATGAAATTGAGAGAACAAAAGAAGATCTAGCACTATACTACCTACCAACTAGGAAAAGACTAGGTTAAAAAGATGATGATTACAAGTAAAGGGGGTGGGGGTATTTATAGCTAGAAATGTAGGGTTTAGGGGTAGGGTGGCTAAATCTAATCCATCCATGTGTGATGTGTGTTGGGTAAATCATAGCCATCCATGTGCCCCCTTGCTTGCCAACTCTCTTTGATTTTCGTCTTTTCTTTTCTTTTTCTCCCTTTTTCTTGCATTTTCTCTTCTTTCTTTATTTATCTATAATTTCCTGAAATAAAATAAATAAACGATTAATACTACGAAAATAAACAAAAAATAGGCACTTAAATATGCAAAAATATGGACTAATCAAGTATCAAATCGAATATATGGTATACTCCAACCTAAATTAATTTAAATCAGCGTTTCCTAATTGCATTCGATGGGTGCCTTATAATTGGGGAATTCGGGGGAAGTGGGGAAAACCAAGAAGAAACAGACATGCCCTTCAAACGTCCATTTTGGTTCGGTCTTCAAGTCGATCTTAAACAGAGCATTGAAGGGCTATTTGGAATTCGGCTAAATTCTATGTCCCCAATGGGCCTTTGTTCGGTTAATCCCACCATAATGAGCTTAGTAAGATGGGCCTACAACATGGGAACTCCTTCTCGAGGTAACGAGTAATTAAATCTCAGTTAACTTATTATTGTTTATCATACTTGTCATAATATTTGATGTTTATTTTTTATATTTAAGAAAAGAAGATAATTCAATAAATAATAGCCATACGGCATCTACAAGAATGATCGAGTCAAACAAACATAGAAAAAATTAACATGCCTGTCATCATACCCAAGATGAGACAAATAAGCGATGTTGAAATTGACGATGATACATGTATAGATCCTTTTTCTGTGTTCACCATCTTTTTCAAATACTCCGTTTGAGCTATCAACCACAAATGCAATTCCCAGAAGGCTTTTATTGATAAATCCAAACCAACTCTCACAAAAAAAGGAGAGAAAAACACACACTCTCACCAGGGAGAGAAATCAAACTATAATCAAAACAAACTAGAGAAAATCCAACTACAAACTAAAATAATTAGATCTGCACCACGACGTGTAGGAGATAATCGATCCACTCACAAATCCAAAAAGCCCTCTGGAAGTGAATTAGAACGAAAATCAAAAGTCTCGGATACAGATCTAAGAAAACTTTCCCCAAAGAGGGAGATTTATTAATAAAATCGATGAAAAAGCAAAAACAATCAAAGAACAAACAATCAAAAACCAAAAGATTTGGGGCTTTCCACCGGAAAACCGATGGAAGCCCCATCGGGGATGAAAAAAGGGAGGCGGCGAGAGAGAAGAGAGAAAAAGAAAATTAGGGTTAGACTACTATTTGATGTTTATTATAACACATTCATTTCTATATAACCATATATTACGTTCATCACTCATTCTCAATGGCCTTGTCTCAATCAATGTCATGCTCATACCTCTCCTAGTACTACATTCAATCTATACTATACTATAATAAGCCAACATGGGTATAATTTGTAGTCCAAGGTTTTAGTTATATTTTTTGGTTTGGTACTCTCCTTTTGGTACTACAAGTCAAAAAATGTGGAGTCTATTAGTATTATATTGTTAAACAGTTTCAAATCCTAAAAATACTCATAACAATCCATTATCATATAATATTTCATTAAAAAAATTTAATGATGTTATAAATATATAATTTTGAATATCTTTTTTTAACAAGAATTTTCATATAACTCTTTTTAACTTTAACGTGTTCTATCTCAATATAAACACGAACCATTATATAACACTTTCCAACTCTAATCTTAAAAGTTATTGTTGTCAAAAAACCAAAATTACAAAATTATGTTGAAATTCGATTGATTTACTAAATCTTTCAAAGGTATTACATGATCGGATATGTTCGGAAAAGATTTGAATTTTCTGATTTTTTAAATTTTAAATCTACGTTACTAAATTCGGATTAAATGTACTAGAATCCTGTGTGTGTATTAGGGTTTGTCCATTTTCAAAATATAGTCAGTTGAATAATATAATTTAATTAAAATTCAATCCGTTAATACTAAAATACTAATAAAATGATGTTAAAATTTGAATTATAAATAATAAATTACGAACTATATACCCGCCCGTGCTTCGCACGGGTTAAAGGCTAGTATAATTAAATTCACATTCAACTGCCCAACTCCCTCAATATCTCCCACACAAATAACATTACTAAAATAATAGTATACCAACAAATTAAATGCTTTAGTTATTTAGATTTATGACTCATTTAATTGTTTTATAAGATTCTCCTCGAATACACTTACAAAGTTCTTAATATTAAGAAATAAGTAAGTTCTTAATATTTGATTTAATTTAGCAAAAAGAAGTTTATGTATAAAAAGTTTAAATGTTTATTGTTTGATTTTGCATAATAGGAATTTTTGAGTTTATTTTTTTTGCTAAATTACAAAATATTAACTTTGATTTTGAATTTTATATAAATCATAATTAAAAATGAAGTTCAAAGATTTTATAATGATTGTATGAAGCACATGGGTTTTTGTTTCATTTAAATTTAAATTTTGAATTGCTTTGGATATTAAGTAAAAATTTAATCATAAAAAGTGAAAAGGTGGATGAAATATTTTGTACAAGGATGTGAATTAACCAATTTCCTAAGTATTAGAATGATATAGTAGTTTCAGTGTGTCTTGATAAGAGTGTTGTTATTACGTTCAACATGATCTTTGGATTTTTGCTGCAAATTTTTATTATAATACTTTATATTTATAATTGCAGAAAATAATGAAAAAAATGCTCCAGGAATAAATGAAATTAAATTTCGGCTCATGCTCCATTGACGTTCATTTTTCAGGTAACGTTTCTTTGTATTTACGAAATTCATTAATTTTAGAGATGATAAAAAATATTTTCTGCATATTGTATAATTTTTTGTTAATATTTCTTAAAATAGTTATGTATTTGAATCTTCAAAGGTTGGTAGTTTTAGAGTAGATAACAATTACTTTATACTATCTTATGCAAATTTTCTTTAATACTTCTTACCCTAATTATGCATTTGATTCTACAAAATTTATAAGTGTCACTCAAAAATTATTATAACAAGAATATAGTTGATACATAATAATTGGAAAATAAATTGCAACAGGTCTCAAAGGGCAAAGTTTGAACGGTTTGCATTTGATCTCCTCATGCAACAGTCCTCAAATGCCCAAGTTGGAACTGTTTGCATGGCCTCCCGAGTCTCCCAGTCTCCTAGGCGTTCCATAAAGTAATTTGGAATCAGCACAGAGTCTCCCATGCATGGGTGCAAACATGAGACTCTGACAGTAATGTGGTGCCTGCATTATGGCACATGTCTAGTTGCAAGAAAACAAATATCAGTGGTAAGTAAGTTTGTCCCGTGTTTATTGTATAGAAAAACGTTTATAATTGAGAGCTCTGGAGCAGTTTTCCATACCCTTCAATTTCAGCTTGAGAGGATTCCAAACCTTTCCTTTCTGGAAGAGGGAAAATATAATCAGCAGATAGTAGCAATTATATGTTGAAAATAATTAACTTTGAAATATGTTTAGAAAAGACATCAAATATATAAATATGTATACTGATATTGAACTTTCATCTGTAAGTAGTTTCCTGTTTATTGTAATTTGTAAATAAGAGATTCATAAATATGAACTTCATATCTTTACCGGGTCACAATGGACCTAAAATGATTTTACATTGTTACCCAGAAAATAGTTAAAATTACTAAATATGATATTGAAATCCATACTGTATAATATATGATGAACATATGTATATAATGTATGTGTAATGTTAGAGGAGAGAAAACAAAAGTAAATGTTGATCTTATTGATTCAGAACTGAAAGTACAAAGCACATAACTGGGAAAAAACTAACAGCAAACAAACTACTATATCTCAGCATGCACCTGAGACTTATTCAAACCAGACCAAAACAAAACACCCGCTGCAGCACAACCAAAACAACTATAACCCTAAAACATTGCAGAATAAAAACAACTAAAAAACATTGCAATGGATATAATTATATATCTTTATAAGCTTTAACAGATCTAACAGCAGATAAATGCATAAAATTCTAAGAACTAAACACATGCAACCGAGTTGCATCAAGTAGTACTGAAGAAAATACAGCAACAACTCCAAAAGGGAAGATTCAAGGCCAAGTTTTCGGGAGCAGAATGGTGGATAGGTTCCCCACGCATTCACATAAAAATCAGTATTGTGTCTTTTGGCAATAAAAATGGTAGAATGATCGCTGAAGAAATCGATTGTCATGGACTTGAATGATTACCTGTTATAATGCACACATCATGCACATCTAACTCGAAATTATCTTGATTAGTGTCCCTGTTGCTTCTTCTTCCTGCAATAACACAACAATTATTTATTTTCCAGTAATCAAGTCGGCCAAAAAAAAAAAAAAGAATAATTGCGGTCAATGATGTTGAAGTATATGCTATGTCTTCGAAGATCATGTTTTTGGTAGAATGGCAGCATTCTCGTTTCGGAATATAAACAGTTCAATCAACTCTTGGGCGCAAAAAGCAACACTATTTGCATGTAAATAGTTTGTGGGCGAGCCTTCGAAGTTCACTTGCGGTCACAGCTGCATTTTCATTCTAAAACGAAGGCTGGGTGTAAAAAGCTATGGCGGGAGTTCTCAGCATTTTTGGAGAGAAAACAGTGTGAAATGTCAAGTCTGTCCATCCGTTATATATGGGTGGGTTGAATCGGCGGAGTTAAAACATCAAATACTTGAAGGGTTAAAAGGGCACTAAGCCTAATTAGAATAAAATATTTTGGTGAAAAGAAATAGTTAAAATCCTGTGCAGAGAAAACCTACCAAAAAGATCACCGAGGTCAAAGACCACACCAATTAAGAAATCGATCATGTAGCTCCTGTGTCCGGCGTAGGCCCCTTTGACGATTGAATTGAACGACTAAACTCCCTGCTGCAGTGGCTGTGCCGCGGACACTTGAATCTCAGCTGCATCTTTGTCTAGTTGACACCAGGGCCAGGTTTTTCTTTCTTCAAAAACTACATCTCTGCTGACACATACCTTTTCACTTTCTGAACCCGTATAGTCTATAGCCTTTGCTTCCGGGTTCTTACCAAGTTTCTTGATGTGCAGACCTGATACTTTCACATGTGCTATATAGCCAAAAACTCTAGTGCCCAACTTCTGGTTTTTCATTTTATCAAGATTCATATGGTGTGAGTCCAGATAAATCTCTAGTTAGAAGTCTGTTCAGCACATAAACTGCATGACGCTGCCTCCCCTTAAAACTACCGGCATGTTTGTTTGTTTCGATAAACTCCTCCCCCTTTCAACTACAATTCGATTTCTCCGCTCTACAATCCATTTTGTTGTGGAGTGTAGGGTGCTGTATAATGCCTTCACATTTTAGCCCTTTCACAATACTCATTGAACTCTTTTAACATATTTTCCCACCTCGATTAGTCTAAAAAACCTTGATGCTTCTCTCAACACCATTCTCGACTTGAGCCCGAAATTTCTTGAAGGCCTCAAAAGCCTCCGTCTTATTTTTCAACAAAAATACCCACATGACTCTACTTTAATCATCGACTAATAAAAGGAAATATTTATTACATGCAGGAGTCGATGGAGATATCGGGCCACATATGTCGCCATGCACTAATTCGAGTGCCTTTTTTGCTGTGTATTTTGCCTTCAAAGGGAATGATTTCTACTTTATTTCGACATCAAACAGTGTGTGCAGATCTCTCGGGATTAACAATCCTAGGAATGCCTCGAACTAAGCATCCCGGCCCGTCTGTTCTTGTGAGAAGGCAGTTTTTTGTTCTTCGCTTTCGATGATTATTTTATACAAATGGTTTTTCGATCTTTTTACTTTCATAAGTAAGAAATTTTCCCGATCATAGACCCGTAAAATATTACCATTCAAAATCACCTTGCTACAATTTTCTGATAATTGATCGAGGCTCGCAATGTTGTTGCACAGATTCGGTATGTATAGTACACGTCTTGAAGTAGTATGTCTTCTCTGTATTCTTGATCAATAGTAATTTTATCTCGTTGCAACTGGTAACTAATCCAACTCCGATCAATATTTGTCATCTACATAAATATATACACACACATATGTATGAACATAACATATATTACAAATTATCCAAAAAGTTGAAATAAATAACATGCATACAAATTACAATGTGATCATGAATTAAGAAGAATATCTTACTTTGTTTTTGATGTCTTAACAAATTGAATGTGGAAGATGGTGTTATAATCTTAGTCAGGACAAAACCGACCGGCTGTCTAAATCAGGCGGTCGGTTATGTCATTCTTCACAAAACGGCATCGTCCCCGCTTCAATGTACACATCCGCCGTTTTCAAAATAATAAAATAATCCAAAACTGAAAAATAAATTGTTTAAACCTGCCACCAAGACGGTCGGTTTTATATATCTTACAAAATACGCTAATATTTTTTGACTCATATTAACACCGACCACGTACGCGGTCGGGTTTATGTCAAAGGCTACTTTAGGCTGTTTAAACCGACCACTAGGGTCGGTCGGTTATGTCCTTCTTCTTAAAAAGGCATCGTGTCCCCTGTTCAACGTATATATTTACTATTTTTTGAAAATTAAATATATCCAAAAAAGTAGATAGATAAAACTAACCGGAATCAGTCGGTTAAATATGCATGGTTGGGTTTATGTCAGATAGGCATTTTAATTATGTGAGATGGGCCTTTTAATTATTAATCAGTCGGCTATGTATTTTAACATGAAACGGTGTTGTACCCCATCTGTAACGCATATATATTAACCATTTTTCAAATAAATAAATATATTTAACAATAAAAAATTATAGCTAAAACCGACCAAGAGTCGGTTGATTTTGGCTTTAGACCCAAAACGACATCATTTTATGTAACATATTATTAAAAATTTGATTGGAAATATCCAAACAATTAACTGACCGAGGTGTTGGTTGGTTATGTTGTCGACACGTCAGCACTAAAACCGACCAACTACGATCGGTGGTCAAAGTCTTGCCAGCAACGCAGATCAACGACGTCGTTCTGATTAAAACCGACTGGTTGTAGCCCGTCGATTTTATCAGGACAAATTTTTTCTTTCGGTCGGTTTTGTCCAATTTTTTTGTAGTGCGTGTATAGTCAACTAGACAAATTAAGCTCACAAACGTAAACATGCTACAAATGAAACTAAATAAATTCTATGAAGCTAGTGAACATGTACAGGTTACAAGCTTTTTTTTCTTGATGGTGGTTGTATAGGTTGCGAGGAAGCCTCAAGGAAATATACTACCCAATGTACGTGGTTGATAGCTCCACTCCACTAAAGGGATTTTGAGTAATATGTGTTTTTTTTCTAAGTTCACTGCTTGGTCATTGTGAAGGACATATAGTTTATTATATTATATCTTTATTACACTGACTAATATAATAGAAACAATGTGTGTAGTTACTATTTAGGCTTATAAATAAGGTCCAATTGTTGCACTTTCTATGGTTATCTCTTTTACATTAATTTTGAGGCCATAGCAGGGTCACATGCAGAGTATGTTTCCAGAAAGTTTAAGATTTGGTTTACTCTATGCATTATATTTTTGGAAGATGAGCGACCAAATGGTTAAGACGACATTCCATCCCGGCCGCTTCGTTATCTCTGCAAACCAATTTGCTTGAACCAGAAAACTAGTGATTGTGCCAGAAAGGGTTGGTTCAGCTAGTTAAAAAGAGGGGGACTTGTATCCTCTTGGTCGCAGGTTCGACTCCCGAAGGGAGCAGAATTTGTGATTATGCCTCTTGGACCAGAGCCTGTGGCTTAATTGCGGTTTACCCGGCTGCGGGTTCCTACATAAAAAAAAAAAAGAAAAAAACTAGTTATTGTAAAAATGATTTTACATAGGTATTCTGGAAATAAATAAATTGCAAGGTATAGTGTGATTTTATTTTAAATATTATCGGAATAAAATTTAATCGATGACTTACTCGATTATTAGGCAGCTAAAATGGATTAATTAGTTCAATATATAATATGTTGATGTGGGTTTCTTGTTGTTCAAATGTATATTACCATCACATTAATAGTTTTTTTTAGTAGAAATCTATCCAATTTTATATAAATTTTTTTAATCACATTTATATTCACATTTGCGAAAATATGATTTCTATCAACTTATTCTCCTTCTAATATGTAGGGTTTAACATTATTGTTTAAATCTGCAGGGTCCGGAGTCTCAGTCTAATATATGCACACTAAATCACACTTAGGGAAATGGTTTGGTTCTCAACTTAAAAATCAAGAAGAGTTATATGTAAAATCCCATATATCAATTAAAATAAGGCAATAAGGAGTACCCCAAATTTAATATTAACGGAGAAAACAACATCCAAACTTCACAAAATATAAGTTATGGAAGAGAGAAAGATCAAAACCTAGCTAGAGGGTATGTATCTACCTCTACAAACTAATAATAAAACTAATTATCTTCTTTGGTCCTATCTCTAATAATAATTATAAATTTGTTTTAATTAAAATGCAAATAGAACTCCAAAACCAAATAGCATTGTAGTTAAAATTCATAGCTTTCTTTTCCTTTGGTTTACTAGCTTTTTGAGATGGCTTTTTATTATTGGACCACTTTTGAATCAAAGATAATTCAAAACGTTTCGCGTGGGCTATAAAATAGTTCGAATCTGACTACCAAAACTCAAAATATACCCGGAATTAATAATGTAGAAGTCACGTATAGCCCAATAAATCTGAATTTTCATAGAATTTAGCTACAAAATAGCTCTTTTTTCACAAATCCTTGTCAAATTATAATTCTTTATTTCCAACAATAAACGTGAACAGATATTTAAAAAAAATCCAAATCAGTGCATGGAAACAAAATTACATAAAATATATATAAAAATATATTTTATTAGAAAGTTCTAGTGAGTCCTTTGGATTCTAGAATTTAAATACGTATCTAGATCTTTCTATAGAGCCCTATATAAAGCCTTGTACCAAATCATTTGTGGTCAAGTAATTTCAAGCAATGCTTTTGATATAAAATCCTCCTTTCCTAAATATTTGAGTTGTGTGGGTTTGATTGAGATTTTTTCTTCAAACAATATACACAATGCAAAATAGTAGAATTTTGTTTATATTTATTCAATTAGAAACACCAAAATAGGAGTTTTATTGACTCAACATAATTGCTTTAATGGTGATATGCGATGAGGGCATGATTGCTCTCATGGTGATTTATTCACTAGCTATTTATCCTCACATCTGTGAATAAGTAAATCTTATTTTAGGTTCACTAATTAAAATTGTATAAGAGTTTATGAGTATCAAATAAAATCGGCGTTCACCCACTTCATTCGGTGTTCACCCACTTCATTCGGTGTGTGCCTAATAATTGGGGTATTCGGCCGAAGCAGGGCAAAACGAAGGAGAAACAAGCATGTCCTCCTCACATCCATCTTGGCTCCGTCTTCGCGTCCCACTCAAAAAACAAAATGTTCACGGGCAATTTCAAATTGGGCTACACGGTGTATCCCTAATGGGCCTCGGTTCGGTCAATCACGTCATAATGGGCTTAATAAGATGGTCCTCCAACATGGGAACTCCTTCTTGAGGTAACTAGTAATTAAATCTCCATTGTCAGATTAGTTAACTTGTTATTGTTCATCATACTTGTTATGATATTAGATTTTATTATAACCCAATCGTATCTTACTTTCGTCTCTTATTATTGTTTAAACATTTATTGTTTGGTTTTGATTAATTAAAAGTTTTGAGTTTGCTTTTTTTGCTAAATTACAAAACATTGAATTTGATTTCGAATTATATATAAATCATAATTAAAGATGAATGTTAGTTAGTTTATAATGATTTTACAAAGTACGTGGGTTTTTATTTCATTTAAATTTTGGATTGTTTTGGATATTATAAAAAATTGAAAGATGGATTAAATATTTTGTACAAGGATGTGGATTAATCAAGGTCCTATCTATTAGAACGAAATAGTAGTATCGGTATGACCTTGTATGAGTATTCTTATTATGTTCAACTTGATGTTTGGATTTTTGTAGTAAATTTGAATTATTTTACTTTATGTTTATAATTGTAGAAAATAATGAAGAAAATGCTCCACGAATAAGTGAAATTGATTGGCATGCATTTTTCAGGTAATTTTCTTTCTATTTGATGAAATCTATTAATGCAAACTGAGGTCCTAACAGAGATGAGTCAAGATTATAAACTTGATCATGCATAAAATTTATTTGATGATAGTCCTCAACCAAAATAGATTAATCTGTTAGAAACCCCGTGGATGATGCAGTCGATAAGACCACACCCTGGCAGTTAACAACAAAGAATATTAATCATCTTGTTCGATGTCGGCAGGTTACAATGAATGCCTCAGATGTTGGATACAAGGTTCACTAAATTATTCTAACATTTATTTCTCACATATACACCTGCTCTAGGACTTTTATGCCTGAAACTTCTACAATCAGGTTTCTCAGCTTTTCGGGCACCGGAATTTTAGTACTTGGATCAAGTGGACTTCAGATGCTGTGTATAAGTGGGTGCCCCATGAAAAAAATCCAAGTGGAAAGGTGATGAAAAATATATAGTACACACTCGGTTCATTTCTTTTATTCAAATATATATTAACTTGACGTATGTGGAGGACCTGACATGATCTTTTTGGGGATTTACAGGCCACCGCGAAAGAACTTCCACGTTTACGGAAGCCAAGTAGTGGTTTTCTTATGGCCAATGATGTTGCAGGTGTTTACCTCGAGAAATCTTGTCCCTGCATTACCCTAACAAAGAATGACTCTTGCATCATGTCTGCTTGTGGCGGAAAAGTGTCATTGTTCAATATATATACTCACCTACAAGGTTTATATGCTGATATACTCTGCAATTAATCCCTTGAGATTAATGTATCATACCCTTATTTAACTTATCATGTGTCTTGATATGTAGGTTATGGCTACATTCATGTCAACTCCACCAGTACCGACCTTTGTAGCATTTTATCCTCGAGACTATAACATCGTAGCTGTTGGAATGTAGAATTTGACATGTGATGCCATGCCTGCTGCACAATATATAGAGTTCTACTTGTGTGTGCACTGCGTGATTCAGAAGCAGTTAGTTGCAAAGGAAAAAAAAGTTGTTTGCTCCACGTAAATAAATAATTATGTGTAGATGTACATGCCTAAATAATATATTCCTGTGAATTGAGATATGTAACTTGAGCAATTGTAAGAGAATCGAATACGTAGATACACCTTTACATAACATACTATAACTAGTTTGCAAGTTGCAACCTAATTATAATGATTGAGCAATTTATATGTTTCTTCTTGGGTTTAAGCAGAGTTTGAGAATGGCTCATTTACTTGGTTTTATTTTTAGCCATCAACTTAGGTTCGGATTTGATTACTAGAATTATCATAATTTTTTGTAGCATCATTTATACACAGTGATAGTATGTAATATTTTGATATGTGTCATATGTTTATATCTTTATATATAGCAATAATAATATAAAACGAGCCGATGAAAATTAAAATCAAGAAAAATCGTAATTAGATTTCTATAAATTCAATAAATTAATGATGAATATGAAATCAACGACTTTAAACAATTCACCCTCTCTCATAAGATAAAGTGTAATGGAGTGATATGATGCATCATCTTTCACTATTAATGTTTCTATCGACTAACTCAGTGTAAGATCTCTCTTAAATTTATCTTCAAGAATTTTAATAACTTTATCTTATTACAATTTTCAAGATAAATAAATAGAGAGAGGAAAACTTAATTTTCGATGATTGTCCTTCATAATGCATCATTTTATGTTATTATTACTCCGTCCGTCCCTCTCATTAGTTTACTGTTTTTTCTACTGCTTAGCACATATTTAAGACTCTTATAAAACGTGATTCCATAACTTATTTTTGTGTGTAAAAATTCTAACGCTGAATTTTCATTCGGAAGAAAAAAATAAAATTATTTATGAAACTACATCTTCTAAAAGCCATAAAATGCGTGTAAAATTCTTGTCACCCAAGGTAAACGCCCTTGGAGACACAAAAATTACTATATATAAAGATACAAACATATATCAAATCATCAAAATATTACAGACTACCATTATATTTTAAAAATGCTACACAGAATATGTAATGCTAATAATCAAACCCGAACCTAACTTCAGTGCCAAAAAAAAAAGCTGAACCTAACATTAGTGAGTAAAATAAAAAAAAATATTATATTTGAGTGGTTAGTTTCTAAAGACGCATTTAGTTTAGTGCCAAAAAAATTTATCATAATGCTAGTAATGAAATCCGAACCTAAGTTGGTGGCAAAAAAAAATTCAAACCTAACATTAGTGAGTAAAAGGAAAAAAAAATTAGTTGGGTGGTAAGTTTCTAAAAGCACAATAAGTTAAGTGGCAAAAAAATCTATTTTCCCAAATATATTTTATTAGAAAGTTCTAGTGAGTCCTTTGGATTCTAGCATTTAAATAAGTATCTAGATCATTCTATAGAGTCCTATATAAAGCCTTGTACCAAATCATTTGTGGTCAAGTAATTTCAAGCAATGCTTTTGATATAAAATCCTCCTTTCCTAAATATTTGAGTTGTGTGAGTTTGAGTGAGATTCTTTCTTCAAACAATATACACTGTGCAAAATAGTAGAATTTTGTTTATATTTATTCAATTAGAAACACCAAATAGGAGATTTATTGACTCAACATAATTGCTTTAATGGTGATATGCGTTGAGGGCATAATTGCTCTCATGGTGATTTACTCACTAGCTATTTATCCTCGATCTCATAATAAGTGAATCTTATTTTAGGTTCACTAATTAAAATTGTATAAGAGCTTGTGAATATCAAATTGAATATACTGTATACACCGGCCTGAATTAATTAAAATCGGCGGTCACCCACTTCATTCGGTGTGTGCCTAATAATTGGGGAATTTGGCCGAAGTGGGGCAAAACGAAGGAGAAACAAGCATGTCCTCCTCACATCCATCTTGGCTCTGTCTTCTGATCCCACTCAAAAAACAAAGCCTTCACCGGCAATTTCAAATTGAACTACACGGTCCATCCCTAATGGGCCTCGGTTCGATCAATCTCATCATAATGGGCTTAATAAGACGGTCCTTCAACATGGGAACTCCTTCTTTAGGTAACCCGTAATTAAATCTCCAGATTAGTTAACTTGTTATTGTTCATCATACTTGTTATGATATTAGATTTTATAATAACACAATCGTATTGTACTTTCGTCTCTTATTATTGTTTAAACATTTATTGTTTGGTTTTGATTAATTAAAAATTTAGAGTTTGCTTTTTTTGCTAAATTACAAAACAATGAATTTGATTTCGAATTATATATATCAATCATAATTAAAAATGAATGTTAGTGAGTTTATAATGATTTTACAAAGTATGTCGGTTTTTATTTCATTTAAATTTTGAATTCTTATGGATATTATAAAAAATTGAATAATAAAAAGTCAAAAGATGGATTAAATACTTTGTACAAGGATGTGGATTAATCAAGGTCCTATCTATTAGAACGAAATAGTAGTGCCAGTATGACCTTGTATGAGTATTCTTATTTTGTTCAACTTGATGTTTGGATTTTTGTAGTAAATTTTAATTATTTTACTTTATGTTTATAATTGTAGAAAATAATGAAGAAAATGCTCCACCGAATAAGTAAATTTGATATTCAGCCTATGCTTCATTGGCATGCATTTTTCAGGTAATTTTCTTTCTATTTGATGAAATCTATTAATGCAAACTGAGGTCCTTACAGAGATGAGTCAAGATTATAAACTTGATCATGCTGAAAATTCATTTGATGATAGTCCTCAGCAAAAATAGATTAGTTTGTTCGAAACCCCGTGGATGATGCAGTCGATAAGACCACACCCTGGCAGTTAACAACAGAGAATATTAATCATCCTGTTCGATGTCTGCAGGTTACAATGAATGCCTCAGATGTTGGAGACAAGGTTCACTAAATTATTCTAACATTTGTTTCTCACATATACATCTGCTTTAGGACTTTTATGCCTGAAACTTCGCAATCAGGTTTCTCAGCTTTTCGGGCACTGGAATTTTAGTACTTGGATCAAGTGGACTTCAGATGCTGTGTATAAGTGGGTGCCCCATGAAAAAAATCCAAGTGGAAGGTGATGAAAAATATATATTACACTGTTGGTTCATTTCTTTTATTCAAATATATATTAACTTGACATATCTGGAGGACCTGACATGATCTTTTTGGGGATTTACAGGCCACCGCGAAAGAACTTCTACATTTATGGAAGCCAAGTAGTGGTTTTCTTATGGCCAATGATGTTGCAGGTGTTAACCTCGAGAAATCTTGTCCCTGCAT
Source organism: Daucus carota subsp. sativus (assembly GCF_001625215.2). Classification (NCBI taxonomy): domain Eukaryota; kingdom Viridiplantae; phylum Streptophyta; class Magnoliopsida; order Apiales; family Apiaceae; genus Daucus; species Daucus carota. The sequence continues at coordinate 19,614,550 of NC_030388.2, forward strand.
TACCCTAACAAAAAATGACTCTTATATCATGTCTGCTTGTGGCGGAAAAGTTTCATTGTTCAATATACTCACCTACAAGGTGTATATGCTTATATACTCTGCAACTAATCCCTTGAGATTAATGTATCATGCCCTTATTTAACTTATCATGTGTCTTGATATGTAGGTTATGGCTACATTCATGTCAACTCCACCAGTACCGACCTTCGTAGCATTTTATCCTCGAGACTATATATAACATCGTATCTGTTGGAATGTAGAATTTGACATGTGATGCCATGCCTGCTGCACAATATATAGAGTTCTACTTGTGTGTGCACTGCGTGATTCAGAAGCAGTTAGTTGCAAAGGAAAAAAAAAGTTGTTTGCTCCATGTAAATAAATTATTATGTGTAGATGTACATGCCTAAATAATATATTCCTGTGAATTGAGATATGTAACTTGAGCAATTGTAAGAGAATCGAATACATAGATATAGCATTACATAACATACTATAACTAGTTTGCGACCAAATTATAATAATTGAGCAATTTATATGTTTCTTCTCGGGTTTGAGCAGAGAGTTCCAGAATGGCTCATTATACATTATGATGTATGTGTGGAAGGGATTCTATACCTATTTATAATGCATTATCAAGTTGAAATCATGCAATATATTTTCACCTTTGAGCTTAAGACATCAAATTTATTGGAAAAAAATGTCTAATTGTACCATTAACATCAGTTATAAGCCGGTGTATAAAGGTCATACATCTAAGATCAGGCACAAAGACATCAATCAAAATTTACAGACACGTCGGATTTTATCCGGTGCCTAAGGCAAATTGTAGTAGTGGATAACGCTCCCACTTATTCAAAACACCTCCTATTAATGAAGTAAATAGTTAACTGGTTATATTCCCTTTAAATGTGGCTGACATGACTCATCAATAATAAAATTAAATGATAATTAAATAAAATGGTTTAGATTAAGTCCCTAACATATTATCACGTAATCTAAACTTTATATATTCTGCAAGGTTTTGATATATAGAAGTGCCCGCATCTTGTCAAATTTTATAGCAACCATTCATTTGGTTAAAATATTTGCACTTGCTCCTTTGTTATAATATGCTTGATAATTATTTCATCTTGCTCAATACATTGACGGATAAAATGATAGCGGATTTCAATATGGTTACTTATCCCATGCAATAACTTAACGTCGATATAAGTTACTCCATGACCTTGCTCCATGTCTGTTATCTCCATCTCCAAAATTATTTCAAGTTGTAGCGTGCTAAATCAGCTTTACACGAAGAAAAGGGAACACACATCTGTTTCTAGGATACCCATGTAATCAAACTCTCGTTAAGATAAAATGACACGCCTCCCATACTTTTCCTATCCTCAATATAACTAGCTAAATCATTGACATATATTCCAGCCAACAACTAGCTCCTAGAACCTCTTGAATAGACTAAGGCATAAACATGATGACTTCATAAAGTAGTTCTGTTATGTGGTGGATGCAGTCTTGGTTATGGGTGGGGCTAGGTGGGTAACATCATGACGATGTCATAGAGTAGGTGTGTTATGTGGTGGCTTTAATTTTATCATGGTGGTGTCATATAGTAAGTGCGTTATTATTCCTAGTTCTCTGTCAATTATTTCTTATATATATTATAAAGCTTTCTATTACCCCTTGTCGTATTTTATAAAATATTTAATCTCAGAGCACCAAATACACACGAGAATCGCGAATTAATAAGGTAGTGGAGACAAATTGTTTATCAGTTGTTCTCATTGTTTGAGAAATTAAACTCCTTTGAGTTCTTTCCGTGATGAACTAGTCTCGTCATTTGACATAGTAAGAATTTTATTTCTTTGTCGGATTTATTGTTCAAGTCCAGCAACCATTATTTATAATTTCTTACTGGTCTATAGTGTAATTATCAAGAAGATTGGTGATATGTCTTGATGAGTAGTTTAATAGTTTGAGAACTTCATTAAAATTATTTCTTTCTGAATCCTTTGGGAAGTCTTGATTCTTACAATTCAACATGGAATTCTGTGAACTCGGACCATGGTTAAGAGCTAGAGACAGGGTTGTAAGTATTAATTCGCTTGTGCTCATTTTGCTTCAGAAGCTTGAGTTGAAAATGTTAATCCTTTTTATTCTATCAAATTCTTGAGACATTGCACTAATCAGGCTTTTTGGTGTATCATGGGTGTACTATACTTGAGACAATGTTGTTGACCATGCCAAGACGTATGGTACAAGGGGAGACAAGTGTTCTTAATTCTCATATCTTAAACAGTATGCCAGGTTGTCGTTGTACTAGACTTTCTTTAGAATATTTTGTTAAATATTCTGATTAGTGGAAGTTGAGCCTTCATAGAGTGCAGTGAAATTAAGAACACAACTTCTGTTTTTTATTATTTTTTGATGGTAAAGAGTTTGACTTGCTGAGTGTCGTTGATGCCCTCCCTTGTGATATGTCTTACACCTTTAGCTATTAAAGGAGAACCTGGTCATGGATAAAGGTAGAAGGTAAAAGGAAAGGAGAAAATCAAGAGCTAGCCGGATTAAGAATAAGAATAAGAGGAGATTTTCCTTTTCTTTTGCATTTCCTTAGAAACTATGTTGCAATGATTCTCAGAGTCTCTTTAGTAATAATTATATTAAATTGAGTTATTATGAGTTGGAGCACAATCCAGGATTTGTGGAGTCAGAATGATTGATATTTGTAAGACATTATTATTATTGTGTTGTATGAGTTGCAGGTTAATGCACGGCCACCTAGAGGTATATATGAGCTCCCTCGTAGCAGATTTAGGGATGTTGAAACTGCATGTTTTGATTAAATAATGGGAAGAAGTTATATATACACTTAATATGCAATAATATTAATAATCAAGTCAAATAAAAATGTACAACCAAATTCGAGTTTGAATTTTCATGAAAATCAAATTTGACAACCAACTCTAACTTAGATTTGGACTACACAACATAGTTGAATTTTTTGTTCATATTTAAATTTTGAAATAGTTTGGATTTTGTTCAAGGTGAAAATAATATAAAGCTAAAAGGTACCCATCTATTAGGATGAAGAATTAATGTCGAGTATGGTACAAAAATTCCAGTAGATGCACTTTTCTAACACCCTTTTTGAGTGTTGCTTTGAATATATTATTGTCTAACTAACATTGTAGCCCGTGTTAGGCACGGGCATGTTCCCATACGTGTGAATGAATATTGTTAGTTTTATCATTGTCCGACATTACAAATGATAAACAGTTTATTGTTTTGTTATATTTGGGTCCTTATTATTGCAGTGCCGTATAAAATATCTTTTATTATTTGAGCATTGCATTTATCGTTATTGTGAGTTAGAAATTGATCTTTAAAATATTGTACAGGAAGTGTTAGGTTTGCCTAACTAAATGAAAACATTGATTTTAGGTTTACTTGTTCTGAAGGCTATTCTCGAGGAAAATGGGTAATGAAAAAGTATACTAAATTTATTTATTATCATCTTTCCTACAAGAAATCCTATTTATTAAAGATGAGTGACTGAATAAATGAAAACACCTAATTTTATTACTTAATGCACCTAATCTATAACTTCGAACACGTAAGATGAACAATTAATATCTTGTACATATCACTCCTAACCAAACTATTTTAGCCAATGAGTGTGACCCTACTTTAAACATACTACCCTTCCATGGGTGACATTGGTCCTCTTGCTCAAATTTATATACCAGTGAAATATAATTTTAATATTCAACTGGTTGTGACGAATCATCATGATACTATACTACTCTTACATCAGACTATATCTTGTGGGTACTTAAGACCCCTTTTTACTCAATATTCATGTCTTGATCACATATAGTTAAAAATTAGCTATTTTGACATATATTCATTCAAAAATTTAATTAAGCTTATAAATATATACGTTACTACTTTGAAAAATCAGTTTAAAATAACATATAACTGTATAATAAGTTGGAAGTGGTCGCAAAGGTTGAAATGAGTGCCCGGTCGGACCACTACTAAAATCACAAAATTAATAAAATGAGCCAACAAGACTTCTTTCTTTATATCTCTTTGTCCTCTTTTTAGATTTCTTTAAATCCCTTGGCAGCAACATAAAGATCCTTGTACTTGAATGTTTGAGGCCCCATATTCAAGTTCCCAATCTTCGAGAACTTATGCAAATTTCCTTTTCCTTCTTACGTAATATAACAATGTAAAAAATGTCAGTGATATCATAATTGCCAGAATCCGTGGTAACTAAATTATCAGAAAACTTGATTTCTTATTAGGTCCGATTTGAGGTAGTCTCGGGGTTTTTGAAAGATCAAGCTCCTGAGCTATCCAATTCACCATAAAGCTCCATCCAAAAACATAATGAGAAGTAAAAATTATTGTGCCGATAGTGGAAGAGAAGCCCACATACATTTCTTCATTGATAACCGGATCGAGATCATACCGCAAAGACTCCTTCGACTTACGTATCCTTATATGTCTAGAAAGTTTTTTCAAAAATACCAAAGTTTATTTGGTTGCATTGAGTTGAAAAGTAGATTCGCAATTATTCTCAAAAGATAGTAAAATTGCAAATTTAATTATAAAGTTGAAGAGTAAATTCGCAATCATTTTTCATACATGAGAGAAATTTTATAAAGTTGTTTCGTTAAATAATTAAATTGTTTGATTTTTAATTATTAAAATGAATAATTTTTTATTTGATGTAATTTTGTTAGTGAAATAATTGTTACATTACAAATCCTAGTCAATATATAATAATTTTTATAATAGTATAATAATTACTATTAAAATAAAAAATTATCGTAGTCAATATAGAAGTATTTACATAATAGTATAAAATTATATGATAACAAACAAATTTTAGTATTTCGATATTTGGTATGTTCCACTAAAAGGGGATTTTTCTTATTAATAAAGAGTATAGATATGTGTATTACGCGTTGATTCTCTTAGATCTAGGAGTGTCAAATTTTGGTATGACAAATTAATATAGAAGTCTAAAAAGTTTTAAGTTAAAGAACTTGAATATGTTTTATAAATAAAATTCACAATAAATAATAAAATAATAATTTGGGAATTTGGCAAATAGGCTAACTTTTGGATATTTATTTCTAAATATAACAACTAGTTTAAAACGTAGCTAGCTTGAGGGTATATATCTATTTCTCCAAAATAATAATAAATCTCATTATCTTCTTTGGTTCCATCTCTAATAATAATTATAATAATGTCTTAGTTAAAATACAAACAGAACTCCAAAACTAAGTAGGATTCTTCTTAAAAAATTTAATTTCATATCCCCTTAGTTTATGGGCTTTTTGAGTTGGTTTTTGTTTACTGGACCACTTGTGAATTAAAGATAATTCCAAAGGTTTCGTGTGGGCTATAAATAGTCCAAATCTGACTCCTAAAACTCAAGATACAGCTGAAATAGTGCAGAAATCAAATATATGCGAATAAATCGGTAGAATTTAGCTTCAAAATAGCTATTTTTCCCCAAATTCTTCTTAAATTATAATTCATTATTCCCAAAAATAAAATGTGAACATATATTAAAAAAATCCAAATGAGTGCAATATGCAATTGGATATGAGAATAAAATCTTATAAAATATATATACATAAATATATTTTATAAGAAAGTTCTAGCGAGTCCTTTGGATTCTAGTATTTACTTGAGTATCTAGATCTTTCTATTCATTCCTATATAAAGCCTTTTATCAAAGCAGTTGTGATCATTACGTAATTTCAAGCAATGCTTTTTATATAAAATCCTATTTTTCTAAATATTTGAGTTGTTTGAGTTTGAATGAGATTCTTTCTTCCAACAATATACACCGCGCAAAATAGTAGAATTTTTTTATATTTATTCAATTAGAAACACCAAAATAGGAGTTTTGTTGAATCAACATAATTCCGTTAATGGTGATATGCGATGAGGGCATGATTGGTTTCATGATGATTTATTCATCGGCGTTTACATACTTCATTCGGTGTGTGCCTAATAATTAGGGAATTCGGCCGCAGTAGGCCGGGCAAAATCAAGGAGAAACGCGCATGTCCTCCTCATAATCATTTTGGCTCCATCTTCAAGTCCCACTCAAAAAAATAAAACGTTCACGGGCAATTTCAAATTGGGCTACACGGTCTCGCTAATGGGCCTCGGTTCGGTCAATCTCATCATAATGGGCTTAATAAGATGGGCCTCCAACATGGAAACTCCTTCATGAGGTAACTAGTAACTAAATCTCTATTGCCAGATTAGTTAACTTGTTATTGTTCATCATACTTGTTATGATATTAGATTTTTATTATAACACATTCACATCTAAGGGCTATTTCGAATTCGCCTACACGTTAACCCTAATAGGCCTCTTTTTCGTCAATCCCCCCATAATCTTACTTTCATCGCTCATTTTCAAAGGCCTCCATCTCAATCAATGTCATGCTGATACCTCTCCTAGTACTACATGCAATATAATTAAATTCACCTACAACTGCCCCCAACTCCCTCAATATCTCCCATACAAATAACGTTACCAGAATAATAGTGTACCAACAAATTAAACGTTATTTAATTATTTAGATTTATGGCTCATTTCTTTGTTTTGTAAGATTCTCCTCCAATACACTTACAAAGTTCTTGATATTCGGAAATAAGTAAGTCGTCTGAATTTTACTTAAAAATATTTCACACATGAACACAATTGTAAAAGATGTTTTATTACCCTAACAAATGGGTAGCTTGTTCATCATATTTGTTTGAATTTCGGCAAAAGAAGTTTATGTGTAAAACGTTTAAACATTTATTGTTTGATTTTACATAATAGGAACTTTTGAGTTTATTTTTATGCTAAATTATATGAAACATTGACTTTGATTTCGAATTTTACATAAATCATAATTAAAAATGAAGTTCAATGAGTTTATACTGATATATTGTACAAAGTACATGGGTTTTTGTTCCGTTTAAATTTTGAATTGCTATGTATATTAATAAAAATTTTAATAACAAAAAGTCAAAAGGTGGATCAAATACTTTGTATAAGGATCTGGATTAAACTATTTCCCAAGTATTAGAATGGTATAGTAGTGTCGGTGTGCCTTGATATGAGTATTGTTATTATGTTCAACATGATCTTTGAATTTTTGTTGCAGATTCTAATTATATTACTTAATTTATATTTATAATTGCAGAAAATAATGAAGAAAATGCTCCACGATCACGAATAAGGGAAGTTGAATTTCGGCTTATTCAACAGTCCTCAAATGCCCAAGTTGGAACTGTTTGCATGGCCTCCCGAGTCTCCTAGGCGTTCCTGAAAGTAATTTGGAATCAGCACAGAGTCATCTTGGTCGTCTCCCATGGGTGCAAACATGAGACTCTGATAGTAATGAGGTGCCTGAATTATGGCACATGTCTAGTCGCAAGAAAACAAATATCAGTGGTAAGTAAGTTGTTGGTAATCAGTGTTTATTGTACAGAAACACTTCAATTTCAGCACCCTTCAATTTCAGCTTGAGAGGACTCCAAACCTTGTCTTTCTGGAAGAGGGAAAATATAATCAGCAGATAGTAACAATTATATGTTGAAAATAATTAATACAATAGTTATATTATTCTGACAAAATTAATCAAATTCTGTAATCATTTTGATATTTAAATATGTATATTGATATTGAACTTTCAACTGTAAGTAGTTTCGTGTTTATTGTAATTTGTAAACAAGAGATTCATAAATATGAACTTCATCTTTACCTATTCACAGTGGACCTAAAATGATTTTACATTGTTACCCAGAAAATAGTTAAAATATCTAAATATGATATTGAAATCCAATACTGTAATATATGATGAACATATAAAACACGCACTTAATTAATCTGTTTGCAGTAATATGTATATAATATATGTGTAATGCACGAGCTCCACTACCTCCATCAGCATGCTCCTGAGACTTATTTAGCACAAAACAACTATAACGCTAAAACATTGCAGAATAAAAAAAATTAAAACAATAGGTCCCATCCTACATTCAATCCCTTGTACAAAGATAAAAGTATTGCTAATTTTGATACTAATAGACAAATGACATAAACATGTTATACCTTTATTTTACAGAACACAAATTGAAAATTTTGTAACTGATAAATTTTGCAATGTGAGTAGATATGCTAAAGAAACATATAATAAAAGTCTAAGAGCTGAACACATGCAACCGAGTGTTTATAATTAAAATCAAATATTTTGGCAAAAAGAAATAGTTAAAATCATGTAGAAAACTTGCTAATTAAAAGATCACCGAGGTCAAAGACCCCACCAAGAAATCGATCATGTAGCTCCTCTGTACAGTGTAGGTAGGCCCCTTTGACTATTGAATTGAACGACTAAACACCCTTCTGTAGTGGCTGTGCCGCTGGCACTTGAATCTCAGCTGCATCTTTGTGTAGTTGACACCAGGGCCAGGTTTTTCTTTCTTCAAAAACTACATCTCTGCTGAAACATACCTTTTCACTTTCTGAATCGTATAGTCTTTAGGCTTTGCTTTTGGGTTCTTACCAAGTTTCTTGATGTGCAGACCTGATAATTTCACATGTACTATATAGCCAAAAACTCTAGTGCCCAACTTCTGGTTTTTTTTCATTTTATCAAGATTCATACGGTGTGATTCCAGATAAATCTCTAGTTAGAAGTCTGTTCAGCACATAAACTGCACGATGCTGCCTCCCCTTAAAACTTTACCGGCATGTTTGTTTGTTTCAATAAACTCCTCCCCATTTCAACTACAATATTCGATTTCTCCGCTCTACAATCCATTTTGTTGTGGAGTGTAGGGTGTTGTATAATGCCTTTAAGTTTTAGGCCTTTCACAATACTCATTGAACTCTTTTAATAGAATTTCCCACCTCGATCAGCACCTCGATCAGTCTAAAAAACCTTGATGCTTCTCTCAACACCGCCGTTCTCGACTTGAGCTCGAAATTTCTTGAAGGCCTCAAAAGCCTCACTCTTATTTTTCAACAAAAATACCCACATGACTCTACTTTAATCATCGACTAAAAAAAGGAAATATTTATTACATGCAGGAGTCGATGGAGATATCGGGCCACATATGTCGCCATGCACTAATTCGAGTGCCTTTTTTGCTGTGTATTTTGCCTTCAAAGGGAATGATTTCTACTTTATTTCGACATCAAACAGTGCGTGAAGATCTCTCGGGGATTAACAATCCTAGGAATGCCTCGAACTGTTTTTTATTTCGAAATCAACTCCATCGCATGGAAGTTCACATTTCCAAAGCGACAGTGCCACAACTAAGCATCCCGGCCCGTCTGTTCTTGTGAGAAGGCACTTTTTTGTTCTTCGCTTCCAGTGATTATTTTATACAAATGGTTTTCGATCTTTTTACTTTCATTATTAAGAAAATTTCTCGATCATAGACCCATAAAAAATTACCATTCAAAATTACCTTGCTAAAACTCTCTGATATAATTGATTGAGGCTCGCGATGTTGTTGCACCGATTCGGTATGTATAGTACACGTCTTGAAGTAGTATGACTTCTCTGTATTCTTGATCAATAGTAATTTTATCTCGTTGCAACCGGTAACTAATCCAACTCCGATCAATATTTGTCATCTACATAAATATATATATACACATATATATGTATGAACATAACATACATTACAAATTATCCAAAAAATTGGAATAAATAACATGCATACAAATTACAATGTGATCATCAATTAAGAAGAATATCTTACTTTTTTTTATGCATGTCTGAACAAATTGAATGTGAAAGATGGTGTTATAATGTTAGCCAGGACAAAACCGACCGGATGTCTAAATCAGGCGGTCGGTTATGTCATTCTTCACAAAACAGCACTGTCCCCGCTTCAATGTATACATCCGCCGTTTTCAAAGTAATAAAATTATCCAAAACTGAAAAATAAATGGTGTAAACCGGCCACCAAGACGGTCGGTTTAGATATCTTACAAAATATGCCAATATTTTTTGACACATATTAACACCGACCACTTACCCGGTTGGGTTTATGTGAAAGGAAACTTTAAGCTGTTTAAACCGACCAACAGGTTCGGTCGATATGTCCTTCTGCTTAAAAATGCATCGTGTCCCCTGTTCACGTATACATTTGCTATTTTTTGAAAAATAAATATATCCAAAAAAAATAGATAGATAAAACCGACCGGAATCAGTCGGTTAAATATGTGTGGTTGGGTTTATGTCAGATAGGCCTTTTAATTATGTGAGATGGGCCTTTTAATTATTAATCGGCCGGCTATGTGTTTTAACATAAAACGGCGTTGTACCCCATCTGTAACGCATATATATTACCCATTTTCCAAATAAATAAATATATTTAACAATAAAAAATTATAGCTAAAACCGACCGAGAGTCGGTTGGTTTTGGCTTTAGACCTAAAACGACATCATTTTATGTAACAGATTATTAAAAATTTGAATGGAAATATCCAAACACTTAACCGACCGAGGTGTTGGTTGGTTATGTTGTCGACACGTCAGCACTAAAACCGACCAACTACGATCGGTCGGTCAAAGTCTTGCCAGTAACGCAGAATGACGTCGTTCTGATTAAAACCGACTGGTTGTAGCCCGTCGATTTTATCAGGACAATTTTTTCCTTTCGGTCGGTTTTGTCCTATTTTTTTATAGTGCCTGTATTGTCAACTAGACAAATTAAGCTCACAAAGATAAACATGCTACAAATGAAACTAAATAAATTCTATGAAGCTAGTGAACAGGTTGCAAGTTTTGTTTCCTTGATGGTGGTTGTATAGGTTGTGAGGAAGCCTCAAGGAAATATACTACCCAATGTAGGTGTTTGATAGCTCCACTAAAGGGATTTTGAGTAATAGGTATATCTTTTCTTAGTTCACTGCTTGGTCATGGTGAAGGACATATAGTTTATTATATTATATCTTTATTACACTGACTAATATAATAGAAACAATGTGCGTAGTTACTATTTAGGCTTATAAATAAGGTCCAATTGTTGCACTTTCTATGGTTATCTCTTTTACATTAATTTTGAGGCCATAGCAGGGTCACATGCGGAGTATGTTGCCAGAAAGTTTAAGATTTGGTTTACTCTATGCATTATATTATTGGAAGATGAGCAACCAAATGCTTAAGACGACATTCCATCCCTGCCCCTTGGTTATCTCTGCACACCAGTTTGCTTGAACCAGAAAATTAGTGATTGTAAAAATGATTTTACATAGGTATTCCGGAAATAAATAGATTGCAAGGTATAGTGTGATTTTATTTTAAATATTATCGGAATAAAATGTACTTGATGACTGACTCGATTATTAGGTTGCTAAAATGGTTTAGTTCAATATATAATATGTTGATGTGGGTTTCTTGTTGTTCAAATGTATATTACCATCACATTAATAGTTTTTTTAGTAGAAATCTATCAAATTTTATATAATTTTTTTTATCACATTTATATTCACATTTGCGAAAATATGATTTCTATCAACTTATTCTCCTTCTAATCTGTAGGGTTTAACATTATTGTTTAGATTTGCAGGGTCCGCAGTCTCAGTCTTATATATGCACACTAAATCACACTTAGGGAAATGGTTTGGTTCCCAACTTAAAAATCAAGAAGAGCTATATATAAAATGCCATTTATCAATTAAAATAAGGCAATAAGGAGTACCCCAAATTTAATATTAATGGAGAAAACAACATCCAAACTTCACAAAATATAAGTTATGGAAGAGAGGAAGATCAAAACCTAGCAAGAGGGTATGTATCTATCTCTACAAACTAATAATAAAACTAATTATCTTCTTTGGTCCTATCTCCAATAATAATTTATAAATTTTTTTTAATTAAAATGCAAATAGAACTCCAAAACCAAATAGCATTGTAGTTAAAATTCATAGCTTTCTTTTCCTTTGGTTTACTGGCTTTTTGAGATGGCTTTTTATTATTGGACCACTTCTGAATTAGTGATAATTCAAAGTGTTTCGCGTGGGCTTTAAAATAGTTCGAATCGGACTACCAAAACTCAAAATATATCCGGAATAATGTCGAAATCGGGTATAGCCCAATAAATCTGAATTTTCATAGAGTTTAGCTACAAAATAGCTATTTTTTTCACAAATCCTTGTCAAATTATAATTCTTTATTTCCAACAATAAAACGTGAAAAGATATTTTAAAAAAATCCAAATCAGTGCATGGAAATAAAATTACATAAAATATATATAAAAATATATTTTATTAGAAAGTTCTAGTGAGTCTTTTGGATTCTAGCATTTAAATAAGTATCTAGATCTTTCTATAGAGTCCTATATAAAGCTACCAAATCATTTGTGGTCAAGTCATTTCAAGCAATGCTTTTGATATAAAATCATCCTTTCTTAAATATTTGAGTTGTGTGAGTTTGAGTGAGATTCTTTCTTCAAACAATATAAACAGTGCAAAATAGTAGAATTTTGTTTATATTTATTCAATTGGCAAAACCAAAATAGGAGTTTTATTGACTCGACATAATTGCTTTAATGGGTGATATGCGATGAGGGCATGATTGCTCTCATGGTGATTTATTCATAGCTATTTATCCTCAGATCTGAGAATAAGTAAATCTTATTTTAGGTTCACTAATTAAAATTGTATAAGAGCTTGTGAGTTTCAAATCGAATATATTGTATACACCTCAATTAATTAAAATCGGCGTTCACCCACTTCATTCGGTGTGTGCCTAGTAATTGGGGAATTTGGCCGAAGTAGGGCAAAACGAAGGAGAAACAAGCATGTCCTCCTCACATCCACATCCATCTTGGCTCCGTCTTCCGGTCCCACTCAAAAAACAAAGCGTTCACAGGCAATTTAAAATTGGGCTACACGGTCTATCTCTAATGTGCCTCGGTTCGGGTCAATCTCATCATAATGGGCTTAATAAGATGGTCCTCCAACATGGGAACTCCTTCTTGAGGTAACTAGTAATTAAATCTCCATTGTCAGATTAGTTAACTTGTTATTGTTCATCATACTTGTTAAGATATTAGATTTTATTATAACACAATTGTATCTTACTTTCGTCTCTTATTATTGTTCAAACATTTATTGTTTGGTTTTGATTAATTAAAAATTTTGAGTTTGCTTTTTTTGCTAAATTACAAAACATTGAATTTGATTTCGAATTATATATAAATCATAATTAAATTGAATGTTAGTGAGTTTATAATGATTTTACAAAGTACGTGGGTTTTTATTTCATTTAAATTTTGAATTGTTTTGGATATTAAAAAAAATTGAAAGATGGATTAAATACTTTGTACAAGGATGTGGATTAATCAAGGTCCTATCTATTAGAACGAAATAGTAGTGTCGGTATGACCTTGTATGAGTATTCTTATTATGTTCAACTTGATGTTTGGATTTTTGTAGTAAATTTTAATTATTTTACCTTATGTTTATAATCGTAGAAAATAATGAAGAAAATGCTCCACGAATAAGTGAATTTGATTTTCAGCCTATGCGTCATGGGCATGCATTTTTCAGGTAATTTTCTTTCTATTTGATGAAATCTATTGTTGCAAACTAAGGTCACAGAGATGAGTCAAGATTATTAACTTGATCAATGTGAAAATTAATTTGATTAGTTTGTTAGTGTTGGAATTCATGCACTTGCTGATACATTCTCTCATTCATAGTATCTATTAATTATATATTCATGCATCTAGTAATTAAGTGATTCATGTATCTGATCTTTAGAATGTCCTATAGTATCTATGTAAAGGATGTTCTACATCATTTGTAAACATCAATTCAATATAAGGAATCATATTCAGAATATATAAAAAGTGTTCTTCTATCTGTTCTTCTTAGAGCTCTGCTGTAGCAACTCACTTAGATTCCTACAAATTGGTATCAGAGCAGGGTTCGTTTCTAATCTGGGATCGAAACTAGAAGTGATTACATGGCGTCAAATTCAGATTCTCAGTCATCTCTCATTCCTATCTTTGATGGTGATGATTATGACTACTGGAAGATAAAAATCAGAACTGTTCTAAGGGCAGAAGGCTTGTGGAATATTGTGGAGAAAGGGTTTGCAGAACCTGAAGATGAAGCAGACTTATCTGAAGCGGAACTTAAGAAACTGGAATCATCACGTTGCCAGGATGCAAGGGCGCTGAGCAAACTTCAGATGGGAGTCACAAAACCAATCTTTACAAGAATATCAACAGCTTCAACAGCAAAAGAAGCATGGGAAATTCTTGAAGGTGAATTCCATGGAGATGAGAAGGTACGAAGTATAAATCTCCAATCCCTTAAAAAAGATTTTTAGAATTTAAGAATGAAGGATTCTGAGAATATACAAAGTTATCATGCTCGTGTGATGGAGATTGTGAATCAAATGAAAACCTATGGAGATAATATTTCTGATCAACATGTTGTGGAGAAAATCTTGATCAGTTTGACAGACAAATATGAATATATTGTTGCTGTTATTGAGGAAACAAAAGATCTCACAAAGTTGTCAATAAAAGAATTGATGGGCTCTCTTCAAGCGCATGAAAAAAGAAGGATGAAACAGGCGGAACAATCAGAGAATGCTTTTCTGTCTAAGGCAAAGATGAAGCCACAACAATTTGCAAAGAAAGGTGGTCAAAATCAGGAGCAAAAGAAGCCTGACTGGAGAAATAAAAGAGAGAATTATTCCAGCACTTACCAGAAGAATCAATATGATAGAGGTACAAGTTCTAATCCAAAAGTTTTTTGCAATATATGCAAAAGAACTAGTCATGTATCATCTAAATGTTGGTTCAAAGGCAAGCCTCAGTGTAATTTTTGTAGAAGATTTGGTCATGTTGAAAAAGACTGCAGATTCAAAAATTATGAGAAGGCAAATTTCACAGAAGAACGGGAGGACGGCAAAGGAGAACAAATATTTTATGCTTGTCATTCCAGCCTTCATGGAGATAATAAAGCTTGGTACATAGACAGTGGATGCAGCAATCATATGTGTGAAGATAGAAATATCTTTGTGCAACTTGATACAACAATAAACCCTAAGGTGAGGATGGGTAATGGAGCTGTTGCAGAAGCACAAGGCAAAGGAACGGTAGCTATCAACACAAAATCTGGAATCAAGTATATACGAGATGTTCTTCTCGTTCCAGATTTAAAAGAAAATTTATTGAGTGTTGGACAACTTCTGGAACATAACTATTGTCTTGTATTTGAAGATAATATGTGCAGAATCTTTGAGAAAAAGAACAAGAATCAGGCCATTGCAGAAGTCAAGATGGAGAAGAACAGGAACTTTCCGTTGATTTTCAACTACAATGCTCTAAAGGCTGAAGTTAAAGACCAATCATGGCTGTGGCATAAAAGATATTGCCATTTGAATTTTCAAGGATTAAAGCTTCTCAAAGAAAGGAACATGGTGAATGGCCTACCAAAATTGCAACATGAAAAGAATTCATGTGAAGGATGCATCATGGGAAAGCAACACAAGCTGCCATATCCAAGTGGAAAATCATGGAGAGCAAAGAAACGCTTGGAACTTATTCATACCGACATTTGTGGCCCAATGAAGACTACATCTTTGGGACAACAAAGGTACTTTATCATCTTTATTGACGATTTTACAAGAATGACGTGGATATATTTTTTGAAAGAGAAGTCAGAAGCTTTCACTGTGTTCAAGAGATTCAAAGCTCTTGTAGAAAAACAAAGTGGGCGTAATATTAAGTGCATACGGAGTGATAGAGGTGGTGAATATACCTCTAGACAATTTGAAGAATATTCCAAAGATGAAGGGATTTGGAAGCAACTCACAGCAGGATATAGCCCGCAGCAGAATGGAATCGCAAAATGCAAAAATAGAACAATTGTTGAAATGGCAAGGTCTATGATGAATGAAAAAGGACTGCCAAAGACGTTCTGGGCAGAAGCTACAAATACAGCGGTTTACATCCTTAACAGGTGTCCCACAAAAGCTGTAAGGAATCTAACTCCTATGGAAGCATGGAGTGGAGAAAAACCAGATGTAAGTCATTTAAGAATATTTGGCAGCATTGGTTATGTTCTTATACCTGCTGAGAAACGTACTAAACTGGATGAAAAAAGTACAAAGTGTATTTTCACTGGATATACTCTGGAGACTAAAGGTTACAGGCTATATAATGTCGAAACTAACAAATTGGTTGTTAGTAGAGATGTTCTATTTGATGAGAATGCAGCCTGGGATTGGAAAGAAAAGAAGGTGGAACATATCAATCAACCAAGTTCTTTGGAATCCAGTGAAGAACATGAAGACACTCACACAGAGGAGGCAGAGCAGAATCCTGAACAAGATCAACATACTCAAACATCTGAATCAGAGGAGGAATCTCCACCAAGAAAATTCAGAAGCATGAGTGATATATATCAGTCTTGTAATTTTGTGGTCACTGAACCACAAAATTTTGAAGAAGCTGAGAAACATGAAATCTGGCAGAAAGCAATGGAGGAAGAGATGCATATGATAGACAAGAACAAAACATGGGAGCTTGTAGACAAACCACAAGGAAGAGAGATTATCAAGCTCAAATGGATCTACAAGACCAAAGTAAATCAGAATGGAGAAATTCAAAAGCATAAGGCGAGGCTAGTCGCTAGAGGCTTTACTCAAAAGCCTGGAGTTGATTTTTCAGAAACTTTCTCCCCAGTAGCACGACTGGAAACAATAAGAACCTTGATTGCTCTTGCCGCACAGAAGAAATGGAAAATATTCCAGCTTGATGTTAAGTCGGCATTTTTAAACGGAAAGCTAGAGGAGGAAATTTATGTTGAGCAGCCACAAGGATTCTTGGTGGAAGGGGGAGAGAACAAAGTGTACAGACTCTTAAAAGCTCTCTACGGACTTAAACAATCACCTCGTGCATGGTACAAGGAGATTGACAAATATTTTATGAAGAATGGATTCCAAAGGAGCAAGAATGAAGCAACTTTATATGTGAAGAAACAAGGAAGCAAGATTCTAATTGCTTGTCTCTATGTGGATGATCTCATTGTTACTGGGAATGACGAAGAGATGATAGAAAGCTTTAAGGAACACATGATGAAGACTTATGAGATGAGTGATTTGGGTCTACTTCATTATTTCTTGGGCATTGAAGTATCACAAGGAGGAGATGGAATCTTTGTTTCACAGAAGAGGTATGCAAAAAGTATTCTCGAGAAGTTCAATATGACACATTGCAAACCAGTGTCAACACCCCTGGTGGTTAGTGAAAAATTATCAAAGGAGGATGGAACATCAAAGGTAGATTGCTCTCTCTACAGAAGTCTAGTGGGTAGCTTGTTGTATCTTACAGCAACAAGGCCTGAAATAATGTTTGCAGCAACTCTACTATCAAGGTTCATGCAAAACCCTAGTCAGACACACTTTGGAGCAGCAAAAAGAATCCTGAGATACTTGCAGGGAACACTGGACTATGGGATTTTTTACAAAGCTGGAGAAAACCTAAATCTTATCGCTTATTCCGACAGTGATTGGGCTGGAAGCATAGATGACATGAAGAGTACATCTGGATATGCATTTTTACTTGGAACAAACATATGTTCTTGGCTGTCAAAGAAGCAGAAAGTTGTCGCACAATCATCAGCAGAGGCGGAATATGTGGCAGCTGCAAAAGCAACTTCTCAAGCAATTTGGCTAAGGAGGATACTGGAAGACATTGGAGAAAAGCAACAGGAGGCTACTATTCTATTCTGTGATAATAAGTCAGCTATATCTATAGCTAAGAATCCGGTGAACCATGAGAGGACTAAGCATATAGCAATCAAATATCATTTTATCAGAGATGCGGTTGAACAAGGAGAGATACAACTGGAATACTGCAAGACTCAAGAACAGCTTGCCGACATTTTTACCAAGGCTCTTCCTAAAGAAAAATTCTGCTACTTGCGAGAACGCATTGGAGTTGTCAAACAAGTGCATTAAGGGGGAGTGTTGGAATTCATGCACTTGCTGATACATTCTCTCATTCATAGTATCTATTAATTATATATTCATGCATCTAGTAATTAAGTGATTCATGTATCTGATCTTTAGAATGTCCTATAGTATCTATATAAAGGATTTTCTACATCATTTGTAAACATCAATTCAATATAAGGAATCATATTCAGAATATATAAAAAGTGTTCTTCTATCTGTTCTTCTTAGAGCTCTGCTGTAGCAACTCACTTAGATTCCTACAGTTAGAAACCCGGTGGATGATGTAGTCGATAAGACCACACCCTGGCAGTTAAGAACAGAGAATATTAATCATCCTGTTCGATGTCGGCAGCACTGGAATTTTAGTACTTGGATCAAGTGGACTTCAGATGCTGTGTATAAGTGGGTGCCCCATGAAAAAAATCCAAGTGGAAAGGTGATGAAAAATATATAGTACACTCTTGGTTCATTTCTTTTATTCAAATATATATTAACTTGAGATATCTGGAGGAGCTGACATGATCTTTTTGGGGATTTACAGGCCACCGCGAAAGAACTTCCACATTTATGGAAGCCAAGTAGTGGTTTACTTATGGCCAATGATGTTGCAGGTGTTAACCTCCAGAAATCTTGTCCCTGCATTACCCTAACAAAGAATGACTCTTATATCATGTCTGCTTGTGGCGGAAAAGTTTCATTGTTCAATATACACACCTACAAGGTTTATATGCTTATATACTCTGCAATTAATCCCTTGAGATTAATGTATCATACCCTTATTTAACTTATCATGTGTCTTGACATGTAGGTTATGGTTACATTCATGTCAACTCCACCAGTACCGACCTTCCTAGCATTTTATCCTCGAGACTATAACATCGTAGCTGTTGGAATGTAGAATTTGACATGTGATGCCATGCCTGCTGCACAATAGAGTTCTACTTCTGTGTGCACTGCGTGATTCAGAAGCAGTTAGTTGCAAAGGAAAAAAAAGTTGTTTGCTCCATGTAAATAAATAATTATGCGTAGATGTACATGCCTAAATAATATATTCCTGTGAATTGAGATATGTAACTTCAGCAATTGTAAGAGAATAGAATACATAGATATAGCATTACTAACACACTATAACTAGTTTGCAACCAAATTATAATGATTGAGCAATTTATATGTTTCTTCTCGGGTTTAAGCAGAGTTCCAGAATGGCTCATTATACATTATGATGTACGTGTTGAAGGGATTCTATACCTCGTTATAATGCATTATTCAAGTTGAAATCATGCAATATATTTTCATATTTGAGCTTAAGACGTCAAATTTATTGGAAAAAAATGTCTAACTGTACCATTGACATTAGTTATAAGCCCGTGTATAAAGGCCATACATTTAAGATCAGGCAGAAAGGCATCAGTCAAAATTTACAGACACGTCGGATTTTATCCGGTGCCTAAGGCAAATTGTAGTAGTGGATTCTCAAACGCTCCCACTTATTCAAAACACCTCCTATCAATGAAGTAAATAGTTAACTAAACGTGGTTGACATGACTCATCAATAATAAAATGTCTAATAGTCTCATCATTTGAGATAGTAAGAATTTTATTTCTTTGTCAGATTTATTGTCCAAGTCCAGCAACCATTATTTAAATTTCTTACTCAATCCCTTGTACTGGTCTATAGTGTAATTATCGAGAAGATTGGTGATATGTCTTCATGAGTAGTTTGAGAATTTTATTAATATTATTTCTTTCTGAATCCTCCAGGAAGTTTTGATTCTTACAATTCAACATGGAATTCTGTGAACTCAGACCATGGTTGAGAGAGACAGAGTTGTAAGTCTTAATTAGTCGCGTGTTCTCATTTTGCTTTAGAAGCCTGAGTTGAACATGCCAAGGCGTATCGTACAAGCGGATCACAAGCGTTCTAAATTCTCATATCTTAAACAGTCTGACAGGTTGTCGTTGTACTAGACTTTCTTTAGAGTTAGACATGACATATTTCGTTAAATAATATTCTGATTAGTGGAAGTCGAGCCTTCATAGAGTGCAGTGAAATTAAGAACAAAACTTTTGCTTTTCTTTTTCTTTGATGGTAAAGAGTTGGACTTGCTGAGTGTGGTGACGCTCACCCTTGCTATATTTTTTACACCTAATTTAGCTATTAAAGGAGATCCCGCTCTTAAGGTAGAAGGGAAAAGGAAAGCACCAAATCAAGAGCTAGCTGGATTAAGAATAAGGATAAGAGGAGATTTTCCTTTTCTTTTGAATTTCCTCAGAAACTATGTTGTAATGACTCTCAAGAGTAATAATTATATCAAATTGAGTTATTATGAGTTGGAGCATAATCCAAGATTTGTGGAGTGAGAATTACTGATGATATTTGTAAGACAATGAGTAGTATTGTTATTATTATTATTGTGTTGTATGAGTTGCAGGTAAATTGCACGACCTAGAGGCATGAGTTTAGCAAATTTAGGGATGTTGAAAATGCATATTTTGATTCATAATGGGAAGAAGTTATATATATATACAATTAATATGCAATCTTATATATTTAATTTCCAATTCAAATAAAAACATACAACCAAATTCGAGTTTGAATTTTCATGAAAATCAAATTTGACACCAAACTCCAACTAGATTTGGACTATACAAAATAGTTAAATTTTTTCTTTGGATTTAAATTTTGAATTAGTTGTTTTTTCACCACTTCTCAATTAAAGATAATTCCAAGGGTTTCATGTGGGTTATAATATAGTCCAAATTTGACTCCTACAACTCAATATATGGCTGAAACAGTGTAAAAATGGGGTATACCTCAATAAATCCGAATTTCTATAGAAATTTAGCTCCAAAATAGTTATTTCTCCACAAATTATTCTCAACTTATAATTCTTAATTCCCTACAATAGAATGTGAAAATATATTAAATAAAAATTCAAATTATATAGTGCAAAACAAATATGAGAATAAAATCCTATAAAATATATTTAAAATTGTGTTTTATCAGAAGGTTCTGGTGACTCCTTTGGATTAAAGAATTTAACTAAGTATCTAGATTTTTTCTTGAGTCCTATATAAAGCTTTTTACCAAATCATTTGTGATCAAGTAATTTCATGTAATGTTTTTTTATAAAAAATCCTCTTTTCCTAAATATTTGAGTTGTGTAAGTTTGAGTGAGATCCCTTCTTCCAACAATATACACAGTGCAAAATAGTAGAATTTTTCTTATATTTATTCAACTAGAAACACCAAATTAGGATTTTTATTGACTCATCATAATTGTTTTATTGGTGATCTGTTGTGAGGGTGTGATTGCTTTGATGGTGATTATTCACTTCTTATTTATCCTCCGATCTCAGAATAAATAAATCTCATTTTAGGTTGAGTAGTTAAAACTCTACAAGATCTTGTGAGTATTAAATCGAATATATGATATACTCCAATCTCAATTAATTTATATGGGGCTTTTCCTCACTTCATTCCACGGGTGCCTAATAATTGGGGGAATTTGTGGAAGTGAGGATAAACCATGGAGAAACAGTCATGCCCTAGTAACGTCCATTTTGGCTCCGTCTTCACTCGTCTCAAACAGACTCAAATAGAGCGTTCAAGCCCTATTTCGAATTCGGCTACACGCTCTATCCCTAATGCGCCTCTCTTCGATTAACCCCACCAAAATGGACTTCCTTCTTGAGATAACTAGTAATTAAATTTTCATTGTCAGATTAATTAACTTATTTATTATTCATCATACTTTTTATAATATTATATGTTTATTTTAACACAACCATATCTTATTTTCATCGATCATTCTCGATCTCCTCCATCTCAATCAGCATCCTCCTCGTACCTCTCTTAGTACTACATGTAGATAATTAAATAGACCTTTAACTACCCACAACTCCCTCAATATCTCCCACAGAAATAACGTTACTAGAATAATAGTATACTAACAAATTAATTTCTTTAATTATTTAGATTTATGACTCACTTCTTTGTTTTGTAAGATATCCAATACACCTATAAAATTCTTGACATTTCTCAACACTATTTTAAAGTATTTCACACATGAATACATTTATATAAGATCTATTATCATCCTAACAAATGAATAACTTGTTAATCATATTTCATTGAATTTTGCCAAAAGAAGTTTATGTATAAAAATTTTAAACATTTATTGTTTGATTTTGCTTAATTGAAATTTTTGAGTTTATCTTTTCTGCTAAATTATAAAACATTGACTTTGCTTTCGAATTTTATATAAATCATAGTTAAAACGAATTTCAATGAGTTTATAATGATTGTACTGTTGGAAATTTATCTAAACATGTTTTATTTAATTAAAAAGGCCTCAAGGTAACTCAATAAAGGTAACAGTTGATGCTGCTCTATTTACACATCGAGATGAATATGGTTTGGGTGTGGTAGCTAGAGATGCAGATGGTACGGTGGTCGCAGCAAGAACTCGTTGTTTCTCAGGCAAGGTAGCAGATGAATTCGCAGAAGCTCTAGCCATCAAAGAGGCGCTGTCCTGTATAAAAGAGCATGGCTGGCAGGAGGTTCTTTCGGAATCTGATTGCTTGGCAGTTGTCCAAGCAATTAGAAGCAAGGTCAAGATGAGATCAAGCTTTGGTTTAGTGGTGGAAGAGTGTCGGCGAGAGCTTCGTCTTTCAAACATATTATCATTGTTATTTATTAAACGATCTGCTAATACGGTGGCTCATTGCTTTGCAAGAGCTTCTTATAAATATCCTGTCTATGGGCAGTAGTGTAATTTTAGGAGAGTTATTAGAAGTAGTGGAGTATAAGTAGGAATCAGGTAAATTAGTTTCTATTATACCTAATCTGCTATCCCACTCCTTCCCAGCGCCGCGCACACAACAGCACAGATTAAAGAATCAAAGGTACTGACTCTCATTGCTTTGTTTTCACTCTGCTAACCGATCAAATTGATTTGATTTCAGTCGTGTACAACAACCTTAACCGCACAAGCCTGGGCATCCACAGATTATATTCGAGCTTAAAAAATCATGCTTGATGATGTTATTTATAACACAAATAATTAAATTTTAAAAAAAATGGTTCTGGTGGACCGGACCGGACCGACCGAATTATTTCGGTTCGGTCCATATGCAAACTTTGGTCCGGTCCGGTCCAGAAAATTTCAGAAATTCGGTCTTCGGTCCGATTCTGAACCGAACCGACCGAATGCTCAGCCCTGGTTAGAGGTTTTGGTATTTGTCATAAAAAGCTAATCAAACAACTATTTACCAAACAATTTTACAAAAAACCGCTAATTCAATCCGCTAGTCAAAACATCTATTTCAATTAGCTAGTCAAAACATCTATTTCAATTAGCTAGTCAAAATATCTAATTCAATCCGCTAACCGCTAATTCATAAACAGGCCCATGATTGCTTAGATCTGCACGGTCTGGAGTCTTAGTCTATATATGCCCACCAATTCACACTTAGGGAAATGGGGTTTGGTTCTCAACTTCAAAGGCAAGAAGATCTATATATAAAATGTCATATACCAATAAAAACAAGGAAATAAGGTGTATCTCATATTTAATATTAATAGGGATGACAATATCCAAATCTCACAAAATATAAGTTGTGGAAGAGAGGAAGTAAAAAAAACTATCAAAACCTAGATAGAGGGTATGTTTCTATCTCTCCAAACTAATAATAAAACTAATTATCTTCTTTGGTCCTATCTCAAATAATAATTATAATTTTATTTTAATTGAAATATAAATAGAAATCCAAAATCAAATAGCATTTATCTCCAAAATATAAAAAGAAATCGGGTATAGCACAATAAATTTGAATTTCCATAGAATTTAACTCCAAAATATCTAATTTTTCCATAATCCATCTCAAATTATTATTCTTTGTTTTCTACAATAAAACGTGAAGATATATTAAATAAAAATCTAAATTTAGTGCAAAATACAAATAATTATGGGAATAAATTACATAAAATATATATAAAACTATATTTCATTAGAAAGTTCTAGTGAGTCCTTTGGATTCTAACATTTATCTAGATCTTTCTATCGACTCCTATATAAAGCCTTGTACCCCAAATCATTTGTGGTCAAGTGATTTCAAGCAATACTTTTTATATGAAATCCTCCTTTTCTAAATATTTGAGTTTTGTAAGTTTGAGTGTGATTCTGTCTTCCAACAATATATAGAGTGCAAAACAGTAGAATTTTGTTTATATTTTTTCAATTAGATACATCAAAATAGGATTTTTATTGATTCAACATAAATGCTTTAATGGTGATATGTGATGAGGGCATGATTGCTTTCACGGCGATTATTCGCTTGCTATTTATGCTCCAATCTGAGAATAAGTAAATCTTATTTTCAATTCACTGATTAAAATAGTATAAGAACTTGTGAGTATCAAATCGAATAAATTATATACTCCCACCTGAATTGATTTAAATCGACATTTCCCCACTTCATTCTGTGTGCCTAATAATTGGGGAATTCGCCGAAGTGGGGGGAAAACAAGGAGAAACAATCATGTCCTCCTAACATCCATTTTGACTCCGTCTTACGGTTCCTCTCAAATAACAAAACATTCACATACAATTTCGAATTAGGCTACACATTTATCCCTAATGGGCCTCTATTCGGGCAATCTCACCATAATGGGCTTAGTAATATGGGCCTCCAACATGAGAACTCATGCAGGTAACTAGTAATTAAATTTCCATTTA
The DNA here is from genome assembly GCF_001625215.2 of Daucus carota subsp. sativus. Taxonomy (NCBI): domain Eukaryota; kingdom Viridiplantae; phylum Streptophyta; class Magnoliopsida; order Apiales; family Apiaceae; genus Daucus; species Daucus carota. The sequence continues at coordinate 19,639,325 of NC_030388.2, forward strand.
GTTAACTTATTATAGTTAACTTATTATTGTTCATCGTACTTGTTATAATATTAAATATATATTATAAAACAACATTATCTTACTTTCAACTCGGATTGCTCCATCTCAATCAATTAGTACTACAAATTAAATGCTTTAATTATTTAGATTTATGACTTATTTCTTTGTTTTGTAAGACTCCTTTAATACACTTACAAAGTTCTTGACATTCGGAAATAAGTAAGATGGATTAGATACTTTGTATAAGGATGTGTTAAGTATTTTGTATTTTTTTTTAATATTCTTACTTTCTTTTGCAGCAAACAATGAAGAAAATGCTTCAAGACTGATTATATACCTCTTTCAAGGTAATATAAATTACCTCTTATTAAGTTTATGCAATATTTGTATTATGTCTTAAAAATATACAAATAAAATTCATTTAATAATTTGAATTGTTGCATGCATAATAACATTTATCGGATATAGATAATTTCCGCAATAACCTTTTCTAGAAACTTGAATTTAAAAAATTTCTTCCAATGAAGGTGTTGCGCATATTTGAATATGAAAAGATATAGTATAGAAATCTCTATAGCACAAAACATACGAGTGAATCATATGTTTGTTTGTTAAGTTTGTAACAAAATTATGGATCTGTGTATGTTATTTCGAGAATTTAATTCCCAATTTCTTTTGGAGGCTTACTAATAAAATTGAAATTGAGATGTTAAGATATAGTCCACTTGTGATTTACATATATTTCACTGTATAATTTTATAGGAAGATGTGAACTTGGAAGTTGACATTTCATGGGAACATTGTACGCATGAGGGTGAAGGAAATAAAAAGAGGGCAAAGTGTAACTACTGCTCAAAGTTGGTATTGGGCATCAACAGGTTTAAACAACACCTTGCTAGAGTAGGGACAGATGTTACAGGTTGCCCTAATGTACCTGCACAAGTGTCCCATGAAACACTACAGAGGCTTGTCCAAAATTTTGAGCAAAAGGCTGGCCAGGTTTCATTTGGAAGGGCACAATCAAGAGACCACCAACCAAATGCCAGTGGTCACCCAGATTCCACCTTTCCCCACCTTAAAATAGCTTATAAGGTATAATTACAACTTGTACCATGTATAGTCATCACTACATAAGATATAATACACCAATACACACTAGAATATGGAATATATTGATGCACTTGGACATATTAAATTAAGACTTTCAATTACTAAGCATAATTGCTTTGATGGCAATAATAGGAGCATGCAGTGAGGAAGCTGTACTTGCAGTTTATCCTGATTGTCTATTAGATCCTTGTAAAATATCTGAGAATGTAGTGCAGGTTCTTCACATTAACCAATTACTACTTCAACAAACTTTTGGAGTTGTAGTTTCCTCTTTACCAATACTACCTTATGAGTGGAAAATTGTTTAAACGTTTCATTAGTGATTTCTTGTTTAAAATTTCCTATGCAAGTTATAGTGTTCCTTTTCAGACCAGCCTTGTATTCACTGTAACAAAAAGCCCTAAAGATGTAAATAAAGCCCTTTAGGTTTGCAACTAGTTAAATTAAACTCACAAAGGTGAACATGCTACAAACAAAACTAAATCAATTCCATGAAGCTAGTCTATACACCTTGCAAGGTGAAGAGGCTGGAGATGGCAGTAAAAGCAATGAGGATGAGATGGCAGTAAAAGTAATGCAGGACTAATTCTGAGTAGAATGTCTTTTTGGTGGTTCTACTGAAGAAGGGTAAACTGAAAGTTCTTGAGCATGCAGATTGTCCGGAGACATGTTAATCCATGCTTATGGGGCAGCTGACAGCACAGACAAAGAAAGGAACTTCCTGCAAGCTTTTCCTGGTTCCCCTCAACCACAATTCCACACATTTACACAAAGATTTAAGTGTTCATCAAAATCGACAACTAGTACGCTCCAAGTAATTAAGAGTTTAGGTCGTTTATTTCATCAGTTCTTCAAGCACAGTTCAGATTCGGGGTAAAGAACATTGTAGAGCTTACTTCTTGCACATGTAACATTGTTGCGCTGCTTAGCCAGCAGCTCCACTGCCTCAGAACAGCCTCCGCAACGACAATACTCTGTCTACCTCTTTTGTTTAGAGGTTGTTTCATTTTCCTGCCAAGAGAGAGTTGAAATAGGATGTCAGCAGAATTAGGTAACCTTCCCAATTGATTCAACCATAAATGAACTTTTACTAAGCCAAAAAAGAATAAAACTTCATTCAGAAGAGCTCAATTAGACAAAGCAAATACACAATAAATTTATAATGACATGCAATTGAAACTTTTACATGTGCAGACTAATTTGAATTATATTAACCCATTTCTCTTTACTTGTTTTAGTTCATGACATCCAATTTAAATGCCAGAAACCATATGACCAGCTGCTTATTCATTCTGAGGATGGCACGATGGGGTGAATTAAATTTGAGGAAATAAGACACATAGCCCTGCAAAAGCATTTTGAGAGAAGCACAAACAAATATGAGCTATGAGGCTTAACCTTTCACAAAAGCAAGCTGCAAATTGTCTCTTGGCCAGAGGGCAGGATACTGTTGCCGCACCAGATTAACCTCAACCAAGCTAGATATTCGAGCCTAGCCTGAAAGGATGCAGAGGGAATCAGAACTGAAACGATGCATATAGTCCAGGGTAGGATCAATATTTGGGCGGAAGAGGGAGCTGAAAAGTCATGGAGGTCGCAAAGGCATGCAGTTCCCAGGGAAGGGAGGGATTGGAAGCGAAGGGGTGCAGAGGGTAAAAATATCATTATACATAGAACAAATTTGCTCTATTAAAATGTGAAGTTCTCATACAATAGATTTAGTAGATCCCCTGCAACAATGTATTTGAACCTTGAAAAAGGGATTTGTACTAATCTATTCCAGGACTAGCTAGAACCGACAGTTAAACACTAATGATACAGTTTAGACAAAGCACTTGTACTTCTGACAGATGATCCAAAGTTCTAACTTATATCAGACTATATCAATGGAATGGATAAGATTGGAATGGATAAGATTGCGCGAAAAGTAAGGTACATTCGGCAAGTAGTTGTTAGTGTGTCATCATATATAAACGACTTTATTGAGTGAGGTTTCAGCAACAAGTTGGTAAATAAAGTAGCAAAAGATATGTAAAATTCAGTAAATGGTACAAATAAGAACTAGTAGGAAAATACAACAAAAGTTGAAATTTCAGATAAACATAAAAGAAACTAAAACAGCCACAGGACTAGTGCAAAGACAGAAAGGATAAATTCAACTACACAAGTCATCTGACTTCTAAATTAACTTCAAGAAAAATATTGCACAAACACATTAATCTTCATAGAACTCAAATATATAAGTAACGCAGTAGCTTAAATTCTTTACCGGAAAATGAGCAGCAAGGAACAAACTTCTGTATTCTATTCTACTTGCTTTCAAAAATCAGGAATATTAATTGACAAACATTGTAACAAAAACTAGTAAAAGTGTTGCAAAATCAAAATCAAAAGTAGTCTATCATTCTTGAGTAGTTGACCGATGAGTAAAAAGAACCAAACTTCAGTATTCTCTTATATTTCTTTTAGAATTCCTGAATACCTTGAAATTCCATCTGCAAATTAACAAATTCATGTATCAAAAATGAGTACAAATGCCACCAAATGCATATTAGTACAAAAATTGTAGAAGTGTTATTGCGAAAAAATTCAGTCGAAGTATAGGCTTCCGTAAAGAGGCAGATAAAAAAAAACGGCAGGAGAAATAATATGATCAAACATTCACGACCAGTGTTACCAATTTTGTATGTTCTTGTCATTGATGGACTTCGGCTACGCCATTTACTTTGCTCGCTTTGAAACCTTATCACCAACCTCCTCTGCCGCACGTTTATTTTCATGTTTAACCTATTACCAATAAATGTACTTGACCAAATAAAAAAATTATAGAACAATATTAAAAATTAAAATGGCAATGCAGTAAAATGGCAATGCAGTAATAGGTACAAAATCGACCAAGTAAAAAGTGTTTAGGACTCGGCCTCAAAGACCATCAAGTTTATTCTTCAAACTATCTTTCTCCTTTCAAAGACACCAAATTTCAATCTAAATAAACAAAAACAAAGAGGAAAAACAGAGAGAGGGTCTTCCAGTACCAAAATAGATGAAGCAGGAACGATACGATTATCAGGATCAGAGTCCAAGTTGGGCCTTTCCTCTATGGGTTCAGTACGAGTATGGTCCTCTTGAGGGGCAGCATTGAGAGGGAATTCAAGTTTTTTTCCTCATCTTTAGAGGAATTCTCCTTGCTGATTTTGGATTCTTCTTCTGCAATGGTTTCATCAGAGTCGGAGTCGGACAAGTAAGACGAGTCAGTGGAGGAGGAGTCATCGGAGAAATGCCTCTTAGTGTAATACAATCTGACTGGGAATGGTTCTAGTGCATTGCTGTCATCAAAGGCCTCGTCCGCAGTTTCAGGAAGTTTTTTCTCGGTTTGAATTTCTGATTCTTCTCCCACAATAACTTCAGAATCGGAGTCAGAGTCAGAGTCTAAAACGCTAAAGGAGCCAGTGGAGGAGTCACTCGAAAATTATCTCTTAGTGGGATACAGTTTCACCGGAAAGGTTTTCACCTTACTATAGTCAAAGGGGGGTTCATCGCCATCAGTGACAATAGTTTCAGGTTTTTCTACATTAGTTCCTACACATAATTCAATTATCCATCAAAGTCCACAAATTTAATTCATAATTGTACCCGTAAATTCACCTTTGCAAATTTATTACTAGCCTGTGGCAAAAATTCAGCCTTTTCCGATGGATGTTTATTGTTGTGTTCTGACATAAACAAGTAACGAATTCATGTAAAACTACATAATGGGCTTGGATTCAAACAAAGCATAAATTGCATAATATATATAACTGCGGGACCTTTTTTTTCAAAAACTACACTGGCCTAGCCCTTGAGTAGTTCCGCCTGCAACTCATACAACATAATAATAATAATAACAATACTATTCATTGTCTTACAAATATATGTAATTCTCACTCCACAAATCTTGGATTATGCTCCAACTCATAATAACTCAATTTGATATAATTATTACTCTTGAGAGTCAATACAACATAGTTTCTGAGGAAATGCAAAAGAAAAGGAAAATCTCCTCTTATTCTTATTCTTAATCCACTAGCTCTGATTTTCTGCTTTCCTTTTCCCTTCTACCTTTATGCAAGAGAGGGTTCTCCTTTAATAGCAAAAGGTGTAAAAAATATAGCAAGGGTGAGCATCGACGACACTCAGCAAGTCCAACTCTTTACCATCAAAGAAAAATAAAAACAAAAGTTTTGTTCTAAATTTCACTGCACTCTATGAAGGCTCGACTTCCACTAATCAGAATATTATTTAACAAAATATTGTTGGATTTTTGTTTTATAGAACCAATAACATAAGAATATATTTGTGAAATCTTTTTATATCTTTAAATATTTAATATTTAAAGCAGATGAGAAAAAAAAAAAGCTGCAGATAATGTGTTGGTTTTATTGATGTGAAACTCCTAGATTGAATGACTATATTTATTGAGATAGTCATAAATAAAATTAAAGCTGAGGGAGTTATATTTATTGAGAACACATTATATATAGAGAGGCATATTAATTTGTATGTGATGTACAAGAAAAGCTTCTAAGTTTTCTCACGACACAAATGCTATACACAATTATGAAATCTTGTTCCTAAGTAATTAGGAAGGATACCAATATTGCTAGTTGCCATCTTCATACTTTGTTGTATCCTGCAGGAATAATTTCGCTAGTAACCTCTTAGCAAATTGTTAAACAATTGGGGCGAAATAAATCCTTAAAGAAAGTGATAGTATCACGCCTCAAAGCAATTTGTTCTAATTATTTTTGCAGGAAGTTGGTGTTCTAAAAGTTCCATCTACCAATTGTTCGGTCAACAAATATGTCATCTCTTACTCTAAAGAAAGTCTAGTACAACGACAACCTGTCAGACTGTTTAAGATATGACACTTTAGAATGCTTGTCTCCGCTTGTACTATAAGCCTAGGCATGTTCAACTCAGGCTTCTAAAGCAAAATGATAACACACTGACTAATTAACACTTACAACTCTGTCTCTCTCAACCATGGTCTGAGTTCACAGAATTCCATGTTGAATTGTAAGAATCAAAACTTCCTGGAGGATTCAGAAAGAAATAATTTTAATAAAATTCTCAAACTACTCATCAAGACATATCACCAATCTTCTTGATAATTACACTATAGACCAGTACAATGGATTAAGTAAGAAATTTAAGTAATGGTTGCTGGACTTGAACAAAATTTTAATAAAATTCTCAAACTACTCATCAAGACACCAATCTTCTTGATAATTACACTATAGACCAGTACAATAGATTAAGTAAGAAATTTAAGTAATGGTTGCTGGACTTGAACAAAATTTTAATAAAATTCTCAAACTACTCATCAAGACATATCACCAATCTTCTCGATAATTACACTATAGAGCAGCACAATGGATTGAGTAAGAAATTTAAATAATGGTTGCTGGACTTGAACAATAAATCTAACAAATAAATAAAATTCTTAGTATCTCAAATGATGAGACTATTAGACATTTTATTATTGATGAGTCATGTCAACCACGTTTAAAGAAAATAGAACTGGTTAACTATTTACTTCATTAAAAGGAGGTGTTTTGAATAAGTGGGAGCATTTGAGTATCTACTACTACAATTTGCCCTAGGCACCGGTTAAAATCCGACGTGTCTGTAAATTTTGATTGATGTCTTCGTGCCTGATCTTAAATGTATGGCCTTTAGACACCGGCTTATAACTGATGTCAATGGTACAATTAGACATTTTTTTCCAATAAATTTGACGTCTTAAGCTCAAACATGAAAATATATTGCAAGATTTCAACTTGAATAATGCATTATAACAAGTTATAGAATCCCTTCAACACATACATCATAATGTATATTAAGCCATTCTGGAACTCTCCGCTCAAACCCGAGAAGAAACATATATTAAATAAATTGCTCAAGTATTATAATTTGGTTGCAAACTAGTTATAGTATGTTATGTAATGCTATATCCATGTATTACAAGACATATCTCAATTCACAGGAATATATTATTTAGGCATGTACATCTACACATAATAATTTATTTACATGGAGCAAACATTTTTTTTCCTTTGCAACTAACTGCTTCTGAATCACGCAGTGCACATACAAGTAGAACTCTATATATTGTGCAGCAGGCATGGCATCACATGTCAAATTCTACATTCCAACAGCTACGATGTTACAGTCTCGAGGATAAAATGCTACGAAGGTCGGTATTGGTGGAGTTGACATGAATGTAGCCATAACCTACATATCAAGACACATGATAAGTTAAATAAGGGTATGATACTCAAGGGATTAGTTGCAGAGTATATAAGCATATACACCTTGTAGGTGAGTATATTGAACAATGAAACTTTTCCGCCACAAGCAGACATGATATAATTAGAGTCATTCTTTATTAGGGTAATGCAGGGACAAGATTTCTGGAGGTACCTGCAACATCATTGGCCATAAGTAAACCACTACTTGGCTTCCATAAATGTGGAAGTTCTTTAGCGGTGGCCTGTAAATCCCCAAAAAGATCATGTCAGGTCCTCCAGATATGTCAAGTTAATATATATTTTAATAAAAGAAATGAAACAAGAGTAAACTGTATATTTTTCAACACCTGCAACATCATTGGCCATATATAAGAAATGAACATATTCTGATATCACTTGTAGGGTAACTAGTCATAATCCCAGAACATGATATTGTTCATTTTTGGGAGAATTACATAGATTTGTCTTTGGACACATTTCAAAACTAACATTAGATTTATTTATTGTTTATTAATTTTTAACCACATTTCTCACAACAAAGGTTAGATAAATGTTTTTATTTAAACTATTGGTTCTCATAAAATCTCATGGTATTCGAGAAAGGGATTAAGAAAAATTAGGGGTGAAATCCAATATTGATATATCCAATATACAACGAATGCTTAGTGATGAAATAAGATGGTGGAAATGTTAGGGGTTGCTTATTTCAAGGGATGCAAAATATCTATGATATATACCTATGACACACACATATATAAATGTAAACTAAATAGGAAATAGAAGAATGAGAGGTTTGTGGGGCCGGTTATGGATCCCCCAGTGGGCTTGGATGGGGTCAAGGGGAGATGAGGTGGTGCCTTGTGTGAGAAGGTTGAGCCTATTGGTACTCTTTGGCATGTATTAGACGTGCTGAGAGCCTGAGACCCATTTGAAACGGGTTTTATTGGGACCGAGTTGGATTTGGTGGGCCAAAATGGGTCTAGTGGGGACTCATGTCATAAACAACAGTTTTTCCTTTTTTTTTTGTTTGGTTTCTATTTAATTAGTTTTTCTTTGACTATTTGGGTATGTAAGTAAATCTTGCCTCACACACAAAATAAAGAGACCCTCGTCACCGACATCAATTCTAAATATTCAATTCCTATGTATTAACTATATTCTTGTCGAATCAAATGCATAATAAGATTAAGAAGTCGTATTAAAGGAAAATTGTGTAACACGTATATGGTAATTGTTATCTACTCTAACACTAATTATTATATACTCTAAAACTACGAACCTTGAAGCTAAGAAATAAAAAAAAAAATATTACTCAGTATGTAGAAAATATTTGTCATCATGTCAATAATCCATCTTTTTAAACTCACCGACCTTCATTTGTAATTTTGATTTATATATAAATCAAAATCAAATTCAATGTTTTGTAATTTAGCAAAAGCTGGAAACTCGAAAGTTTCAATTAATCAAAACCAAACAATAAATGTTTAAACAATAATAAGAGACGAAAGTATGATACTATTGTGTGATAATAAAAATCTAATATCATAACAAGTATGATGAACAATAACAAGTTAACTAATCTGGCAATGGAGATTTAATTACTAGTTACCTCAAGATGGAGTTCCCATGTTGGAGGCCCATCTTATTAAGCCCTTTATGATGAGATTGATTGAACCGAGGCCCGTTAGGGATAGACCGTATAGCCCAATTTAAAATTGCCCGTGAACGCTTTGTTTTTTTAAGTATGGGGACCTGAAGACGGAGCCAAAATGGATATGAAAAGGACATGCGTGTTTCTCCCTGGTTTTGCCCTACTTCGGCCGAATTCCCCAATTATCAGGCACACACCGAATGAAGTGGGGAAACACCGATTTAAATTAGTTCACGTTGGAGTATACGATATATTCGATTTGATACTCACAAGCCCTTATACAATTTTAATTAGTGAACCTAAGATAAGATTTACTTATTCTCAGATCCGAGGATAAATAGCAAGTGAGTAAATCACCATGAAAGCAATCATGCCCTCATCACATATCACCATTAAAGCAATTATGTCGAGTCAATAAAACTCATTATGCTATTTCTAATTGAATAAATATAAACAAAATTCTACTATTTCGCAATGTGTATATTGTTGGAAGAAATAATCTCACTCAAACTCATACAACTCAAATATCGAGGAAAGGAGGATTTTATATAAAAAGCATTGCTTGAAATGACATGACCACAAATGATATGGTACAAGGCTTTATATAGGACTCTATAGAAAGATCTAGATACTCGGTTAAATGCTAAAATCCAAATTAAAGGACTCACCAGAACTTTCTAATGAAATATATTTTTAAATATATCTTATGTAATTTTATCCCCATGCACTGATTTGGATTTTTAAAAAAAATATTTTCACGTTTTATTGTAGTAAATAAAGAATTATAATTTTAGAAGGATTTGTGAAAAAAATAGCTATTTTGTAGCTAAATTCCATGAAAATTTAGATTTTTTGGGCTATACCCGATTTTGATAGAATATATTTTTATATATATTGAATATGATTTTATTCTAATATTTAATTGTATTTTGCACTGATTTTTATTTATAGATTTTAATTTTTTATAGTAGAAAATAAAGAATTTCTAAGTTGAGAAGGATTTGAGCAAAAAAGAGCTATTTTTGGGTTAAAGGTTTTGGTATGTGTCATAAAAAGCTAATCAAACAGCTATTTACCAAATAGTTTTACAAGAAACCGCTAATTCAATCCGCTAGTCAAAACATCTATTTCAATCATTTAGTCAAAACATCTAATTGAATACGGTAACAGTTAAACGCTAATTCTCAAACAGGACCCATAATTGCTTAGATCTGTAGGGTCTTAAGTCTTAGTTTTATATGTGCCCACCAATTCACACTTAGGGAAATGGTTTGGTTCTCAACTTCAAAGGCAAGAAGATCTATATAAAAAATGCCATATACCAATAAAAACAAGGAAATAAGGTGTATCTCAAATTTAATATTAATAGGAAAAACAACATCCAAACTTCACAAAATATAAGTTGTGGAAGGCAGGAAGTAAAAAAAAACTATCAAAACCTAGCTAGAGGGTATGTTTCTATCTTTCCAAACTAATAATAAAACTAATTATCTTCTTTGTTCCTATCTCAAATAATAATTATAATTTTATTTTAATTAAAATATAAATAGAACTCAAAAATCAAATAGCATTCTAGTTAATATTCGTAGTTTTCTTTTTCCTTCAATTTACTCGCTTTTTGAGATGGTTTTATTATTGGACCCTTTCTGAATTAAAGATGATTTAAAAGGCTTCGTGTGGGCTATAAAATAGTCCAAATCTGACTCTCCAAACCCAAAATATACCCACAACAGTTTAGAAATCAAGTATAGCCAGTGTTGTAAAAAGCGCATTAAGCGGCCGATTAAGCGGCCGCCTAAGCGGAATCGGCCCTAAAACGCTTCGATTTTGTACTAAGCGGGATATTAAGCATTTTTGAAAATTAAGCGGACAATTAAGCGATCGTTAAGCGGATTAAACGGTAATTAAGCGGTCAAAATGATGTTGACTTGCTAATTTTTAAAAAAAAATAATTTTGAAATATTAATTTTTTAATAATATAACTATAATTATATTATAAAATTAAAAAAAAATATATTTTATCAAGAATATTAAAAATGCATATTCTTAACACAACATAATATTATTTTTAAATATATTAATATTATAACTAAATATTTAATTATATTTAATTAATCCGCTTATTGACCCGCTTCAAATCTCGCTTATGCGTCCGCTTTACCGCTTAAGCGCTAGAAGGTCCTCCTGCCGCTTAGAACCGATTTGCTCTTTTCACAACACTAAGTATAGCACAATAAATTTGAATTTCCATAGAATTTAACTCCAAAATATCTATTTTTCCCCTAATCCATCTCAAATTATTATTCCTTGTTTTCTATAATAAAACGTGAAAATATATTAAATAAAAATCTAAATTAGTGCAAAATGCAAATAATTATGGGAATTAAATTACATAAAATATATATAAAACTATATTTTATTAGAAAGTTCTAGTGAGTCATTTGGATTCTAGCATTTAACTAAGTGTCTAGATCTTTCTACCGACTCCTATATAAAGCCTTGTACCCCAAATCATTTGTGATCAAGTGATTTCAAGCAATACTTTTTATATGAAATCCTCCTTTTCTAAATATTTCAGTTTTGTGAGTTCGAGTGAGTTTCTGTCTTCCAACAATATATAGGGTGCAAAACTGTGGAATTTTGTTTATATTTTTTCAATTAGATACATCAAAATAGGATTTTTATTGACTCAACATAAATGCTTTAATGGTGATATGCGATGAAGGCATGATTGCTTTCACGGTGATTATTCACTTGCTATTTATCGTCCGATCTGAGAATAAGTAAATTTAATTTTCGGTACACTAATTAAAACAGTATAAGAGCTTGTGAGTATCAAATCGAATAAATCATATACTCCAACCTGAATTAATTTAGATCGACATTTCCCCACTTCATTCGGTGTGCCTAATAATCTGGGAATTCGCCGTAGTGGGGGGAAAACAAGGAGAAACAGTCATGTCCTCCTGACATCTATTTTGACTCCGTCTTAAGGTTCTTCTCAAATAACAAAGCATTCACCGACAATTTCGAATTCAGCAACACGATGTATCCCTAATGGGCCTCTATTCAGTCAATCTCATCATAATGGGCTTAGTAATATGGGCCTCCAACATGGTAACTTCTTCATGAGGTAACTAGTAATTAAATCTCCATGGTCAGATTAGTTAAGTTATTATTGTTCATCATACTTGTTATAATATTAGATATATATTATAACACAACATTATCTTACTTTCATCTCAGATTCTCAATCGCCTCCATCTCAATCAATTAGTACTACAAATTAAATGCTTTAATTATTTAGATTTATGACTTATTTCTTTGTTTTGTAAAATTCTCCTCTAATACACTTACAAAGTTCTTGACATTCGGAAATAAGTAAGTGGCATGAACTCTATTTTAAAATACTTCAAACATGAACACATTTATATGATTTATATGAGATGTATTACTTATTCTGACAAATGTATAGCTTGTTCATCGTATTTGATGGAATTTAGCCAAAAGAATTATTGTTTGATTTTGATTAATTAGAATTTTTGAGTTTACATTTTTTTCTAAATTACAAAACATTGAATTTGATTTCGAATTTTATATAAATCATAATGAAAAATGAATGTCAATGAGTGTATAATGATTGTACAAAGTACGTGGCTTTTTGTTTTATTTAAATTTTGAGTTGTTTTGGATATTAAAAATTTTGAATAATAAAAAGTCAAAAGACAGATTAGATACTTTGTTTAAGAATGTTAAGTATTTGTATTTTTTTTTAATATTCTTACTTTACTTTTGCAGCAAACAATTAAGAAAATGCTCCAAGACTGATTCATATACCTCTTTAAGGGTAATATAAACTACATCTTATTAAGTTTATGCAATATTTGTATTATGTATTATAAATATACAAATAAAATTCATTTAATCATTTGAATTATTGCATGCATAGTAACATTTATCGGATATAGATAATTTCCACAAGAACCTTTTTAAAAAACTTGAATTTAAAAAATTTCTTCCATTTGAAGGTGTTGCACATATTTGAATATGAAAAGATATAGTATAGGAATCACTATATCACTATACATAAGATATAATACACCAATACACACTAGAATATGGAATATATTGATGCACTTGGACACATTAAATTAAGACTTTCAATTACTAAGCATAATTGCTTTGATGGTGATCGATATGCAGGGAATAATATCTGAGAATGCAGCGCAGGTTCTTCACATTTACTAATTACTACTACTTCAACAAACTTTTGGAGTTGTAGTTTCCTCTTACCAATACTACCTTATGAGCGGAAAATTATTTAAATTTTTCATTAGTGATTTCTTCTTTGAAATTCCCTATGCAAGTTATCGTGTTCCTTTTAAGACCAGCCTTGTATTCACTGTAACAAAAAGCCCTAAAGATGTAAATAAAGCCCTTTCGTTTGCAACTAGTGATATAAAGCTTACTTCTTGCACATGTAGCATTGTTGCGCTGCTTAGCCAGCCTCCACTGCCTCAGAACAGCCTCCACAAAGAACAATACTCGGTCTACCTCTTTTGTTTAGAGGTTGTTTCATTTTCCTGCCAAGAGAGAGTTGAAATAGGATATAAGCAGAATTTGGTAACCTTCCCAATTAATTTAACCATAAATGAACTTTTACTAAGCCAAAAAAGAATAAAAATTCATTCGGAAGAGCTCAATTAGACACAGCACATACACAACGAATTTATAATGACATGCAATTGAAGAACTGTAACATGTGCAGACTAATTTGAATTATATTAACCCATTTCTCTTTACTTGTTTTAATTCATAACCCCCAATTTAAATGCCAGAAACCATATGACCAGCTGCTTATTCATTCTGAGGATGGCACGATGGGGTGAATTAAATTTGAAGAAATAAGACACATAGCCCTGCAAAAGCATTTTAAAAGAAGCACAAACAAAATATGAGCTATGAGGCTTAACCTTTCACAAAAGCAAGCTGCAAATTGTCTCTTGGCCAGAGGGCAGGATGCTGTTGCCGCACCAGATTAAACTCAACCAAGTTAGATATTCGAGCCTAGCCTGAAAAGATGCAGAGGGAATCAGAACTGAAACGATGCATAATCCAGGGTAGGATCAATATTTCGGCGGAAGAGGGAGCTAAAGAGTCATGGAGGTCGCAAAGGCAGTTCACAGGGAAGGGAGGGATTGGAAGCAAAGGGGCGCAGAGGGTAAAAATATCATTATACATAGAACAAATTTGCTCTATCAAATTGTGAAGTTCTCGTGCAATAGATATAGTAGATCAGCAAGAATATATGTCTGGCCTAAGGTTTGAATCCCATAACACAACTTGCAGCCATTAACCCAAATCCCATAAAACATTCTTTAATCCCCTGAAATAATGTATTTGAACCTTGAAAAAAAGATTTGTATGAATTCATTCCACGACTAGCTAGAACAGTCAGTCAAACACTAATGTTACAGTTAAACAAAGCACTTGTACTTCTGACAGATGCTCCAAATTTCTCACTTATATCAGACTATATCAATGGAATGGATAAGATTGCGCAAAAAGTGAGGTACATTCGGCAAGTAGTTTTTAGTGTGTCATCATAAATAAACAACTTTATTGAGCGAGGTTTCAGCAAGAAAATGGTAAATAAAGTGGCAAAAGATATGTAAAATTCAGTAAGTTGTACAAATAAGAACTAGTAGGAAATACAACAAAAGTTATAATTTCAGATAAACATAGAAGAAACCAAAACAGCCACAAGACCAGTGCAAAGACAAATTTAGAAATTGGGTATAGCACAATAAATTTGAATTTCCGTAGAATTTAACTCCAAAATATCTATTTTTCCCCTAATCCATCTCAAATTATTATTCCTTGTTTTCTATAATAAAACGTGAAAATATATTAAATAAAAATCTAAATTAGTGCAAAATGCAAATAATTATGGGAATTAAATTACATAATATATATATAACTATATTTTATTAGAAAGTTCAGCGTCGAACTCCATCTACACTTGTGCTATTCTCCTTTATAGCCCTGGCACCAATTTGTATAGCTTCAGTCACCTGCCAATATATAAAGTCAGAGTAACATAAATTATATATACTATAAGCATAGCTTTTAAACCTTAAGCATTTACTTGACAAGACAAGGAACTACACAAACATCATATATTTTAAGTACCAATATATTGAAAGAACCATGTGTTTGGATTTTAGTCAACAAACAAAACCTGTTTCGATGATTCCGCATCTGCAAGAGCTCTGATGAATTCATTTCACAAAGCTGGTCACAAATTTTAATACAATTAAAAAAGCAAACAACAAATACAAATTCAACACAAACCCTAAAAAAACACACTTAATTAGACATTTGTATTCACAGGTTTCTTAGCAACAGGCTTAGCGTGATAATTCATACAACAAAACATCCACTTAGTTTACATTATATGACACAAACAAAATACGTAATCACTCATAATTCATCCTAACAAATTCGAAAAACAGGCAAAATCACACCTTTCTTCAATGGCGTAGTAGCAACAACAGCTGGAGCTACTTTCACCTATAATCAAACGAAACCCATCAGCCTAATTACACATACAAACTCAAAATCCACATAGATACATAAACATACACAAAAACCCAGATACAAAAACACACACACACATACGCATATACATAGATAAATATTGAATTGGATGAAACAAAGAAAATGGTCTAATTAACAAGTAAAACAGACCTTAGAAGCTGATTTCTTGGAATATTTACCCATCTAAAGAGATAGATACACAGATCTGTGAGTAAAAGGGAAGGGTATAGAGGGGGCTTAAGAGAAAGGAGCCTCCTTTTAAAAAACCCTAAAATTGAATAAGATTGAGACAGAGAAAGTGTATTGAGAAGCCTACAATTAAACCTTCAAATCGAAACCCTAATAACTGAGAATGGCAATGAAAGCTTTCATTCAAGCAAGAAAAGAAGAGAAGTAGAGAATAAAGAGAGAAATCAGGGGAGAGAGGCGGAGATAAAGGATATTTTGGGCAGAGAAGAAGAGGGAAAACGAAAATTTGGGTTATGAAGTTAGGGGGAAACGAAAATTCCTGTTAAGAGGCATATAGACATATAGATAATAGTCATAATGAGTAATTGGAACATGGATAACTGAATTTTTGTAAAATATTTTAAACAATAAATTATATTTCAGTGATGTCGAGAACTAACAATATTAGTCATGTATAAAAAAATCAAAAAAATTTATGTTTATTTTGTATGTTTTTTTAACAATACTAGTCACACGTGAATTTTGTCTTAATTGTATTAAAAAATATAAAAATATTATATTTTAATATATTGTGTAGTTGAATTATGAGAAAAATGATTTTTTTGAGTATTTATTTTTATTTGATTATCAAAATAACCTATAAAATATAATTTTAAATATATAATAATTTACTGATATAAAAATAAATATTTTATGATTATCTTATACGTTCTTTTAATAAAAATATAGTAGGATTATTGTATCTAGTAAACAAATTAATTGATCCTAGTATTTGTTGATGTAAAAATATAAGAAAATTAGAAAAATAAACTTGTAAACTTTTTTAACAATAATCTTGTAACAATATTACTCCCATTGACGTGACTCGTGCCCGATATTCCTTTTCAAGATTTAAAATTTCTCGATTTCAAGATCAGTTTTTGTTTATTATACTTTTTATCTAAAAGAATATATTTATATTAATTATGTATATATCCAAATTTGTATTTTTGATTTGTAATCGGAAGATAATTTTGTAGTTTGGACGTGAGTACTAGTATGTGTTTTTATGTTTGCGATTGAGAATGTACTGAATAGAATCTTTGTTATGTATACGATTAGCTCTGTATTAATTTATAAATATTTGTTTCGATGATCTGACCGTATGGATGTCGAGAACTAAAAATATTAGTCATGTATAAAAAAAATTAAATATTTTTATGTTTATTTTGTATGGTTTTTTTAACAAAACAAGTCAATAAAAAATTTTGTCTTATTATAAAAAAGTAAATTTTGTCTTCTTGTGTCTAACAGACAACGGTTTTATGCAAACGTGTGTTGTATGAGTTAAAATGACACAAGTGTTATGTATATTATACCATTGTAACATAATACTATTGTTTAAAATTGTTTTAAACAACGTTTAAAAAAAACCCGTTGTATGTAAGTTGTGTAGACAACGGTTTATGGAATGAAAACCGTTGTATAATGAATTCTTTTCTTTTGAAGAGTTAAAAATTCTCGTATCATTGATCAATTCTTATTTTTATACTTTTTATCAAAAAAATATATTTATATTATGCATATATCGAAATTTGTATTTTGATTTGTAAGAGGAATATAATTTTGTAGTTTGGACGTGAGTATTAGTATGTGTTTTATGTTTGCAATTGAGAATGTACTGAATAGAATCTTTGTTATGTATACGATTAGCTCTGTATTAATTTATAAATATTTGTTTCGATGATCTGACCGTACGGATGTCGAGAACTAACAATATTAGTCATGTATAAAAAAAATTAAATATTTTTATGTTTATTTTGTATGTTTTTTTAACAAAACAAGTCAATCATAAATTTTGTCTTATTATAAAAAGGTAAATTTTGTCTTGTAGTGTCTAGCAAACAACGGTATTTATGCACACGTGTGTTGTATGAGTTAAAATGACACAAGTGTTATGTATATTATACCGTTGTAACAGAATTCTATTGTTTAAAATAGGCTCAAACAACGTTCCACGAAAAACCCGTTGTATATAAGTTATGTAGACAACGATTTATGGGATGAAAACCGTTGTATAATGCTTTTTCTTTTTTGAAGAGTTAAAATTTCTCTTATCGTTGATCAATTTTTATTTTTGTACTTGTTATCAAAAAAATATATTTATATTATGCATATATGCAAATATGTATTATTCATTTGTAATACCAAGACAATTTTGTACTTCGAACGTAAGTATATGTATGTGTTTTATGTTTACAATCTAGAAAGTACTGGATAGAATCTTTGTTATGTATACGATTAGCTCTGTATTAATTTATAAATATTTATTTTGATGATCTAACCGTACGGATATCGAGAACCAACAATATTAGTCATGTATAAAAAATATCAATTTTTTTATGTTTATTTTGTATGTTTTTTTAACAATACTAGTCAATTGTAAATTTTGTCTTCTTGTAAAAAGGTCTTTTTTGTCTTGTAGTGTCTAACAGACAATGGTTTTTATACGCACATATGTTGTATCATTGAAAATGACACAACTGTTACGAAAGTTATACTGTTGTTAGAGAATCCATTGTCTAAATTAGGCTCAAACAACGCTTCACGAAATATCCGTTGTACAAAAGTAGTGTAGACAACAGTTTGTGGGAAGGAAACCGTTGTATAATAAATTTTCATTTTAATGAGTTAAAAATTCGCATTTCCTTGATCAATTCTTGATCTAATGCAAGAAAAACCTATGACTATCAAGAAATTGATTATGTTGTTATAACTTTGGCTAGGACTTTTCAATCTTTGCACTCTCTTATGTACATTTATTTTATTAAAATTCATTCAGTTAGACAACATTTTATTAGTTAGTAGAGGCTTGTCTATAAAGTCATGTTACGATGCTAACAAAAACACTTGTATGTTAGCTTTCCAGTCACACAACACTATATAAAACCCTTGTTTGAACTGCTCGTAAACAACACAAAAAATAAAACACTTGTCTAATTACAACAACGGTTTCTTGAAATATTGTCTGAAGTTCCTTCACACATCGGCTCTAAAAACAGTTGTCTAACATGCATCATTACACAATACCACAGTTAAGAAACTGTTGTCTGATTGAATTTACTAGACAACAGTTTTTTAACCGTTGTAGGTCGTAGGTGTTAGACAATAGTTTTTCGAGGACGAAAAGAAAGTGTTGTGTCTTTCTTCCAAACAACGCTTTTTTCACCGTGCGTTGTCTGATCAGTGTTGTCTAATGCTGTTTTTGTTGTAGTGAAGTTAGATATTCGAGCCTAGCCTCAAAGGATGCAGAGGGAATCAGAACTGAAACGATGCATAATCCAGGGTAGGATCAATATTTCGGCGGAAAAGGGAGCTAAAAAGTCATGGAGGTCGCAAAGGCATTTCACAGGGAAGGGAGGGATTGGAAGCGAAGGTGTGCAGAGGGTAAAAATATCATTATACATAGAACAAATTTGCTCTATCAAATTGTGAAGTTCTCGTGCAATAGATATAGTAGATCAGCAAGAATATATGTCTGGACTCTGGCCTAAGGTTTGAATCCCATAACACAACTTGCAGCCATTAACCCAAATCCCATAAAACATTCTTTAATCCCCTACAATAATGTATTTGAACCTTGAAAAAGGGATTTGTATGAATTCATTCCAGGACTAGCTAGAACAGCCAGTCAAACACTAATGTTACAGTTAAACAAAGCACTTGTACTTCTGACAGATGCTCCAAATTTCTCACTTATATCAGACTATATCAATGGAATGGATAAGATTGCGCAAAAAGTGAGGTACATTCGGCAAGTAGTTTTTAGTGTGTCATCATAAATAAACAACTTTATTGAGCGAGGTTTCAGCAAGAAAATGGTAAATAAAGTGGCAAAAGATATGTAAAATTCAGTAAGTTGTACAAATAAGAACTAGTAGGAAATACAACAAAAGTTATAATTTCAGATAAACATAGAAGAAACCAAAACAGCCACAAGACCAGTGCAAAGACAGAAAGGAGAAATTCAACTACACAAGTCATCTGACTTCCAAATTAGAAAAATATTGCACAAACACATTAATATTCATAAAACTCAAATATATAATGCAGTAGCTTACATTCTTTACCGGAAAATGAGCAGAAAGGAACAAACTTTGTATTCTATTCTACTTGCTTTTAAAAATCAGGAATATTGATTGACAAATATTGTAACAAATACTAGTAAACGTGCTGCAAAATCAAAATCCTAATGAGTCCAACAGCCAAGTATAGTCTCACATTTGAAAAATCTAAATTGTAACAAAAACTAGTAAAAGTGTTGCAAAAAAAATAATCAAAAGTAGTCTATCATTCTTGAGTTGTTAACCGCTGAGCAAAAAGAACCAAACTTCAGTATTCTCTTATATTTCTTTAAGAATTCCTGAATACCTTGAAATTCCTGTAAAGAGGCAGATAAAAAACAATGGCGGGAGAAATAATATAATCAAACATTCACGACCAGTGTTACCAATTTTGTATGTTCTTGTCATTGGTGGACTTCGGCTACACTTTGCTCGCTTTGAATCCTCATCACCAACCTCCTCTGCCGCACGTTTATTTCCATGTTTAACATATTACCAATAAATATACTTGACTAAATAAAAATATTATAGAACAATTAAACAATAAAATGGCAATGCAGTAATAGGTACAAACTTGACCAAGTAAAAAGTGTTTAGAACTCGGCCTCAGTGTTATTAAACGCGATATGCCCACCGAAGCGCAAAGGCCTTACGGGGCATAAGCGCAACGCGCAATGCGCAAAGCGCGGATTCATCGAAAACATGTAAAATATACATATTTAGACAATATATATTGTAAAACATTATATACTTATAGATAATAAAACATTAATAAGCAAAAGTCAGTCATCAAAAATGATAATGCAACCAGAATACCTAGAAATTCAAAGTCTAGAATAGTTTAAAGGCAGAGTGGCAAAGAATTGCGAAGTTATCCGCTAAATCACTAATCATCTTCTTCGTCTTCATCAATATTCACAAAATCATCTTCTTCACTATTTTGATTTGGATCTTCAACATATTCAATTTCTTGTTCGTCATTCTCAATGATATATATACCCTATGTATATGCATGTATATATATGTATCCTATGTATATATATGTATATAGCTTATGTATCTGCTACATATCTATCTGTACATATATATATATATATAGAGTCCTACTCCAATAGAAACCAAATTAGCCTAAAAACTAAAAACCAGTTCTGGACAGTTTTTTATCACTATTTTTAACTATAGAAATCACTAATTTGTACATAACATATCACTAATTTATATATAGTATATCTCGCGGATATAAATATATATATACACATATATGCAACGTATATGACCATCATCTTCACCCAAATCGTAATAATGGACCTCTAACCACCAATACCAGACGTTTCCATGACTTGCCACCATTGTCTATCATCACCAATAGTCACTTACACTTTCCATCATAACTTACAAAACTAACGACTACTTACCATCATCATACAACTTCTCTTGCGGCTTCCTACCGTTAAGAACCTTCCTACGGATGAAATTGATCATCTATAATCAATTATCAATAGTTTAGATAAGTAGATTTTCTCAATTTTGATAATAAAAATCGTTGTTTATATACTGTATAAAAACAGTGATTAGTACAGTATAAATTAGTGATACCCGTAGTTATAAATAGTGGTAGGAAAACTGGTTTCTAGTTTTTATTTTAAAATTGGTTTCTATTTGATCATGAGCCTATATATATATATATATATATATATATATATATATATATATATATATATATATCATATATGTATGTATATACAAGTATAAGAAGATGAGGTATATGTATATTGTTTATCGTATGTAATTAAGAGAGAGAGTTCAGAACAAGAAAAACAGTATAATTAAAAGAGAGATAATTATAAGAGAGAGTCCAGAGGAAAAAATAAGTAGATTTGCCCAGTTATGTTTGTTTCTCGGCTGCTAGGTAGTGTTTTTAGGGTTTTTTTTATGACCCGTGTCTATTTAAAGAGCTTAGTCAATGGCCCAGTCAAGTCAGTCAACCTCCTGGTGAATTGTTACAGAAAAGCGCGCTTTTTTTGCGCTTTTCGCATCTCGCTTAATCCCAAGAAGCGCAGAAATGCGCTCGTGTCATTGAACTCGCATCGCATATACAAAGCGATGCGCATCAGCTGCGCTTCGATGCGCTTCTCGCTTATGCGCGCGCATGTGCGCGCTTTTAACAACACTGCTCGGCCTCAACAACCATCACGTTTATTCTTCAAACTATCTTTCTACTTTCAAAGACACCAAATTTCAATCTAAATAAACAAAAACAAGGAGGAAAAAAGAAGAAAAACAGAGAGAGGGTCTTCCAGTACCAAAATAGATGAAGCAGGAACGATACGATTATCAGGATCAGAGTCCAAGTTGGGCCTTTCCTCTATGGATTCAGGAGTATGGTCCTCTTGAGAGGCAGCATTGAGAGGGAATTCGATCAAGTTGTTTCTCTTCAACTTTAGAGGAAATCACTTTGTTAATTTTGGATTCTTCTTCTGCAATGGTTTCATCATAGTCGGACAAGTAAGACGAGTCAGTGGAGGGGGAGTCATCGGAGAAATGCCTCTTAGTGTAATACAATCTGACTGGGAATGGTTCTATTGCATTGCTGTCATCAAAGGGCTCGTCAGCAGTTTCATGAAGTTTTTTCTCAGTTTGAATTTCTGATTCTTCTCCCGCAATAACTTCAGACTCGGAGTCAGAGTCAGAGTCTAAAACGCTAGAGGAGTCGGTGGAGGAGTCACTCGAAAATATCTCTTAGTGGGATACAGTCTCACCGGAAAGGGTTTCGCCTTACTATAGTCAAAGGGGGGTTCATCGCCATCAGTGACAATAGTTTCGGGTCTTTCTAAATTAGGTTCGGAGATTTTATCTGTTTAAATTTCCAGTTCTTCTTGTTCCTACACATGATTCAATTATCCATCAAAGTCCGTAAATTAATTCATAATTGAACCCATAAATTCGTAAAATAGACCATAAGACCATATTTGAGTTTCACCTTTGCAAATTCATGACTAGCCTGTGGCAAAAATTCAGCCTTTTCCGATGGATGTTTGTTGTTGTGTTCTGACATAAACAAGTAACGAATTCATGTAAAACAAGAACTAGCTTTGATCATTATTTGCATTCATAAAATTCTATATATGCATACATATGCGAAGAGAGAGTAACTGAACACGAAATCATGAAAGAACTTACCCATAGATTTTTCTTTTTGCTCTGCCACAAGTAGGGTTTTGTTTATGTACTGCTCGAATCGAATATATAAATAGTCAGAAATCCCTTCTGCCTCCTGGACCATAACTTGGGCCTACTGCTTTTCTTGGATCCGCGTGCCAAATTGTTTATTTTTCTTTTCATTTGTTTCGGAGTGCCGTTAAAAATTGGTTTGTCGTAAAAATAAATGCTAATGACGTTGGAGAAATCAAAAAACAACAGTTTGGTAATTTTTTAATATTTTCTTATTTTTAGTTATAATATAAAAAAAGTACTGTAGATTTTTCCAAAAGAATGGAAAGACTTGCTTTTTCTAAAAGCATTACCAAACAGATTTTCAAACAAAAAAACTATTGTAACAGCAACGACCACCCCAAACACTACCTTAAACTAGCTAATAAAGCTAATAACCGGTGCATGCAACTATACTTTTTGAAAAGGTATAAGTTTATTTTAATAATTTGTATGATATATATGAATATTTTTAAAATAATTATTTGTATTATTAATATATAATATATAATATATAGTTATTAAATTTATATTGCAAATTATTTTAATAATCTTTTATATGCTGATTTATACGTGATTAAAATCAAGATTTTCAAATAAGTGAAAATAAAAAGATTTGGTGATGATTTAATAATTATATTCATATTTGAATAGAAAATCGAAAGCGGGAAAATAGTTATGAATATTAAGAATTATATTATATTTCAAAACCTTCTTTTATTTGGTTTTATACATAAAAAGAGTAATATTCTAATTTCAAAACCATTTTCTTTTTGAATTTCACAAAATCTATTTATATTTTGTTTAGAAGTTAGAATGCAAAAAAAAACAGTAGACTTGTTTTTTTTTTGACGTGAATGGAAGAATACATTAAAATACTGAAATTCAGCGGGACAAAATTGACGTGTATCTAGTTGATTATATTGATGGGGGGACCTAATTGATAATGAGCTTGGATTCAAGCAACACATAAATTGCATAATATATATAACTACGGGACTTTTTTTTTCAAAAACTACCCAGGGCTTAAGCCAGGTTAGCCCTTGAGTAGTTCCGCCTCCAACTCATACAACATAATAATAATAATAATAATAATAATAATAATAATAATAATAATAATAATAATAATAATAATAATAATAATAATAATAATAATAATAATAATAATAATAATAATAATAATAATAATAATAATAATAATAATAATAATAATAATAATAATAATAACAACAATACTATTCATTGTCTTACAAATATCAGTAATTCTCACTCCATAAATCTTGGATTATGCTCCAACTCTTAATAACTCAATTTGATATAATTATTACTCTTGAGAGTCATTACAACATAGTTTCTGAGGAAATGCAAAAGAAAAGGAAAATCTCCCCTTATTCTTATTCTTAATCCAGCTAGCTCTGATTTTTTGCTTTCCTTTTCCCTTCTACCTTTATGCAAGAGAGGGTTCTCCTTTAATAGCAAAAGGTGTAAAAAATATAGCAAGGGTGAGCATCGACGACACTCAGCAAGTCCAACTCTTTACCATCAAAGAAAAATAAAAACAAAAGTTTGGTTCTTAATTTCACTGCACTCTATGAAGGCTAGACTTCCACTAATCAGAATATTATTTCACAAAATATGTCATCTCTTACTCTAAAGAAAGTCTAGTACAACGACAACCAGTCAGACTGTTTAAGATATGACAATTTAGAACGCTTGTCTCCGCTTGTACTATAAGCCTAGGCATGTTCAACTCAGGCTTCTAAAGCAAAATGATAACACACTGACTAATTAACACTTACAACTCTGTCTTTCTCAACCATGGTCTGAGTTCACAGAATTCCATGTTGAATTGTAAGAATCAAAACTTCCTGGAGGATTCAGAAAGAAATAATTTTAATAAAATTCTCAAACTACTCGTCAAGACATATCACCAATCTTCTCGATAATTACACTATAGACCAGTACAATGGATTGAGTAAGAAATTTAAGTAATGGTTGCTGGACTTGAACAAAATTTTAATAAAATTCTCAAACTACTCATCAAGACATATCACCAATCTTCTCGATAATTACACTATAGAGCAGCACAATGGATTGAGTAAGAAATTTAAATAATGTTTGCTGGACTTAAACAATAAATCTGACAAAGAAATAAAATTCTTAGTATCTCAAATGATAAGACTATTAGACATTTTATTATTGATGAGTCATGTCAACCACGTTTAAAGGAAATAGAACTGGTTAACTAAATACTTTATTAAAAGGAGGTGTTTGGAATAAGTGGGAGCGTTTGAGTATCTACTACTACAATTTGCCTTAGGCACCGATTAAAATCCGACGTGTCTGTAAATTTTGATTGATGTCTTCGTGCCTGATCTTAAATGTATAGCCTTTAGACACCGGCTTATAACTGATGTCAATGGTACAATTAGACATTTTTTTTCCAATAAATTTGACGTCTTAAGCTCAAATATGAATATATATGGCAAGATTTCAACTTGAATAATGCATTATAACGAGGTATAGAATCCCTTCAACACATACATCATAGTGTATATTGAGCCATTCTGGAACTCTCTGCTCAAACCCGAGAAGAAACATATATTAAATAAATTGCTCAAGTATTATAATTTGGTTGCAAACTAGTTATAGTCTGTTATGTAATGCTATATCCATGTATTCGATTCTCTTACAATTGCTCAAGACATATCTCAATTCACAGGAATATATTATTTAGGCATGTACATCTACACATAATAATTTATTTAAATGGAGCAAACAACTTTTTTTTCCTTTGCAACTAACTGCTTCTGAATCACGCAGTGCACACACAAGTAGAACTCTATATATTGTGCAGCAGGCATGGCATCACATGTCAAATTCTACATTCCAACAGCTACGATGTTATAGTCTCGAGGATAAAATGCTACGAAGGTCGGTACTGGTGGAGTTGACATGAATGTAGCCATAACCTACATATCAAGACACATGATAAGTTAAATAAGGGTATGATACATTAATCTCAAGGGATTAGTTGCAGAGTATATAAGCATATACACCTTGTAGGTGAGTATATTGAACAATGAAACTTTTCCGCCACAAGCAGACATGATATAAGAGTCATTCTTTGTTAGGGTAATGCAGGGACAAGATTTCTGGAGGTACCTGCAACATCATTGGCCATAGGTAAACCACTACTTGGCTTCCATAAATGTGGAAGTTCTTTTGCGGTGGCCTGTAAATCCCCAAAAAGATCATGTCAGGTCCTCCAGATATGTCAAGTTAATATATATTTTAATAAAAGAAATGAAACAAGAGTAAACTGTATATTTTTCAACACCTGCAACATCATTGGCCATATATAAGAAATGAACATATTCTGATATCACTTGTAGGGTAACTAGTCATAATCCCAGAACATGATATTGTTCATTTTTGGGAGAATTACATAGATTTGTCTTTGGACACATTTCAAAACTAACATTAGATTTATTTATTGTTTATTAATTTTTAACCACATTTCTCACAACAAAGGTTAGATAAATGTTTTTATTTAAACTATTGGTTCTCATTAAATCTCATGGTATTCGAGAAAGGGATTAAGAAAAATTATGGGTGAAATCCAATATTGATATATCCAATATACAACGAATGCTTAGTGATGAAATAAGATGGTGGAAATGTTAGGGGTTGCTTATTTCAAGGGATGCAAAATATCTATGATATATACCTATGACACACACATATATAAATGTAAACTAAATAGGAAATAGAAGAATGAGAGGTTTGTGGGGCCGGTTATGGATCCCCCAGTGGGCTTGGATGGGGTCAAGGGGAGATGAGGTGGTGCCTTGTGTGAGAAGGTTGGGCCTATTGTGTACTCTTTGGCGTGTATTAGACGTGCTGAGAGCCTGAGACCCATTTGAAACGGGTTTTATTGGGACCGAGTTGGATTTGGTGGGCCAAAATGGGTCTAGTGGGGACTCATGTCATAAACAACAGTTTTTCCTTATTTTTTGTTTGGTTTCTATTTAATTAGTTTTTCTTTGAAAGTAAATCTTGCCTCACACACAAAATAAAGAGACCCTCGTCACCGACATCAATTCTAAATATTCAATTCCTATGTATTAACTATATTCTTGTCGAATCAAATGCATAATAAGATTAAGAAGTCGTATTAAAGGACAATTGCGTAACACGTATAAAGTAATTGTTATCTACTCTAACACTAATTATTATATACTCTAAAACTACGAACCTTGAAGCTAAGAAATAAAAAAATATATATTACTCAATATGTAGAAAATATTTGTCATCATGTCTATAATTAATAGATTTCATCAACAATAAAGAAAATTACCTGAAAAATGCATGCCAATGAAGCGCATAGGCTGAAATCAAATTCACTTATTCGTGGAGCATTTTCTTCATTATTTTCTACAATTATAAATATAAAGTAATATAATTAAAATTTGCAACAAAATTCAAACATCAAGTTAAACATAATAAGAATACTCATACAAGGTCATACCGACACTACTACTTCATTCTAATAGATTGGACCTTGATTAATCCACATCCTTATACAAAGTATTTAATCCATCTTTTTAAACTCACCGACCTTCATTTTTAATTTTGATTTATATATAAATCAAAATCAAATTTAATGTTTTGTAATTTAGCAAAAGCAGCAAACTCGAAAATTTCAATTAATCAAAACCAAACAATAAATGTTTAAACAATAATAAGAGACGAAAGTATGATACTATTGTGTGATAATAAAAATCTAATATCATAACAAGTATGATGAACAATAACAAGTTAACTAATCTGGAAATGGAGATTTAATTACTAGTTACCTCAAGATGGAGTTCTCATGTTGGAGGCCCATCTTATTAAGCCCTTTATGATGAGATTGATTGAACCGAGGCCCATTAGGGATAGACCGTATAGCCCAATTTAAAATTGCCCGTGAACACTTTTTTTTTAAAGTATAGGGACCTGAAGACGGAGCCAAAATGGATATGAAAAGGACATGCGTGTTTCTCCCTGGTTTTGCCCTACTTCGGCCGAATTCCCCAATTATCAGGCACACACCGAATGAAGTGGGGAAACACCGATTCAAATTAATTCACATTGGAGTATACGATATATTCGATTTGATACTCACAAGCCCTTATACAATTTTAATTAGTGAACCTAAGATAAGATTTACTTATTCTCAGATCCGAGGATAAATAGCAAGTGAGTAAATCATCATGAAAGCAATCATGCCCTCATCACATATCACCATTAAAGCAATTATGTCGAGTCAATAAAACTCATATTATGGTGTTTCTAATTGAATAAATATAAACAAAATTCTACTATTTCGCAATGTGTATATTGGAATAAATAATCTCACTCAAACTCATACAACTCAAATATTGAGGAAAGGAGGATTTTATATAAAAAGCATTGCTTGAAATTACATGACCACAAATGATATGGTACAAGGCTTTATATAGGACTCTATAGAAAGATCTAGATACTCAGGTAAATGCTAAAATCCAAATTAAAGGACTCACTAGAACTTTCTAATGAAATATATTTTTAAATATACCTTATGTAATTTTATCCCCTTGCACTGATTTGGATTTTTTAAAAATATATTTTCACATTTTATTGTAGGAAATAAAGAATTATAATTTTAGAAGGATTTGTGAAAAAAATAGCTATTTTGTAGCTAAATTCCATGAAAATTCAGATTTATTGGGCTATACCCGATTTTGATAGAATATATTTTTATATATATTCAATATGATTTTATTCTAATATTTAATTGTATTTTGCACTGATTTTTATTTATAGATTTTAATTTTTTATTGTAGAAAATAAAGAATTTCTAAGTTGAGAAGGATTTGAGTAAAAAAGAGCTATTTTTGGAGCTAAATTCTATGAAAAAATCGGATTTGTTGGGCTCTGCCCAGTTTTTGCACTGTTCGGGTCATATCACGAGTTCCGGATGTCGGATTTGGATGATCTTATAGCCCATGCGAATCTTAGGAAATCTTATTTAATTCAGAGACAGCCCACGAAGCCAAATCCAACTTGAAAAGCCCAAAGGAAAAGAAAGCCACGAATTTTAAAGACTAAAATCCTACATTGCTTTGAAGTTCTATTTTAGATATCGATTCTAAAACAATAATAAATATTATTACTATTATAGGAATAGGAAAATAGATTATTTTAGTTTTTGTTATTAGTTTTGAGGAGGAAAAAAAAGGGGGATATAGGTTAGATACGTGAGTTAGGTTTCTGCTGCATCTTGTTCCTCTTTTTCCTACAGCAGCTTTTGTTTAGCTTGGATCTTGGTTTCTTCATTAATACAAGTTTAAGGTATTATTTTATATTATTCTCTACATGTCTTTGATAATTGTTTATGTTTCTTTCATTCTTAGCATGAGTAAGTAATCCTTTTCTAGTGCGCAAGGAGAAGCCATGTTTGCACCACAGTTATTGGCATGATGTTCATAGTAGTTTGATTGATCACAAGTAATTCTAATCGATATGTTTAAATGATTAATTTATGTAATTGGCCAATATCATGGATTAAGTGTATACGAATAAGGGTAATAAACTGAGAGATAAAAATACCCATTAGAGGCACACATACGATTAGTCGAATGAATGTGAATGCGAGAGCATCATTGAAATTCTAAGAAAGTTAATACTCGAGAGAGATTAACACATTTTCTAATTACTTGATCAATTTAATTACTAAGAGTTACTAATTGTATCATCATATTTCGAGAGTGTTAGTACTCGAGGAAGGCTGACATACTCTAGCTACGTGACCACTTTTATTATCTCAGTTTAGAAGCCAGTTTGGTGTAAGCATGGTGAATCCGATTGCCTTAGACCTTGAGTTAATTGATTTCAAAACACATTTATTTGCATTGTTTAGTTATATAAAAATCTTCAATTTTTTTTATTCCGGAAGCAATTTGCAATTAAATAATTAGATTGAATCCCTTGAAAGTTGTCTCCTTGTGTATACGATCCTGTACTTGCTAGTCTCTGCTAATAACAGACACTATGCACTTGCGGATATTAATTTAAAATGCATAAAATTTCTACAATATTATTCCGCGTATATGTTGAGTTTTGGTAGAGGTCCATTACTCTTACATTGTTAAACAGTTTCAAATACTAAAAACACTCATAATAATGTATTATCATATAATATTTCATACAAAAATTACAATGATGTTAAAAATAAAATTATAAATATAATTCGTTGGTCAATATAATTTAATTAAAATTCAATTCATTAATATTAACATACTAAAAAAATGAGGTTAAAATTTTAATTATAAATAATAAATTACAAACTATATTACTGCCCGTGCTTCACACAGGTTAAAGGCTAGTATATATTAGACGTTGATGTGGGTTTCTTGTTGTTTAAATGTATATTGCCATCACATCAATAGTTTTCTTAGTAGAAATCAACCCAATTTTTATATTAAAAAAATTTAATTACGTTTATATTCACATTTGATTGCTTCCAAACTGTAGGGTTCACCATGACCCGTTTCGAAGTTACAAGTTTGGGAGAAAAGTAGAGGTTTAGGGTGATTTAGAGGTTTGACCATTTCAATCCCCTAATGTTAGTGTTTGGTAGTTAGCGGATTGATATAGAGTTTTGGGCTCAAACAACTACTTTGAGGAGATTTTTGGGTTAAAGGTTTTGGTATGTATTAAAAAGCTAATCAAATTGCTATTTACCAAAAAGTTTTACAAGAAACTGCTAATTCAATCCACTAGTCAAAACATCTATTTCAATCAGTTAGTCAAAACATCTAATTGAATCCGCTAACAGTAAAATGCTAATTCTCAAACAGGACCCATAATTGCTTAGATCTGCAGGGTCTTAAGTCTTAGTTTTATATGTGCCCACCAATTCACACTTAAGGAAATGGTTTGGTTTGGTTTGGTTCTCAACTTCAAAGGCAAGAAGATCTATATAAAAAATGTCATATACCAATAAAAACAAGGAAATAAGGTGCATCTCAAATTTAATATTAATAGGAAAAAACAACATCCAAACTTCACAAAATATAAGTTGTGGAAGGCAGGAAGTAAAAAAAAACTATCAAAACCTAGCTACAGGGTATGTTTCTATCTTTCCAAACTAATAATAAAACTAATTATCTTCTTTGGTCCTATCTCAAATAATAATAATAATTTTATTTTAATTAAAATATAAATAGAACTCAGAAATCAAATAGCATTCTAGTTAATATTTGTAGTTTTCTTTTTCCTTCAATTTACTCGCTTTTTGAGATGGTTTTATTATTGGACCTGTTCTGAATTAAAGATGATTTAAAAGGCTTCGCGTGGGCTATAAAATAGTCCAAATCTGACTCTTCAAACCCAAAATATACCCACAACAGTTTAGAAATCGGGTATAGCACAATAAATTTGAATTTCCGTAGAATTTAACTCCAAAATATCTATTTTTCCCCTAATCCATCTCAAATTATTATTCCTTGTTTTCTATAATAAAACGTGAAAATATATTAAATAAAAATCTAAATTAGTGCAAAATGCAAATAATTATGGGAATTAAATTACATAATATATATATAACTATATTTTATTAGAAAGTTCTAGTGAGTCCTTTGGATTCTAGCATTTAACTAAGTATCTAGATCTTTCTACCGACTGCTATATAAAGCCTTGTACCCAAATCATTTGTGGTCAAGTGATTTCAAGCAATACTTTTTATATGAAATCCTCCTTTTCTAAATATTTGAGTTTTGTGAGTTTGAGTGAGTTTCTGTCTTCCAACAATATATAGGGTGCAAAACTGTGGAATTTTGTTTATATTTTTTCGATTAGATACATCGAAATAGGATTTTTATTGACTCAACATAAATGCTTTAATGGTGATATGCGATGAAGGCATGATTGCTTTCACGGTGATTATTCACTTGCTATTTATCCTCCGATCTGAGAATAAGTAAATTTAATTTTCGGTTCACTAATTAAAACAGTATAAGAGCTTGTGAGTATCAAATCGAATAAATTATATACTCCAACCTGAATTAATTTAGATCGACATTTCCCCACTTCATTCGGTGTGCCTAATAATCGGGGAATTCGCCGTAGTGGGGGAAAAACAAGGAGAAACAGTCATGTCCTCCTAACATCTATTTTGACTCCGTCTTAAGGTTCCTCTCAAATAACAAAGCATTCACCGACAATTTCGAATTTAGCGACACGATCTATCCCTAATGGGCCTCTATTCGGTTAATCTCATCATAATGGGCTTAGTGATATGGGCCTCCAACATGGTAACTTCTTCATGAGGTAACTAGTAATTAAATCTCCATGGTCGGATTAGTTAACTTATTATTGTTCATCATACTTGTTATAATATTAGATATATATTATAACACAACATTATCTTACTTTCATCTCAGATTCTCAATCGCCTCCATCTCAATCAATTAGTACTACAAATTAAATGCTTTAAATATCTAGATTTATGACTTATTTCTTTGTTTTGTACGATTCTCCTCTAATACACTTACAAAGTTGTTGACATTCGGAAATAAGTAAGTGGCCTGAACTCTATTTTAAAAAACTTCAGACATGAACACATTTATATGATTTATATGAGATGTATTACTTATTCTAACAAATGGATAACTTGTTCATCGTATTTGATGGAATTTAGCCAAAAGAATTTTATGTATTTTAATTATATTGTTTGATTTTGATTAATTAAAATTTTTGTTTACTTTTTTTTCTAAATTACAAAACATTGAATTTGATTTCGAATTTTACATAAATCATAATGAAAAATGAATGTCAGTGAGTGTATAATGATTGTACAAAGTACGTTGGTTTTTGTTTTATTTAAATTTTGAGTTGTTTTGGATATTAAAAAATTTTGAATAATAAAAAGTCAAAAGATAGATTAGATACTTTGTATAAGGATGTTAAGTATATTGTATTTTTCTTTAATATTCTTACTTTACTTTTGCAGCAAACAATGAAGAAAATGCTCCAAGACTGATTCATATACCTCTTTCAAGGTAATATAAATTACCTCTTATTAAGTTTATGCAATATTTGTATTATGTATTATAAATATACAAATAAAATTCATTTAATCATTTGAATTTCCACAATAACCTTTTCAAAAAACTTGAATTTAAAAAATTTCTTCCATTTGAAGGTGTTGCACATATTTGAATATGAAAAGATATAGTATAGGAATCTCTATAGCACAAAAGATATTCAATTTGAATATATACTAGTTCTTTAGGGAAATCCTTCCCTAGAAATAAAGTAGGCTTTATATATCATGTATGTTTTAATTTGAAATTTTTAAATTTATAATGTTACAAAACAACTTTTGTTCCTTTCAACAAAATTACATGTTGTTTAGATTATCGGTTAAACAATTTTTTTATTTGTAAAAACTTGATGGAAATCTCTTAATAAAGAAAAAAATAGAACATTTATTTATACCCGTATATATTCCATGAGTGAATCATAAGTTTGTTTGTTAAGTTTGTAACAAAATTATGGATCTGTCTATATTATTTTGAGAATTTAATTTCCAATTTCTTTTGGACGCTTACTAATAAAATTGAAATTGAGATGTTAAGATATAGTCAACTCGGGATTTACATATATTTCATTGTAAATTTTATCGGAGGATGTGAACTTGGAAGTTGACATTGCATGGGAACATTGTACACATGAGGGTGAAGGAAATAAAAAGAGGGCAAAGTGTAACTACTGCTCAAAGTTGGTATTGGACATCAACAGGTTTAAACAACACCTTACTAGAGTAAAACAGAAGTTACAGGTTGCCCTAATGTACCTGTACAAGTGTCCCATAACACTACAGAGGCTTGTCCAGTATCTCGAGCAAAAGGCTGGCCAGGTTTCATTTGAAAGAGGACAATCAACTGACCACCAACGAAATGCTAGTGGTCACCCAGTTTCTACCTTTCCCCGCCTTAAAATAGCTTATAAGGTATAATTACAACTTGTACCATGGATAGTCATCACTATACATAAGATATAATAATACACCAATACACACTAGAATATGGAATATATTGATGCACTTGGACACATTAAATCAAGACTTTCAATTACTAAGCATAATTGCTTTGATGGTGATCGATATGCAGGGAATAATATCTGAGAATGCAGCACAGGTTCTTCACATTTACTAATTACTACTTCAACAAACTTTTGAAGTTGTAGTTTCCTCTTACCAATACTACCTTATCAGCAGAAAATTATTTAAATTTTTTATTAGTGATTTCTTGTTTGAAATTCCCTATGCAAGTTATCGTGTTCCTTTCAAGACCAGCCTTGTATTCACTGTAACAAAAAGCCCTAAAGATGTAAATAAAGCCCTTTCGTTTGCAACTAGTGAAATAAAGCTTACTTCTTGCACATGTAGCATTGTTGCGCTGCTTAGCCAGCCTCCACTGCCTCAGAACAGCCTCCACAAAGAATAATACTCGGTCTACCTCTTTTGTTTAGAGGTTGTTTCATTTTCCTGCCAAGAGAGAGTTGAAATAGGATATAAGCAGAATTTGGTAACCTTCCCAATTAATTTAACCATAAATGAATTTTTGCTAAGCCAAAAAAGAATAAAAATTCATTCGGAAGAGCTCAATTACACACAGCACATACACAACGAATTTATAATGACATGCAATTGAAGAACTGTAACATGTGCAGACTAATTTGAATTATATTAACCCATTTCTCTTTACTTGTTTTAATTCATAACCCCCAATTTAAATGCCAGAAGCCATATGACCAGCTGCTTATTCATTCTGAGGATGGCACGATGGGGTGAATTAAATTTGAGGAAATAAGACACATAGCCCTGCAAAAGCATTTTAAAAGAAGCACAAACAAAATATGAGCTATGAGGCTTAACCTTTCACAAAAGCAAGCTGCAAATTGTCTCTTGGCCAGAGGGCAGGATGCTGTTGCCGCACCAGATTAAACTCAACCAAGTTAGATATTCGAGCCTAGCCTCAAAGGATGCAGAGGGAATCAGAACTGAAACGATGCATAATCCAGGGTAGGATCAATATTTCGGCGGAAAAGGGAGCTAAAAAGTCATGGAGGTCGCAAAGGCATTTCACAGGGAAGGGAGGGATTGGAAGCGAAGGTGTGCAGAGGGTAAAAATATCATTATACATAGAACAAATTTGCTCTATCAAATTGTGAAGTTCTCGTGCAATAGATATAG
The DNA here is from genome assembly GCF_001625215.2 of Daucus carota subsp. sativus. NCBI lineage: Eukaryota > Viridiplantae > Streptophyta > Magnoliopsida > Apiales > Apiaceae > Daucus > Daucus carota. Next base: position 19,674,764 of record NC_030388.2, read on the forward strand.
TAGATCAGCAAGAATATATGTCTGGACTCTGGCCTAAGGTTTGAATCCCATAACACAACTTGCAGCCATTAACCCAAATCCCATAAAACATTCTTTAATCCCCTGCAATAATGTATTTGAACCTTGAAAAAGGGATTTGTATGAATTCATTCCAGGACTAGCTAGAACAGCCAGTCAAACACTAATGTTACAGTTAAACAAAGCACTTGTACTTCTGACAGATGCCCCAAATTTCTAACTTACATCAGACTATATCAATGGAATGGATAAGATTGCGCAAAAAGTGAGGTACATTCGGCAAGTAGTTTTTAGTGTGTCATCATAAATAAACAACTTTATTGAGCGAGGTTTCAGCAAGAAAATGGTAAATAAAGTAGCAAAAGATATGTAAAATTCAGTAAGTTGTACAAATAAGAACTAGTAGGAAATACAACAAAAGTTATAATTTCAGATAAACATAGAAGAAACCAAAACAGCCACAAGACCAGTGCAAAGACAGAAAGGAGAAATTCAACTCACAAGTCATCTGACTTCCAAATTAGAAAAATATTGCACAAACACATTAATATTCATAAAACTCAAATATATAAGTAATGCAGTAGCTTACATTCTTTACCGGAAAATGAGCAGAAAAGACCAAACTTCTGTATTCTATTCTACTTGCTTTCAAAAATCAGGAATATTGATTGACAAATATTGTAACAAAAACTAGTAAACGTGCTGCAAAATTAAAATCCTAATGAGTCCAACAGCCAAGTATAGTCTCACATTTGAAAAATCTAAATTGTAACAAAAACTAGTAAAAGTGTTGCAAAAAAAAAAAAATTAAAAGTAGTCTATCATTCTTGAGTTGTTAACCGCTGAGCAAAAAGAAGCAAACCTCAGTATTCTCTTATATTCCTTTAAGAATTCCTGAATACCTTGAAATTCCATCTGCAAATTAACAAATTCATGTATCAAAAAGGAGTACAAATGGCACCAAATGCATATTAGTACAACAACTGTAGAAGTGTTATTGCTACTTTCAAAGACACCAAATTTCAATCTAAATAAACAAAAACAAGGAGGAAAAAAGAAGAAAAACAGAGAGAGGGTCTTCCAGTACCAAAATAGATGAAGCAGGAACGATACGATTACTAGGATCAGAGTCCAAGTTGGGCCTTTCCTCTATGGATCAGTAGGAGTATGGTCCTCTTGAGTGGCAGCATTGAGAGGGAATTCAAGTTGTTTCTCCTCATCTTTAGAGGAATTCACTTTGTTAATTTTGGATTTTCTTCTGCAATGGTTTCATCAGAGTCGGACAAGTAAGACGAGTCAGTGGAGGGGGAGTCATCGGAGAAATGCCTCTTAGTGTAATACAATCTGACTGGGAATGGTTCTATTGCATTGCTGTCATCAAAGGGCTCGTCAGCAGTTTCATGAAGTATTTTCTCAGTTTGAATTTCTGATTCTTCTCCCGCAATAACTTCAGACCCGGAGTCAGAGTCAGAGTCTAAAACGCTAGAGGAGTCAGTGGAGGAGTCACTCGAATAAATATCTCTTAGTGGGATACAGTCTCACCGGAAAGGGTTTCGCCTTACTATAGTCAAAGGGGGGTTCATCGCCATCAGTGACAATAGTTTCGGGTCTTTCTAAATTAGGTTCGGAGATTTTATCTGTTTAAATTTCCAGTTCTTCTTGTTCCTACACATGATTCAATTATCCATCAAAGTCCGTAAATTAATTCATAATTGAACCCATAAATTCGTAAAATAGACCATAAGACCATATTTGAGTTTCACCTTTGCAAATTCATGACTAGCCTGTGGCAAAAATTCAGCCTTTTCCGATGGATGTTTGTTGTTGTGTTCTGACATAAACAAGTAACGAATTCATGTAAAACAAGAACTAGCTTTGATCATTATTTGCATTCATAAAATTCTATATATGCATACATATGCAAAGAGAGAGTAACTGAACACGAAATCATGAAAGAACTTACCCATAGATCTTTCTTTTTGTTCCGCCACAAGTAGGGTTTTGTTTATCTACTGCCTAGTGCCTACTGCTAAATAAACAAAAACAAGGAGTGCCGTTAACTTGGGCCATAACTTGGGCTTAGTCAAAAAAAAGTGCTCGTGTAAAAAAAATGATGGTGCAGAATGTTTGTTTTTCTTTTGGTCTGTTTCTGAGTGCGGTTAAAAATTGGTGTTCTAAAAAAAGGGAAAATAGATTTTTTTGCCACTCAATTTATTGTGCTTTTAGAAATTTACCATCCAATTAATTTTTTTTCTTTTTACTCACTAATGTTAGGTTTGGTTTTATTTTTTAGCCACAAACTTAGGTTCGGATTTGATTACTAGCATTATGATAATTTTTGTAGCATCATTTATACATAGTGATAGCATGTAATATTTTGATTATGTGTCGTATGTTTATATCTTTATATATAGAAATAATATATATAAAATGAGCCGATGAAAAATTAAAATCAGGAAAAGTCGTAATTAGAATTCTAAAAATTCAATAAATCAGGAATATGAAATCAATGACTTCAAACAATTCACCCTCTCTCTCATAAGATAAAATGTATTTGAGTGATATAATGCGTCATCTTTTGCTATTAAAGTTTCAACTGACTAGCTCAGTCTAAGATCTCTCTTAAAGAAATCTTCAAAAATTTTGATAACTTCATCTTATTACAATTTCCAAGATAAATAAATAGAGAAGAAAACTTAATTTTCGATGATTGTCCTCTAGAATGCATCATTTTATGTTATTATTATTCCCTTCGTCCTTCTCATTGGTTTACAGTTTTTTCTACTGCTTAGTACTTATTTAACTCTTATAAAACATAATATCATAACTTATTTTTATGATTTTTTTTTTGTGTGTAAAAACTTAAACGCTAGATTTTCATTCGGAAGAAAAAAAATTATTTATGAAACTACATCTTTTGAAAACCATAAAATACGTGTAACTTATCACATCCAAGTACACGACTTTGGAGACATAAAAAGTACTATATATAACAATACAAACATATATCAAATCATCAAAACATTATAGACTACCACTATATTTTAATAATGCTACACAGAAAATGTAATTCCAATAATCAAATCCGAACCTGACTTCAGTGACAAAAAAAAAAAGCTGAACCCAACATTAGTGAGTAAAATAAAAATAAAAAATATTAGAGTTGAGTTGTTAGTTTCTAAAGACGCAATAGGTTTAATGACAAAAAAATTTATCTTAATGCTAGTAATCAAATCTGAATCTAAGCTGGTGGCTAAAATAAAATTCAAACCTAACATTAGTGACTAAAAGAAAAAAAATTTAGTTGAGTGGTAAGTTTTTAAAAACACAATAAGTTGAGTGGCAAAAAAATCTTTTTTCCCCAAAAAAATGCTAATGATGTTGCAGATTTCAGAAAACAACAGTTTGGTAATTTTTTAATATTTGCTTATTTCTAATTAGAATATAAAAAAATATTGTAGATTTTTCCAAAAGAATGGAAGGACCTATTTTTTCTAAAAGCATTACCAAAGAGTTTTCAAACAAAAAACTGTTGTATCTGCCTTAAACTAGCTAATAAAGCTAATAACCGGTGCATGCAACCATCTATACTATCTATCTATACTATAATAAGCCAACATGGGTATAATTTGTAGTCCAAGATTTTAGTTATATTTTTTGGTTTGATACTCTCCTTTTGGGACTATAAGTCTACAAATGTGGAGTCTATTAGTATTATATTGTTAAACAGTTTCAAATACTAAAAACACTCATAACAATACATTATCATATAATATTTCATTAAAAAAATTATAATTATGTTATAAATAAAATTATAAATATACAATTTTGAATATCTTTTTTTAAAAGAACTTTCATATAACTCTTTTTAACTTAACGTGTTCTATTTCAATACAAACACGAACCATTACATAACTCTATCTAATTTTAATCTCAAAAGTTATTGTTGTCAAAAAAGCCAAGATTAGAAAATTAAGTTGAAATTTGATTAATTAGATTACTTAATTAGATTACTGAATCTTTCGAAGGTATTACACGATCGACTATGTTTGGAAAAGATTTAGATTTTATGATTTTTTTTATTTTTAAATATACATGTACTAAATTCGGATTAAATGTACTAAAATCCTTATAATATATATTAGAGTTTGTCCATTTTCAAGTAATCGGGAGAAAATATAGTCAGTTAAAAAATATAATTTAATTAAAATTCAATCCATTAATACTAAAATACTAATAAAATGATGTTAAAATTTAAATTATAAATAATAAATTACAAACTATATACCCGCCCGTGCTTCGCACGGGTTAAAGGTTAGTACTTTTTAAAAGTATAAGTTTATTTTAATAATTTGTATGATATATATGAATATTTTTATAATAATTATCTGTATTAATAATATATAATATATAATATATAATTATTAAATTTATTTTACGAATTATTTTAATAATCTTTTATATGCTGATTTATACGTGATTAAAATCAAGATTTTTAAATAAGTGAAAATAAAAAAATTTGGTGATGATTTAATAATTATATTCTTATTTGAATAGAAAATTGAAAGCGGGAAAATAGTTATGAATTTTATAATAAAAATTATATTATATTTCAAAACCTTCTTTTATTTGGTTTTATACATAAAAAGAGTAATATTCTAATTTCAAAACCATTTTTCTTTTTGAATTTCACAAAATCTACTTATATTTTGTTTCGAACACAAAAAAAATATTAGACCTATTTTATTTTTGACGTGAATGGAAGAATACATTAAAATATAACTGCCAAGTACAACCTGACTGTGAAACAAAAAAACGAGATAAACAAATAGTCGTTTTGTTTTCGGATTACTTTACACATAGAATATCCAAATTCTTTGATCTAGGAAGTGTTATAACGAAATTTTGAACAATCCAATCAACATCAATTATGAAAGTAGCAGCAAGACAATTGACCTTCACATTGGTACCATCTGCAGCCCAATGTTCAGATCTATCATAAAAGTGATTTAAATCATCGATGGTGTAAATTATTTTTCATATTTAAATTTTATATGTATAAATATTTTGTTATTATGAATATAATTGTTTATCAAACAATAAAATCTAACAATTCGTATTTATATTTTGTATTTAGAACATACAATGAATAAAAGTCATATTTCAATTATAAAACTTACTTTAATTTGAATTATACAAAACCAACTTTTTTTTTGATATTTATGAAACGTACTCTTATTTTTTTTTTTAGAACATAAAACCAATACATAATATTTTATTTTATTATTTTGAAACAAAGGTGTTAATCTAATAATAAAAAGCCATGCGGCATCTACACCAATAATCGAGTCGAACAAACACTAATTTGCAATCGCCTTCTCATAAAGAGACAGTTAAATGATATTTTGAAGAAAATGTATATACAAATACAAGTACCCGCTTCATGCATGCTCGTTGGATTATTGGTACTCTCTTCATCATGCCCTGACAGAGATATCGTTTGAGCTATCGACCAAAACGGCGATTCCATACAAACTTTCATCACCAAATCAAGACTCCGCTTACAATTAAGAAGCGAAAAACAAAACCCTCACCAAGGAGAGAAAACAACCTTAGATCTGAAGAACAACCACAAAAACAAGAGAAACCGGACTGAAAATCCACCCGCTTGAAACAGATAAGAAAGACAACGAAATCTCCGATGGTTTTAGATCTAAGAATTCTCTCGAGTGTAGATCCGGAGCAGAACCACAAAAACAAGAGAAATCAGACTGAAACTCACCCGCATGGAAAAAAGACAACGAAATCTCCAATGGTTTTAGATCTAAATTTCCCGAAAGGATGTATTATTCAAAAACTAGAATGAAAAACAAAGCAATCAAGTGATTCGGGGCTTTCCAACGGTGAAAACCGATGGAAGCCCCAGACGGCTACGACAAGAGAGAGGTTAGAGAGAATTAGGGTTAGGAGAGAATATTAATACATAATATATTTTGTTAACAAAGATATTTTATTTACAAAACCTACTTTGCCGTGCACATTTCATATGGACGCACAGGGCAACACACCACTGCACTTAACTGCAAATTCAGATGCAGAGGGAACTTATTCATTTTGTGCAAAATCATTATCTGGATATGATATTTTCTTAGGTTCTTCTTTAATATCTTGGAAAACTAAGAAGTAGAGAAAACAGTGTCTAAAGCAGTGCAGAAGCTGAGTACAAAAGTATGAGTTATACAACTTCCAAGTTGATTTGGCTTGAAGGCTTATTCAAGGATCTTCATGTTCAAATTCCTCTGCCTATTGACCTTTATTGTGATCACACTTCATCTCAGCATATTGCAGAGAACAAAATCTTTCAAGAGAGAACTAAACATTTGAAGATTGATTGCCATTTCATTAGGCAATATGTGGATTCTGATTTCATTCGAATTTCACATATTAGCACTTTTATCCGGCTAGCTGATATACTAACAAAACCATTAGATGCAGCACAACACAAGTTTCTTAGTATCAAGCTTGGTCTTCAATTTGATCCGCCTTGATGACCAGCTTGGGGGTATTGAGCTATATACATTGTAAATAGATTCTAGAGTCTTCTGATGAATAGTTAGTTAGAGTTAGTTACAAGAGAATATTCTGTTAGAAGTGATGTATATATGTACATGTAAATGCAGCTCATGGACCAACACAATTCAATATACAGTTTTTCATTGTTCATTTCCTTCTCTGCATCACTGCAATGGAGATCAAATAGGCTACATCTTATCAATCTCGGTAAGTTTGGAAGGCTTTGGCTCTCTTTTTCGGATGTAACAAGTAAAAGCAGATATCATAAGATGCTATGCTACAGTTACTATAACTTCCTCCCAGTACTTCTGTAATGCAATATGTACAAGCACTGTCATTATGTATCAGTATAAAATGCCCGCAAGAAAATCTACGACTTGATCAACTAAGTGGAGCTATTTGCATTGTCAATCTCTTGGATAGAGAAATATCAAAGTATTGGCTAGACGAAGAATCTGATTCCTGAGCTTTTCTGTCGATAAAAAAACCAGGCTGCTTCGGACTAGGCAGCTCAATGTTACTACTCAGCATCAGAACCACAAATGACATTGTCGGCCTATCTTCAGGATATGGCTGCACACAAAGTAAACCAATTTGTATTGATCGCAACACTTCTGACTCATCATATGACTCCACAATCGCACTTGAAATCAAATTCACCAGATTTCCCTCTTGATACAGCCTCCATGCCTGCAAGAAAGTGTGAATGAAGAGAGTTGGTGGTTTACATCATATATTATGATCCGCGAGAAAGATATTGACACTTACATGGCCAAGAAGGTTAAGGTTTGGGTCTGGATCATAAAATCCTTTCATCCTTCTGCCGCTTACTATTTCTAATAATAATACACCAAAGCTGTAAACGTCAGATTTGAGGGAGAATATTCCATCGAGGGCATACTCTGGAGACATATAACCGCTGCAAGAAATTTGAGGCAAGATCAGATCTGGAAAATAATGGATTCAAAGATATAAGTGTTGTAAAGTTTCTTACAATGTCCCAACCACTTTTGTTGTATTTGTAATCCTTCCACTTCCTCCCAAAATTCTAGCCATCCCAAAATCAGATATTTTTGGATTCATCTCACGATCGAGCAAGATATTGCTGGCTTTTAGATCTCTGTGAATGATCCTCAGTGCAGAATCCTGATGTAAATACAGAATTCCTCTGGCTATGCCATTTATGATGTTGTAGCGTTTTGGCCAATCCAAGGACTTGCTTAGTTCTTTGTCTGTTCAAAAGAAGTTTTGCTCATGCTGTTAAACAATATCATTATTAAATCTAGTACTTCTTGGAAAAATTTACTCAACAGGCAGCAGATAAGAGACTCAAAGATTAAGAAATTGTATGGAAACTAAAATAAACCGTACCAAATATTAGGGAATCTAAACTTTTGTTTGGCATGTATTCGTAAATCAACAGCATTTCCCCTTCCTCAATAGAACATCCAAGAAGCCTCACAAGATTTCGATGCTGAAGTTTGGCTATAAATGAAACTTCAGTCTTGAACTCATTTATACCTTGTTTTGAATCCTTCGAAAGCCTCTTAACTGCTACTTCCTGTCCATTGTCTAGAGTTCCCTGAAAAATGAGTGTGACAGTTCACTATATTGCTCAGTCAGGTGTGTTAATTTGGTGGTCCTTCCGACATTGTCTTACATAATATGATGAAACTAGCACTACCCAATACGCCAACTAACATATGCTACCAAGAAGTTCTATACCACAATATGATTGCATATATTCTCATAGTTGCGATACAGCATAATAATTACCTTGTATACAGAGCCAAATCCGCCTTCACCAAGCTTATTCTTTGGTGAGAAAAAGTTGGTAGACTTGGCAATTAGCATGACATCAAAGAGAGGTAAATCAAAATAAGGCTCGTCGTTTTCTGTGGTACCAATTCGTTCTTGAGGGAGTAGTACTATTCCTGTGAATTGAGATATGCAACTTGAGCAATTGTAAGACAATCGAGTATATAGATATAGCATTACATAACATACTCTAACTAGTTTGAAACCAAATTGTTATAATTGAGCAAATTATAGGTATTTTTCGGGTTTAAGCAGAGTTCCAGAAATACTGTCCCCTTGAATCAGCACATCTAAATTTCACAGAATATGATTGGCAAGTGAAATGCAAGTATATAGTTAACGACAAATTTACCTCTTATCCTTCGCATCCTCTTCCTTAATGCATGAATCACATATAGGCCTACTAGCACTGTTAGTACTACTAACAGAGAAATGCTTATGTTTCTGACTCGCCTTTTCCCTTCTAAGCTCCCCGCTGCCTCTGACGCACTGATTCTTACATAAAGATCTAGCCCATTTTCCCTATAGTTTCTGATATCAATCAAATCGCCAATCCACATCATGCATCCAATCCCACCTTCTCTGATATCTATATTAGAGTAAGCTTTACAAGAGCAATTCTTAATACAAGTACTTTCACACTCCTCCAGGTTCATGTTTGGATTAAACCACGTCCGACTTGTGTCTGGCAATTTCAGGCCAGAGTACCTCACAAACCTGTCCCCAGTACCGCAACCAAATGGAGTTTTCAGGACACATCCATCTGACCAATCTGTTAATCTCCATTTTTCTGGGTATTTAGGCTGATATCCTTTTAAACATCCGCAGATGCTCTTACCTAACTGGGCTTGCGCAATATTACAACTACCATATGGCCCGCATAATGCATAGCGATCACAGGCATCCCTCTCTGCAGTACTATATGCTTCCCAATTTTGAGTAGCATCAGACCATCTAACAAATTGTGCTTCTCCACTCAGCTTCAACACGACTCTCATAGCAATAGAACTATTAACAACATCAAACGATACCGTAATTTCTTTCTGATTGTAAACAGGAAATACATTAAAACTTAGATCAAGTATAGACAGTGATGAGCCACTAAATTGTACACCATCCCATGGTCCAAATCTGAATTGCACGTTTGTACCTCTTAATACAAGTAACTGTGGAATTCCATTACGGTTAACCCTTGTCGTGTAATTACCTGGAGAAGGGTCATCGGCACTTTTCCAAGACGTTAGGTACGTGTTTAGTCCTGTGACCAAATCCCATCCAAGCTTCATGCCTGGCAGAAGACTATCTGTAGGATGATCAAAACTCTGCCACAAAAAATTCACAGGATCAGCCTCTTTACCATATTTCACAACAAGATTTCCTGAATCCAGTAACTGTGCCACTGGATTAACCGCGGAGCTAGATGAATTTGATGACCAAATCACAAGATCACTACCATCAACCAGGACTAAACTCCCATTGACATTGATTCTCAACACTCCTGAATTATCACGAACTGGAATCCCTCTGTTGGCTACCCACACTACCGTCCTATTCGCTATATTTTTGTACCATATCCCTATGTACCGATTTGTAGAATGACCTGGACTGAAAAATCCCAGTTCAAACATTCCACCAGCTGATACAATGGTCAAATTCATGTCATCTCTGAGACCTTGCTTTGCAGATATGGTATCTCCTGCAGAGGAATTTGCTACCAAAGTCGAAAATATAATGCAAGATAAGAAAATTATGGCTTCGCCGCTATAAATTAATCCTCTCATAGCAGTCTGAAAAAAATGGCTTGGTCAGGATGAAGATGAATGTGACAGAAAATCTTAGTTGATATGCAATATAAATGAAAGCATCCAGCTGGAATAGTGTGTATAAATCTGCAACCATCACAAAGTCAATGGCTGATAATATGGTTAATATAAAAAATGGTTATTAATATTCCGTGAGGATCTTATGACTAATAAAGAATTAGTGTGTATGATTAGATAGCACAATATACAATCAATAGTTGCTCATCCTGGCTGTTGTTCAGCTTGTCCACACCTATGTTCTCATAGCTTTTCTGCCACAATATATTATTTTGATATATGGTTATTTTGTTCATACTTACTGTACTATTTAGGCAAGTTTCATTTGGGTTGTTCAAAAGTTTTCAGATTATAAAAAAGATATATGTACTTAGCAGGTACTTGTGCCTGGATATGGATTAGGTGATGATTATGTTTGTCATAAGATTGAGAAAAAGAAAATTCTGCTTTTCATGATATGGGCACATAAAAAGATTCAAAATTTTAACTTCCTTTTTCTAATGCTTAGCCTGGGTTTAGAATTGGCAAGTTAACAACTTTTTCGAACAACAAATTTTTTGGCTTGGAAGCTACATGTCTCACTATCAAATTATCAGAACTAAACTAATACATATAGAGCACGATTGGATAGCCCAGTGGTGGGTTTATCCTCTGTTGTCCCGGGATACCCGGGTTCGACTCTGGCTCACCCCGAGAATTATTAGAACAGATACTAATTTGTAAGGCATATAAGCCTGCATTGTCAAAAAAAAAAAAAAAAAACTAATACATATATCGTAAATACTATGAAACAAATATCTGCATACTCTCTTCATGCTTATAAAAAGGTAATAGTTTCAGAAAACTTTCATACTATCCTAATATGTATTTGTAATTAATCAACTCACAAATTTTGTAGAAGACAGTGTCTTTTTTTTTTAGTTATTACCCTAATACGTATTTGTATTTTATGCTATGTTACTCAGACTTTACCGGGAACGACACTTATTCTGTATCGAATTTGAAATGTGGACACTTGGATAGAGAGAAGTAAAAATAGAAAACAAGAAAAATTTTATGGATTGATATGGAAAACACGACGAGCATGGAAGATGAAGATCGACTCAGCAAGTTGCCAGTTAATTTGATTCATCAAATAACTGCTCTTTGTGGATACAAGATTCACAGTTCAAACATGCGTTCCAAGCGATGGAAGCATCTTTGGACTAGTCTTCATTTTCTCAATTCCAATGGAAACAAGCAAACATTCATGGAATCCAGCGTTGGAGTTTACCGAACCTAACAACTCTACTTCTGGAGTAGTACAAATATACTTAAAAATCCAATTTTCCAAAATCATGTTTATAGGCCTTAAACATTTTGAGTTGCCAAAATCTTTCGGTTTGTCTGCTTTAGAAACACTTCCTCCGGAACTGTGCACTTTTCATATTCCTACTTCCTTTTTTGTGTAATTGAAATATAATGAATTGGAAAATATGCAACTTATACCAAAAAAATCCAGGTGATTAGTAAAGGGATGCAAAACGTAAAAAGAGTTCAACTTTAAGGAAGATATTACATTCCAGGAAAAAACAAGTTCATGGAGTTCAAATTCATAATCTATATGGGGGTAACAGAGCAAAATTATTGATATAATAAGCCTATTACACTAGCTTCGTTAAAGATTGACCAAGTTCTAAGAACTTGGGTCAGTTTAGGGCATATTCTATCTACTGAGATTGAAGATTAACTGTATAAAGATCATGACCAGATGTAGATGAAGAGCCATACTTTATATCATCAGATGTATCACCAAAGGTTTGTGAGTGAGCACTTGAGCTTCCGTATATGCCCTGACCATACTTATCTCTGAGCCCTTGAAACTTTAAATAATCTTCCCCATGCATTTCTGTATGATTAAGTTTTAGCTTCTGAATGCGCATATCACCTTTAAGCATACTCAATACACAAGACATAGTTGGCCTAAGTGCTGGAGATGAATTAGTACATAGTAGAGCTACTTTGATCATTCTCACCGCCTCTTCCTTGTTGTAATTCGAACCCAATCTCTGATCAACTAGATCCAGCAAGTTCCCATTTTCTTGTACATTAAGAGCCTGAAAAACAAGATTGTTAGGTTGGATATGGAAAAAGATCCATTTTTATATATTTGTAATTAATTTCAGATCACAATAACTAAGAAGTCGTTAACGGCAAGGAACAAAAATATCCAGTCTTACCCAGTCAAGAAGACAGACAAAATTTTCATTTGGACGATATTTCATGTTGTTCTTGCCAGCAACAATTTCAAGTGCAACAACTCCAAAACTGTACACGTCTGCTTTATCTGTCAAATAACCCCATAGTGCATATTCTGGTGCCATATATCCACTGGGACATAAAATCAAATATCAAAAGATGTTCTGTCCACTATATTTTGCTATCTTTTACCTTAAAAATTTAGTGTCATGGTAGTGGTTGGACATAAACTGAGCACAATGGTGCAAAAAGCTAGACTCATAAAAGTGCAACTATGGTCTAGACTTTTGCAAGTTATTACAGAGAGAACTCAATCCGGGAGAACTGCATAAGAACATTTAATTTATATGATAATGAAATTTACTTATTATTTTTTTGAGTGAGGAAGAACTCTTACATAGTTCCAGCAACTCTAGTTGAAATATGAGTGTTTTCCTCTTCATCGAGCTTGGCTAAACCAAAATCCGAGATTTTTGGATTGAGATCCTTGTCTAGAAGAATGTTGTTTGCTTTGATGTCTCTATGGACAATTTTAAGAATTGATTCCTCATGCAGATAAACCAGCCCTCTAGCTATACCAATGCAGATATTTTGTCTAGTAGCCCAGTCCAGATCCAACCGTGATGTTTCTGGACCTGCAAATGAAATTACTAGACCCCTTATATATAGTAGAACAATATATTAAAAATAGAGATACAATGTAACAGTATGATACTATCAACTAAAAATTATTGCAATGATAAGAATTATCGATATGTTTACAGAACATATTAAAAATTAAACTCACCAAACAGAGCCCGAGCAAGACTGTTATTTTCCATGAACTCGTACACTAGCAATAATTGTTTACGCTCAGTACAGCATCCATGCAATTTTACTAGATTTGGGTGCCTTAAACCAGAAATCATGCCTATCTCATTCACAAATTCACGAGACCCTTGATTTGATTTTGATGAAAGCTGCTTAACAGCAATTATAGTACCATCCAACAATACACCCTGCAATGTAGTGGAATATAACAACAGATAGCTTCTGTTAAGTTAAAAGCCTGTTTAATTATATTCAAAGCAAAGGAGAAGGCAGAAGCCAATATATATCGATATTCAAAATTGCAGTGTGTGTTCCTGTAAGATATATGTTGCTATTTACTTTGAATACAGGTCCAAAACCACCCTCTCCAATCTTGTTAGCTGCAGCAAAGTTATCTGTAGCAGCTTTTATTTGTTGAAAGGTAAATACTCCAGTCTGTAAATCCAATCCTTTCAGTGCTGTAGAACACATTTTTTAGAATGTTAATCAAATCTTCCAAACCAAGTAGTGTAGTGATTTTGCATATTCTATAATTCTGTTTTTCTTATCCTTTCGTAATAATATACACCAATCAATTTTACTGTTTGTTTTATTTCTTAAGTAGAATTCCTTAATGATGACCAAGTATATGCAACATATATTGTCCTTGTATGCATATATATCTTATGAATGAAAAACATAAATTCTTTGTTAATATATGAATAAAATGTACACATCACCTTCTTCCCTTGATAGTCGACTTCCCAGATAACCCTTCCACCAAGAAATACCAGAAAAAGTAAGAAGCAATAATCCTAAAGCAACAACCACGACTGCAATGATAATCTTTCGTTTCTGATCAGAATTTGAAAGTTTAGGAGGATTATCTGCAAGACAAGAAAATTATGGAAAAGGTATATTATGATGCACAAATTCTGTCCGTTGGCATTCAAAGACAACGGGTAATATATTTAGTAGCAAAATTAACCTTTTTACCTGAAGTACATCAAATCTATTGATGTGTTTCCAAATGTTTAAAGACAGAAAATATATCATAAATATAAAAAGAATTTTAAGCAAACTATATATCTTACCAGATTCTATAGAAATGGCTGATATTAGAGGGCCATAAATTCCTCTAGTAGGTACAGCGTTTGTGCCCTTCCCCGTGTAAACAAAGCGAATTTGTAAAGTTTTGTCATTTACAACTGCATTAATTTTTCGTTTTACTGCCTTGTCAACTCCTTTTGCTTCGTGTTCAATATCATAATCCTTTAGTTTTAGTTCATCCTGTACAGGAAAATTAGTTGAATGCAGCACACTACTTCACAATAAATGAACATTAAAATGCTATCTACAGTGGTATAGATAACCTGGACATAAACATCAAAAATTCGTCTTCCAAGACTCTGATAAGAAATATTATCCCTGAATATGATCTCAGCGAAGTGTAGTGTCACAGTGTAGTTTCCATTAGCTAAACAGCGACCATAGTACGTTAATGACACGGGAGACATGCGGGCTCTTGTGTACAATTTCCAGTCATTCATTCTAAGAACAGATGCATTGTTTGCTGTATACTGATCATTTGACACTTCTTTAGTCCACAAAAAGTATCCTGTAGTACTAGCTCCCCAGTATCCTTCTTCATAATCATATTTTGCTGGACCTACTGAATCTTCATCCCCTTCATAAGTTCTGTTGCCAATAGTAACTTTTTCCCCCCCACAATTAATATGCAGTGAATACCGATCTACAAAACACCAGCATTTTTAGATATTATCTTTCAGTTATGCCGTCATTGTTTCTTTTGAATGACAGAAGATCATTCAGTACCTTTTCAATATTATTGGACAAAAGATTCTTGATTATAATATTCAGCTTAGCCAAGTTTCTTGAAAGGGGAAAGATTGAAAACCATCAAATGCAACTATATATGATGCTATGTGCCTTGCAAGAATTAATATTTCGTTTTTTCAAGTACAAGAATATTGCTGGTTTGTTTTTGAACATGGTGATACTAGAATTAGGAACGGTCGAATCTAACATCTGACTGAGTCAAGGCCTCACACTTGAGCCTTTAATAGGTTCTGGAAGAATTAGTTACTCAATATGGTATCTAAGAGGCTCTTGTGCTTGAGTCCTCCCACCCCTAGTTATTTGAATTTTCATTTTTGTTTGTTTGTCTGTTGGATGTTGTTGTCTATCTGTTCACTCGCACGAGTGAGGACAAGTGTTGAATGTAATATGTTGTCCAATTAAAGACTCCACCTAACACTTGAAGAGTTGGTTACTTAACAGAAACAAATGCACAGAAGGGAAAAAGTTTTACCGGGGGGGGGGGGGGGGGGGGGGGGAGCAAAATTACACAGAATAAATGAAATGAAAGATAAAATGAAAACAAAAGCACGAAATTAAAAGTGAAATACTTACCCTCTGAACAAGGAAGGCGATCAAGGCAATTGCCATGCGTCCTGGTTTAAATATTTAAAGCAGATAAGTAGACAAAGCCTCAGTAAGACATACAAACCTAAACTAAGATTTCATAAGCGCAAATGCAAAAGAACCAATTCAGAGCTTACAAGTTATTCCCATAGCTTCTGAACAAGTTTCTGTTTAAAGGAAAATAATGAAGTCTTAGTACTTGAATTTTTTGTGAATGTCAATAAAGGAAAGCTAACATATGTATTTCACAGCTTACAATGAATCCCTGCAAGGTTGTGGCTCAAGAGAAAATTTATTGTACGATAGATCTATATTACTGCATAGAAGCAAACATTTCGTTAGAGGTTATAGTATTTGGTAGAAACGTGTGTAAGAATTATAATAGACAAACATAATGCAGCAGAGAAAGCTACCATATGAAGTTCGAGAAATAGGATGTTGCATTCTAACATTACCCGGGTAATCATGATTAAACCTAGTCTATTGTCTAGCTTGATCTCAATGTATGTATGCATCTATGGAATAGATTAGTAACTTATATCAAAAGAGAAATTATACTCCAAAATCTTGAGCAGCCATTTCTCCATACAACCTCGGCCAATTCGAAACACAAAAAGACATCTCCGTCGTCAGTGCAAATCATTGTCATCAATCACCATCAGAATCCCATCAACCCTCCGAAATTCCTCTATCAAAGTATTTCTTAATTAGACAGAACTTTTAATCTTACCTCCTTTTTACGTAATTTTAATAGTATTTTTATATAATTTATAACACATAAGCTAAATTATAAATACTGATATTAACATTTTAAAAATGTTTTATACTACAAAAAAAAATATATGTATCACCAATTCACCATGCACGGGAATCTAGTATCAATATAAAGCACCTAAACGTACATTGTCATATTGCATATATTAGGCATTCTCCCACTTCAAGCTCGAGAATGAAATTTGATATAAGAGATCCCCGAGCTTAAAGCAACTAACAGTTATTCCCCAAAACAAGCCAGGTTGTAAGATGTTCATAATTCAAACTTCACATCATCAATTATCCAGCATGCCAGCATACAGTTTACCAGAATTTATAGGAATTGCAGTAATACTAATCAACACCCCTCGTTGAAACTCAGAAAGCATGACTTAGGCAAACGTCTTATAATACATCCTTTTCTGTTAAAAAGTCAAATACAATTTTATGTTAAGATCCGTAACCAACTTTTATAAAATTTAAAGCATCATAGGAAGGCCTTAAAAGATCATATTATTCAACACTCCCCCTCAAAAATAACCAAACTTATGAACCAAACAAACAAACAAAAAATTACATCAAAAAACAATGAAGGGTATTAGAGGACTCGAACTAAAGACCCCTCCATAATCCGTTATGTTACTAACTCATTAAAAAACTTAAAGAGGTAGGAGGAAAGCCTGCCAGGATCATATGTTATTCGACATGATCAAAGATCTCTTCTCCTTAATTTTTGTGCTAGCCGATTATTAGAAGATTGATAATAGGGATAGCTCATTTATTTGAATATAGATCACTTATAGCAGCTGTAATACCTCATTCAATTGTGCAACTTGTTGTTATAATCAGCCAGAATTGTACAATATAAATAATCAATTTAGGACTTTGTACATGGTGTCGAAGCAGACTAGAGTCTAACACTTTTTATGTCCTTCACCTTAACATGTCTGAGAGTCATTATATCATCATGAAAGGCAAATTCCCCATTTCTATTGAACCATCAAAGGCATATTCACCTGATCCTTGAAACATTCATCATTCATACTGTTGAAGCCAATTTTAGTCACACAAAGTTGTAAGGAATTTGGGTGCCTGCTTAGAGAACTTAACTAAGTGTTTGTTGCTTATAAGAATTTTAGACTACACTTGAGAGCTTGTTTTCGAGTATTACAAGCATGTCGAATGGTTTAGCGATTTTAATGTTCTTATCTTGTTTTGTTATTTAAACTCTTCTCTAGGATGAAGATGAAAGTGATCTAATTATAACCTATGTTCTCTCGTTTCTGATTTGCTATTTAATTGATTTTGTTTATCTTGGTGTTCAATTCCTAAATCAGTAATGTTAACAAAGTGATTTTTATACCTCGTGAGATTTTAGTATGTTATCACTAGATGATAAACTTGATAGTATTATGATTGTCTCATTAATTAATAAATTTATTTTCAAAACAATAAATTTATTTTAGGACGAATAGAAAATTGATTAATAATTAGTTAACACAAATTTCATCTCAATATCATTTGTCTTCCCCTACACAAATTTTCTTCTTGTCATTTTATTGACAGCACGTCATATGAAAACAACTTGTTACTGGTGAAATCTATTTATCATATGTAACCCTTATTTACCATAATCTTCCAACCTAAAGTTAATTGAACCCTATACTGCTTAACACAGTTTATTAAACATAAAGCAGTAAGAAATTAAGTAACTGATAGAAAGTTAATTGAACCCTGTATTGCTAAACACGGTTTATTAAACATAAAAGCAGTAAGAACTTAAAAAAATGATGCAATGTATGAATGCATACTCTGCGGGATTTCTGTCTTTGATCCACTGCGGGATATTTCCAGTAAGAGAGTTGTTAGTGAGATACCTGAGTAACACGATGCAAATTCAATGGTTTAAGCACAAACATGCATATCTAATATCTTGTGAACAGATAATTTACAGATATAAATCCACGCATAGTATCATGTAATAAATCATCCATTTGGTTCAACTCAGACTCTACCATACATACAGAGAAGAATAGAACTCTCTGATTATGTACACCAGAAAATGCCCATTTAATCATCCTATGATATTCACAGTTTGATACATACTGGTTGCCATATAACATGTTATTATTATGTTAACCATGGGTTAGCTCTAAAGTTAACACTCAACTGATAACTCCTATTTGCTAATATAAAATAAAATTCAGTTTCTACTGATTGCTTACAATATCTCGAGAGATTTTAGGTCAGTAAGATCGCTGTGTATCTCTCCTGCCAAATTGTTAAAGCTTAGGTCTCTGCAATAAAATAAAACAATGATGCTTCAAACAGGGACTTCAAGACATTCACAAACGCAAGTCCACAAAAAATAAAGGAGACTGTACGGAGGTAGCTAGTATTACAATTTCTGCAACTGTGAGAATTGAGAGAGATATGTAGGTATTTCCCCAGATATATTACAGCTCCTCAACATTCTGTAAGACAGCAAAGAATACTAATAATTTTTTAGAAGTACGGAAATTGCAAATATTATATATGTGTCACTTCTTAGTACAAGTAACTCACAAGGTCTTCAATTTTGTCATGTTTTCTAGCTGTGGAAATTTTGATGCCCCTCCATTTAAATTGGTAATATATCTGCATAGAGGCAAAAGTACTATAGAAGATATGAAAGCGCAAGGATGCTTGTCAAATAACCACTAAAGAGTAGTGCAGATAGTTACTTACAACTCAGTTAAATTACTCAGGCTGGAGATGCTAGAAGGTATCGGTCCATCAAAACCACTAGCTATAATCTCTCTGTATAGCACATTCAGATGGATATTTCACTGTAAGTCCTCTATGATGAGCTATCACTCGAAATCTAATTATATAATTATGAACATATAAATTGTAAAAGGAAAAAACTTACAACTTATCAAGTTGTTTCCAACTCTGAAAATCGGGTAATTTTCCGCTGAAGTTGTTGGTACTTAGTCTCCTACATTAGCCAAATCAGTTGTAACTTCATTGTTAAGAAGAAAAAAAAAAGGGGGGAAATGAGTAATTAGATATCATAATGTAGTACAACAATTAGCCAGCAGACTCACATTTCTTCCAAGTTAGTTAAGTTACTAAGCTCCATAGGCAATTGTCCGGTAAGATAGTTAACATTAATAGTGCTTCAATGGACAATAATAAAAAAAAAGTTTGAGTGCAAGCCATCTGTATACAGTGAGATACAAAATGCATTTCATCGTCAAAATATTAGTACTGAACTACATAACTGAATTAGATATAAAGAAGCCTGACAGGTTTATCAAATTAGCTAGCTTCCCGAGCTCAGGTGGCACTGTTCCATTAAACATGTTGTGTTCAAGGCTCCTGAAAGAATGCTTATTGAAGTTATAATTTCAAGATGAATATGTGTATGCATCTTTGGTTGTGGGAGAAGAAAGCATACAAATATCTGAGAGTAGAAATATTTCCCAAGTATCCAGGAATTGGTCCTGACAAACGATTCACCGTGAATGATCTGAGATGAATTACAAATTTTCACGCGGTTAAATAAGTAATCATATTTATTAATGTACTTGTTATTTATTGTTATATTGAATAAAAATAGCATTTATGTTGATTATTAAGTAAAAGTCAAAAAAAATCAATACTCACATATATTCCAAATTTGTCGAAGCCCATTCAGGGGGTATATTGCCATGAAGGTAGTTGCGAGTAAAATCACTGTAAAAATAATATTGACTTTGCATTGGCAACATGAAATCTCAGTAACTGAAACATATGACTGAAAGAATTCTTACACATGTTTTATGTGAAGCAGCTTGGCTAAGGATGGTGGAGGTATACCATCAAGATCCTGCCCTTTGAGGAACCTACATCACAAAGATCCATTGTCAGGTCTGAAGACAAACATGGAGCTTTTAGATTTTTGCAATCCATAAATGCTGATATATTACAACTGTTTTTTGCTAGTTTACAAAGCCATGCTTTGGTTTGTTAAAACCAATCAAGGTTATAATTTAACTAGTGAATACATACATGCTCTCAACGTGACATATGTCACCAGGATAGGAGCAATTGCAGAGTACAGAATTGTTATACTGTGGCATTTCCTTTATTTTTGTAGTGTTCCAATTTGAGATGTTTGGATCATCTTTATCACAAGGATTTACACTGAAATTCCAGTCCTTTTTTCCCACTTGATTAGCTATTTCACGTAGGGCTTTTACTGCATATATCAAACTCACATGTTTCAGCAAACTAGTACTATTTAAGTTAATCATTCAGAAAACAGTTTTCAAGATAAAACATGTAGCAATCTATTGTAACAAAAAGGAATGTTTGTTTATATTTCCAAGAAAGAACTAAAGAAAAGAAACCAGGTGAATCCGTGTATTGAGAAAGTTGTTTTCTGGATTTTCCTTACCTTCCTCCTGTGGAAGATGCCCACTCTGCCCTTCAACAAAGCCTTCTTTCAACCCTGCTAAC
This sequence comes from Daucus carota subsp. sativus, assembly GCF_001625215.2. NCBI lineage: Eukaryota > Viridiplantae > Streptophyta > Magnoliopsida > Apiales > Apiaceae > Daucus > Daucus carota. The sequence goes on from NC_030388.2 coordinate 19,695,703, forward strand.
ATGACAAGAACAAGTGGAAGAATAAACGTAGATCCTAAAGTATGCAAAGCTTTCGCCATCTCTTTTCTCTTTGTACTAAAAATCTTAAGCTAATGCAGACTATGCTTATACCATTATATAAATGTAATAATATACACCATGATTCTATCAAGTTGCAGACAAGTAGGAACTTTCCTCCTCATCGATAAACCAGGTCGTTATAAGTAGTCATTTCAGAGACGCAGGAGTTACTATTAGTGGATACTTGAGACATGATGTCCCATGATAGACATTATAAAATAAAATTCAACTACAATTATGTTGAAATCATTCACAAATTGATGCAAAAAGATGTCAACGGTTACTAAATTTAATGTGGACGACCAATACTGGTCTTGATCTTCTTAAAGGAAATCAAATCTAGTTAGAAATCACATCAATCTTTTCTTCTTCTTTGACTATGCTAATTACACCTTCAATACAGGTCAAGAGCTCAGTGTTAATCCTTCATGACAACTATCATTCCGTGAATCAAACACACCGAATGGCAATTTAAGCGATCAATTCTCCTAAAACATCGAGATATAGGAGTAGGGCTTACAATATGAGAATATTGGGGGTTGCAAGACTCGAGTCTCGTGCTTGAGCTCTGATACCTAATAGGCTAATACCAAGTTAAGTGACCCCTGGGAGGAAGTTTATCAGGATCATACTCTATTCTATCCGACTTGTAAACGTTAATAAAGCAGGATGAAGCTTATGTCGCATTCTGAATCAATTCTCTTTAAATTTGTGTCTTCTGGTGAGTAGGAAACCATATGGAAATATTTAGACTTTTGGAGACTCGTGTTGTTGACTTGATCAACTCGAACATGAATACTGTACTTGGTGAATACTTTTCTCGAACATGAGTACTCTTCTCCATAAATATTCTAGTAGCACGGGGAAAAGTCTGGCGCTCATATTCTAGTAGGAAATTTCCTTCATTTATCGAGTCCCCATTGATAAACCAGGTCGTTATAAGTAGTCATTTCAGAGATGCAGGACTTACTATTAGTGTAAAGCTATTTTCTCTCTTGTAGCATGTGGATACTTGAGACATGATGTCCCATGATAAACATGATAAAATAAAGTTCACCCTCAATAATGTTGAAATCATTTGTAACTTGATGTGGACAACCAGTAGTGCTCTTGATTTTCTTCCAAAGGGAAATCAAATCAAATTTGTTACATCATTCTTTTCTTCATTTAATATGCTAATTACACCTTCGATATAGGTCAAGTGTTAATCCTTTATGACTATTAGCATAAACATAAGTCTATCAATAATGATCTTGAAAATGGAGTTTCGAGTGAGGAAACGTACCAACACATAAGCATAATATATACTCTAGCCTCCTCAACGCACCCTTTTCTTGTAACTTGTTGGTGATCTAACACACACATTGCACCCACCAAATGCCAATTAGGCCATAGTTGAAGAGTCACCTTCATAAAGCTGGATAAATCTACAAGTGTCAAAGCCGTGCAAGTGGAAACGGGGCCTTGCGTTGATCAAAGGGTCACGGGTTCGAATATCGCTAAAAAATTCTCACCCATTGGGTCGGATGTCCTATAACACGCCTTTAACCAAAGCTGGATAAAGCTCATGTCCCATTCCGAATCAATTCTATTTATTTTGTGTCTTCTGGTGGGAGACTCATGTTGTTGACTTGATCAACTCGAAGCAACATGAATACTTGGTAAATACCAAGAACTCTTCTGCGTATAATGGTCATTGCTAGCTGCAGAGGTTCGGGCCAGCTATGTATTACTCTTCCAAATTCTTAATCTGAAATCAATTTTTAGATTCGTCCGCAATGTCTTTGATTTTTGTCAGAGATCATCTTTAACCAAGGATCTTGAGAGGGATGGATTTCTAGTTTTCAAAGAAAATCACCAACTTACATTTATTTTCTTTATGATGCCGATTCAAAGAAAATCACAATTTTTTAAGATAGGGCCAAGTTCGAAACATGTACTGTGTTTAAAGTCTGCTGGGGTGTTTTAAAAATTATTGTGTCACAAAAATGCTGAAAGTTGTTTGGTAAATATTTTTTATATTTATACATTTTGAATTGTAATATTGATAAATAATTTTTTGGTTGAGATTTGGTTGTGAAATTTATAACAACTTCTTGTGAAAGTGGAAAAGCAGTTATTGAGAACATACTTTTCTTAAAAACAGCTTTTAAGTTAAGAGATGTTCAACAATTTTTCACTTGCTTCCAACAAAAAGTTACTCCCTCCATCCCGGCTAATTTTTACATTTGGTTGGAACACCCAAGTTAAAAAAATGTACTATGAGGTAGTGAAAAAAGAGAAAAAAAAAGGTGGGTGGAGTAGTGATTGTCATTGATTTTTAATATATAAAAAAAAATTAGTGAAATGAATAAAGTAGTGTGAGAATTGGAAAAACAGGAAATTAGTGAGACTATAAAGAATCGGAATAGATATCTAACAGTAAAGAAATGATTGGAATGGGTGGAGTATTGTTACTGCGGGCAACGTAAACAGTACCTTAATCTTTGCAGTGCTGGACTGCTGGTGGCAATAGGCGAGGCAAACACTTTCCCGGGAAATGGTGAGAAACCTAGCTGGCCATGTATTATAGCCAAATTCGACATCAACATTGAGCCTACCATCTCCGTCTCCTCCACCGACACTTGCTCCTGCACCTCCTGGTTGATGAAAAGATTGTTACACATTCCATAGTGCAAGCCAAAGGACTGCAGTATTAGAAATTTTATTTGTATTTTTCATTAAAACATTCTAAGCGGTTGTTTGGCTGAGTTTAAAATAAGTGTTTCTTGCTTAAAATAAAAAAGTGAAGTAGAAGTGAGAAGCAAGTTAAGACTTACAAGTGATTGGAAGTGTTTGGGAAAAAAACAGAAGTCGTAGTTAGCATTCCTAACTTTTTATAAGTCTTTCTTAATTTTTTACACAAACGGTACAAATAAGTGCTTGTAACTTATAAATCGAGAAGCTGGGCTTAAAAGCCCGGCCAAACACCTCCAAAAACATATATTACATGTAGAGTTATATTTATAATACACTCAATACTCACATTCACAAAATCATAATATTTGATAATTTATAGAATAAATATTTAATAAGACAAATATTGTATTATTAAGTAGTTATTAGTTAAATGATTAAATAGTTAAATTTAATTAACAAATTATTTAATTAACAAGAATTCAATAGAGAATACCCAGAAGTTGAGTCCTCGATGCAGACAGAAGGTTTAATTATTTCATACGGTATTCTTTATGACAATTAGATGAAATCAGAGGAGAGTAGGATCGTATATGTATGTAATTGCTTATATCTTGTGTTAGTTGTTCTTCGTTTTCTTCTTTTTTTTCTTTGTGCTAAGCTCGTATCTTTTACGGGTGTTTAGTTCATGGTTAACGAGCCTGGTTAACAGAAATCGGAACTTTAATCCATGACAAGTGTTTGGATTAATTATTTGGTGCTATGGAATGGGAACCCCAATCCTTTTAGAGGGTTAAATCATACCCTTCTCACCTCTTGGGTTACCATGCCATTCCCATTCCCATTCCCATTAACCTCCATCCTCATACCCTCCATTCTCATTTCCGATTCCAATTATCAACCCTAATCCAAACGACCCCTTAGTATTTCCTCTCGTGCTAAAGCGCTTCTTCACTGATTTTGGTTAACGGGGCATCGATGGTTCATCTACTCTTCTAAGCTTTATAAACACATCAGACAGAAAAGAAACATATACGGTTAACCATGTGGTAAATAGTTAATCCGCGCTCCTGAACTTTAAACGTTATAACTGCATTAGAGAAGAGAAGAATACATCGGACATAAGAGTAATAAGAAAATTTAATTCTTAAGAAAATTATGATTTGCAATTTTGAGAGTCGAATTAATGTTTCAACCACCATTTCTCCTCTCTTTAATTTTCATTCCCTTCACTCATTAAACTCTTTCGCTCTTCTATTTATCAGTACGTTTTTCGATAAAACCAAGATATGATCATTTTTGGATAATTTATTGTTGTGTTATATTCTGATGTTTTTGTGTGATTTATTATGAATTGATGATGTTTCTAAGAAGAGCATATAAGATATTTTAGGTGATTCGTAAGGCTCACAGCGAATATAGCATAGTAAATATTGTAAAAACTCATCTTTCATGATAAAAAAATTTCATTTTTTGAAAGTCAGTTGATATAATTGGTAGTTAGACTAGTGATGAGGCTTATAAACGTCAATTGCGATGTTACTATGTTCACAACTCATGTAAGTTGGATCACTTCAGACACGATAGTAATATTTTTTTAGATTAAAGAACTTTAATTTTCTATTTGTTAAGCGAACTGAAAACAAAATGACTATTTATTTAGCTCGTTTTTGTTTCACAATCAATTTAAGGATTTGTCTCGACTGGATTTCAGTATTTTATTGAATTTATCACCTATCTTAAAATAAAAGATTAATTGTCGCTATTTTCTAACAGATATTTGTAATTGAATATATAACTGTTATAGGAAATTGGTATTTGATATCTCATTCAAAAAAAATAGTTAGAGTTCAGTGTGTCCTAAAAATCAAAATTAATTGATACAAAGACAAACTTGACTTAATTATGATCAAATATCAGTATAAATTGCTCACCATAAATCTATAGAAATAAATACTTAAAATTAATAAAATGTAATATAAAATTCACATAATTCTAAATTTCATATATTATACTTTTATCGGTATTTGGCACATCCATTTTTACATCTCCTTGTTCTTTCATATTTCGAAACTTTTAAGAATAGTAAAGAGGCAAAGCAAAAGTGGTTCGCACTTCGTATGGCTACTTTACTGTTCATAAATACAAAAAATAATTTTTATCATTATTTTTGTTATTTCACGCTATTTTATTTATCTTTTAAACCGAATTGGATGAAGCCAGAGAGTATTTAGGGGCCGTTTGGATGCCTAAAATAAGTGCTTCTTGCTTAAAATAAAAAAGTGGAGTGGAAGTTAGAAGTAAGTTAAGACTTATAAGTGATTAAAATGTTTGGAAAAGAAGTAGAAGTTCTGAAACAAAAGCTAGCATTCCTAGTTTTTTACAAGTGCTTCTTGACTTTTTACACTACGAACAAGTGCTTATAACTTATAAACCAGAAGCTGGGCTTTTAAGCTCTAAACAAACACCACCTTATTAAATTAAATTTACAGTAATTTTGATTGATCAATCCAAATAACGAACTTCACAGTGTTGTTATCACTCCAACCAAATATCTATCGAAAGAAAATTTACTGTATATCCGTTTAGATTTTAACCGTCAATACGTTCGTAGGCGAATACTTCAGTGCTAATGTTATATTGGTCGTTATCCATTGAAACTGAAAGCGCATGCATGTAACATCACATGAATAATGAAGACATCGGGAAGATTGTTACGTACACAGATGTAGAGATAGATCATCAAGAAACTGCAGGTGAGGCTGCTGACAAGAGCTACCGACCCTTGCTCTATCATTTAGAGAGAGAAGGCTAGCTACACCCCAAAACAAGAACCTATTTCATTAATAACCTGTTTTGACCAAGTTTGCGTAACCTTAAGTAGATTGCTAAACGAGAATTCAAGATTTGAGTTGGAGGATGTGACTTGGTCGACGATATTTTTTATTGTGTACGAATTATTTTTATAATTTTATTTTATATTTTATATTTAGTTGATGTTTATTATTTTGTTAATTTATTTTTGTTTAAATTAAAGATTCATATTTATTGCAGATTTACTAATTATAATCTTATATTTTAATAAGTATAAGAAGGATAATTTGATTGTTTGATATTGTACTGTAGAGTAAATATGAACACTAGAATTTTATTTTATTTTTTTAAAACAAAGATGTTAATTTAATAATAAAAAGTCATACGACATCTGCACCAATAATCGAGTCGAACAAACACTAAATTCTTATTGTTATCGCTTGTTCTCATGAAATGATAGTCAAACGATATTTGAAGACAACACGCATCCCGATTGAATTACTAGTACCCTCCTCATAATGTCCCGATGGAGCTATCGCGTTTGAGCTATCGACCAGAATCACGATTCCATACAAAAATTCATCATCGAATCATGACCATCGCTTATAATAAAAAAGCGAAAACAAACCTCTCCCACGGAGAGAAAACAACCTAAAAATATAAGCCGAAGACCGAAATAAAAGCAAACTGAAAATAAAAAATTTATATCTGATTGTTAAAGGCACAAGATATGCGATTAATTTTCGAATCCAATAAGCTCCGTTTGAATCGAAGAAAAAGTAAACCAGAAGCTCCGCCGATTTAGATCTAGAAAAACAAACCTAACCTGATAAAAAGATGGAAATCCTTTCCCGAAGAGGAAAATAAATGTAGAAAAAAATTTAAATAAAAGAGTTTTCAGCGATGAAACACTACAACCTACAAAATCAACTCAAAATTATTCCCCAATCTCTACCTTCACAACTTCACAAACTTTTTAAAGCAGCGGAAACAACTTATTAACAATGACGGACACACAAGAACAAGCCCCGAACCACGAGATCTCAAAGTCCAACAAGTCAAGGATCTCCTTCTCCATCTGACACCCTTCCCAACGCACTAGCGACACCGTCATCTCCTGCCTCATCAAAACCATCTCCTACCCCTCCATCCTCTCCAGGCGCTACGGCACGCTCCCGAGGTAGAGCCGCCGCCACAGCCAAGCTCATCGAGGAAGAAGCCTTCACCGCCGCATCTAGCTCTGCCGCCTCCGACGACGACGGGATTGAGATTTTCCAAGGGTACTCAAAGGAGATTAGTAAGTGGATGCTCGAGACTAGGAGCGGACTCAGGTTTTTTTTTCTGCCCGAGCTGGAGTAATTTATTTTTCTTTTACAGCGAACAAATATATAAACTAGCCAAAAAAAAAATACAAGCGAACAAATGTGTAAATTAGTCAAAAAAAAAAAAATTACATTGGAAGTGTTAAATTATTTATCCATATTACTAACTATTAGAAATTTATATATAAATTGAAAACAATAAATCAATATTAAATCTAAAGAAACAAATAAAATATTAAAATTATAGTGCCCGTGTACAGAGTACACATAAATCACATACTCAAAACACATCTTAAGAACTTTTTTTTTGTCATACATCTTAAGAACTTAAATAGCTAAAAAAAATGAAAACATATACAATTTAGTTTTATGTACAAGAAGATGAACTAGGCTAATTAACAGGCTCTTATTTTTTTTCAACCGGGTTGGACTTTAATACATATATAAATGTTAATGGGCCGGTGGAGATTTCACCCGGACTAGGGCCAACCCTAGTCTCTTTTACGGTCCGCCCTAACAGTCTCGATCCGGTGGGCCCGGTGGTGAGAAGGTGAGTGAAGGACACGTGGCGGTGGCGGTGACGGTGAAAGTTGAGGAGGAGGAGGAGTCAAGTAAACCAGAAGCTCCGCCGATTTAGATCTAGAAAAACAAACCTAACCTGATAAAAAGATGGAAATCCTTTCCCGAAGAGGAAAATAAATGTAGAAAAAAATTTAAATAAAAGAGTTTTCAGCGATGAAACACTACAACCTACAAAATCAACTCAAAATTATTCCCCAATCTCTACCTTCACAACTTCACAAACTTTTTAAAGCAGCGGAAACAACTTATTAACAATGACGGACACACAAGAACAAGCCCCGAACCACGAGATCTCAAAGTCCAACAAGTCAAGCATCTCCTTCTCCATCTGACACCCTTCCCAATGCACTAGCGACACCGTCATCTCCTGCCTCATCAAAACCATCTCCTACCCCTCCATCCTCTCCAGTTGCTACGGCACGCTCCCGAGGTAGAGCCGCCGCCACAGCCAAGCTCATCGAGGAAGAAGCCTTCACCGCCGCATCTAGCTCTGCCGCCTCAGACGACGACGGGATTAAGATTTTCCAAGGGTACTCAAAGGAGATTAGTAAGTGGATGCTCGAGACTAGGAGCGGACTCAGGTTTTTTTTTCTGCCCGAGCTGGAGTAATTTATTTTTCTTTTACAGCGAACAAATATATAAACTAGCCAAAAAAAATACAAGCGAACAAATGTGTAAATTAGTCAAAAAAAAAATTACATTGGAAGTGTTAAATTATTTATCCATATTACTAACTATTAGAAATTTATATATAAATTGAAAAAAATAAATCAATATTAAATCTAAAGAAACAAATAAAATATTAAAATTATAGTGCCCGTGTACAGAGTACACATAAATCACATACTCAAAACACATCTTAAGAACTTTTTTTTTTTGTCATACATCTTAAGAACTTAAATAGCTAAAAAAAATGAAAACATATACAATTTAGTTTTATGTACAAGAAGATGAACTAGGCTAATTAACAGGCTTTTATTTTTTTTCAACCGGGTTGGACTTTAATACATATATAAATGTTAATGGGCCGGTGGAGATTTCACCCGGACTAGGGCCAACCCTAGTCTCTTTTACGGTCCGCCCTAACAGTCTCGATCCGGTGGGCCCGGTGGTGAGAAGGTGAGTGAAGGACACGTGGCGGTGGCGGTGAAAGTTGAGGAGGAGGAGGAGTCGGTTGCGGAGAGTAATTAGGCGTTTTATTGATTCTATGAGAGAGAGAAAATGAGGTGAGAGAAGTGGAGAGATAAGTAATAAAGAAATGAAAATGTTAATTAAAGAATGTAATATATTTGTAAATAAGATTGAAAAGATAGTATATTTGAAACATTTTTGAAAAGGTAGTATATTTGTAAATAAGATCCAAAAAGTAGTATACATGGTAAATACCTTATTTATTTTATGTATCTAAATATAAAAATATTAATTATTTAGAAATCATTTTCACTATTTTTGAATTTAAACTATTTTATACTCCCTCCGTCCCATTCAGTTGTATACTTTTGTTTTTCACTATTTGACACGCATTTTTAGATTCTTATAATATATAGTTTTATAACTTATTTTTAATTTTTTTTATAAAAATATGAGTGTTATTTTTTTATACAGAAAAAATAATCTTAAAAATAAGTTGCAGAACTATATTTTATTGAAGTATTAAAATCTGTGCCCCGTCATCATGGTTTGCAGTTTTGAGAGTCGACCGTCAAGATTCCAGCCGCCACTTCTCCGCTCTTCATCCTTCATCCCCTCTCCTGATTATTCATCTTCGCTCTTCCATCTTCTCTTATATTTATCAGTTTTATCAATAAAACCAGTATCTAATCCTTTTGGGTGAGCTCTTGTTGAGTACCTTGTCATCAAGGTTGTGCCCATCTTTTTGGGATGTTTGTGTCTGTTTTGATGTTTATGTGTGTCTTGTTATGGGTTTCGATAACGTTTTCAAGAAGGTGTTGCATGATATTTTGGATAATCCGTATGGCTTGTATCAAATATGACACGGTGGTAAAAATCGCAAAAACTCACCTTTCACGACATAATATTGTTCATGTTTTGGGGTCATTTTTTGATCTAATATCAGTGGATGTAACTGATAATTCTGAACATCGGGCTACAGATGCTGCTGCTTATGTGAAGGTCGATTGTGATGCTATTATGTTCACAACTGATGTAGTTTGGATTGTTCGAGATTTGATTGTTATACTTTTTGGTTCAAAGAATTTAAATATTCTATTTGTTAAGCGATCTGAAAACAAAGCGGCTATATGTTTAGCTCGTTTTTTGTTTCTTAATCAGGTTGTAATTGACAGTTCGAGGGTTTGTCTCGACTGAGTTTCGGTTATTTATTAAATTCTTCCCATTGCGTCAAAAAAAATAAAATCTGTGCCCCGTCCCCGCCCCAAAGTATACTATGGACGGGGACAGTAGGAGTAACTGATTAATGTCAGAATTAGTATATAAATAAATTTAATATATTATTTTTTATATGAATGCAAATAAAAAAGTCTATAGATTAGAAATCATTCAAATTTGAGGTAATTGCATATCGCACCCCCTAAGTATCGTTCAAAAACGATAGGGTACATATACTTTAAGAAACTCAACTCGCACCTCTTATGTTTACTTCTCAAAACCGAGATGCACCCCCTGCCGTTAACTTCCGTTAACTCAGTCACTCCGTTAAGTCACTACATATATAATTGCAATTCGGACCCCCTAACTTACGTTCAAAAACGATATTGTACCCGTACTTTTGGAAACCCAAATCGCACCACCTATCATTACATTTCAAGGACGATACATTTATTATTTGCGAAATTCGGGCCCTCTATTATTTGAGAAAACAAATAGACTAGATTTACTTTTTGATGATATTTTTTTTTAAATTTTTGTTTAATTAAGTTATGCCCAAGTCAAAATGATTTTACATATTCAATGATTTTAAATTTTTAGTGACATATGTATTAGGTACTTAAAATATACACTATTTTAAATATAAAAAATAAAATTTATGTGATATTTATTATAAATAATACATAAATTTACTATTGATTAAAATTTATAAATTTTAATTATTTTGTTTTGAAAAATTGATCAAAAAAAAATTTTAAAAAAATATCATCAAAAACTAAATCTAGTCTATTTTAATAAATACATATTTTCAAATAGTTGGTCAAAAATTAGTCAATTTAATTCCTCAAAAAGCAAAAGAGACATGTAAATTGAGACGGGGGAGTATTTTAACGGAAGGTAACGAAATTCAACGGAGGGGTGCGTATCGTTCTTGAGATGTAAAAATAGGTGGTGCGATTCGAGTTTTCAAAAATATGGGTACAATATCGTTTTTGAACGTAAGTTAGGGGGTCCGAATTGCAATTATATATATGGTGATTTAACGGAGTGCACTGAGTTAACGGAAGTTAACGGCAGGGGGTGCATCTCGGTTTTGATAAGTAAAGATAAGAGGTGCGAGTTGAGTTTCTTAGATACTCTATCGTTTTTGAATGATACTTAGGGGGTGCGATATGCCATTACCTTTTCAAATTTTGCAGGTAACTTCCAACCTTGACCCACTTTGACCCTGCGTTGTTTGACAGTAGAATAGTGGGAGCCACTGTTCTGGATTACTCGCTGCTGACTGCCCCATCCTACTGTACTTTGCTCGAAACTAAATATTTTAATATTTTTCAACTCGTTTTCACATGTTTGATATATATAAAATTAAATAATTGAAAGTTGAAATATTAACATAAAATAGAATAAATAGTAAATAATAATAAAATATTTGTTATTATATATCTGAAAATATATAAAAAAAGATTAGAAAATGATCTTTTTTTTGCCCCTATCTCTTTTGCCTTTATCGCTTTCTATGTTGCACAGATACAAAGACCGTATATGTAAGCCAAAGACACAACGTAATCGTTTGTTTTATGATTAGTTGCCAAAATAAAATAATAATATAATACTTATAAATAGAAAATTAAAATTATTAAAGTGAAATGATATTGTCACATACAAACGATATAAACATGCCTTCCATCCCTTCAAGTAGACATAAAACATTATTAACAAAATTTCTTTTTTTTTTAGCTAGATTGAAACTTTGTACATGGCATCTTGCAACTTGGATAACTCAAGCCATTGTGTACAATTAATATTATATTAGTTAGGAAAATGTAAATAATGTTGATAATGTTAATTTTAAATCAAATTATTAGTAAAATTGTGTAAAAGTCAGCTCTATTTTTTTCCCTTTTCCTTTAACTACGTATTGTTATTTTCACAAATATATATATTCATCTCAAATTTTCTTGTTATTTTAATATAGGTAGACTATCCCAATTATATATTATGTATTTAATCCAAATGACTAAAATAAATGAATTTACAAAATAAATGTTAAATTTTTTTGGACTTGATTAATTGATTGCTAGCACTTGTATAGTTGTATCCACCTAATATGTTCATTACACACAACATGAAACACAAGCTCATCACATTTCATCACCAATGCTAAGCTAGCATAAATAAAAACAAAGCCAAACAAGGCACTATGACCATAATTAACCTTTCCCTTTATTTATTTCTGTGGGTTGTTGGTACTTATTACACCACTTTATCTCTCTTCTTGTCTTGAGATAAACAAGGGGAAGAGCTTTATTCAAGCACTTATATAACCTCAGGATACTTCCAATTTCTCCTCTCAAACTCCATCTAAAAACCCAATTCAAATATTAAAACAAAATGCACACTTTTCTTGATGACTGATAGAGGAGGCTGCCTCTCTTGTACATGAGAGAGTGCCTTCCTGTACATTCTAAGACCGACCCATTTCAAAAGAACCTAAATTAAGAGACCCCATTTCTTGAAATCTTACAAAAGCCCATCATTTTAGAGTTTCATTTCTTGCAGATATAGTGTTTGATAGTTTGTTTAACTGAATGGGGGAGTCACAAATGGATTGTAGCAAGTATGTGAGGTATACGGCTGAGCAAGTTGAGGCTTTGGAGAGGGTTTATGCTGAGTGTCCGAAGCCAAGCTCTTCGAGAAGGCAACAGCTTATTAGAGACATTCCTATTCTCTCTAATATTGAACCTAAACAGATCAAAGTCTGGTTTCAGAACCGCAGGTTAACTTCTTTCCTTCAATTAGAGTTTATGTGTATGTGTGTATGTTCCTTTTTGTGTTCCACTTCATTATTATCTTACTTGTAATTTGATTGAAAGGGGAAGCTTTTCTTGAAGTTCATATGGTCATTTGCTTGGATGTTATTTTCAACTTATTGTTTTTACAATTTATTATATGAACTTGAAAGTGTTAATAGAAGCACAATGATAATGTCTGTGTGTGTGTGTGTGTTTTTCTTTTGTGTTTCATTTTCTTTTTCTTTTTTAGAAATTGATAAGAAAATCTTTTGTTGTTGGTCATTCACCTCAAATGCCTGGAATTCAAGATTGATGTTATTTGAACTTGAGTTTTGTCAGAAGTTCGAAAGGAGACATATAGATTGCTATTTTGTGTTAGTTACTAATAATAAAAGCTAAAACAATAAAGTTTGCTTAATTTAGTGGGTTTGATCTGGCTATTTTGGTTCACATGTATCATGATATTGGATTAGTGTTATCATGTAATAGGGACAAAGGGTCTTGCATGTAAAGCTTTTTGAATCATTTTAGTTCTCTTTCTTTTTTTTTGCTCAATGTCCCTCTTTATTATCCATACCCAGAATAAGCCTCTCTGTTGTTATGTTGGTCTGATTTTGAGATTATTTTGGTATTTAATTAATAAAAACTAGGCAGGGCGGCTTTGGTATACTAATTGTACGTAATAATATCTTGCCATATAAACTTGCTCTATGTTTTGGTTAAGACTTAGGATGAACATTTATTATTCTGATACTATTTTGGACTTGGTTTTCAGTGATTTATTAAACGCACACATCTGGCTATAGTGTTTAGATGCTCAAACTGTAGGTTTGACGCGGGAATCATTCTTCGAACTGTTGTATTAAGTTGTGATCATGTGATATAATCTTCGAAGGCTTTTTGAGCAAGATATTTTTTGTTATAAGTAAGATCAATGAAATGTAAGCCTTTTAGTTCCTATGACGACAGAATAAACGTGCTATTGCTTTATTTTATACTTAGATGCCGTGAAAAGCAGAGAAAGGAAGCATCTAGTCTACAGACTGTGAATGGGAAGCTGAGTGCCATGAACAAGCTGTTGATGGAAGAAAATGAACGCCTGCAAAAGCAGGTCTCTCACCTAGTTTATGATAATGGATGCATGCGTACCCAACTGCACACTGTAAGTTCTATTTTCTTAACTTTCTTATTCTATTTTATTATAATATTTTTTTTTCTATGATCTGGACCTGAATATTAGGTTGTCGAATATTATTCTTATATAGTTACTTCTGAATTAGATGATTATGCTTCTATTTCTCTTTCGAGCTAACCAGTAACTATGTATATGAATTGTTATAGGCATCACCAACGACCACTGACACTGGCTGTGGGTCTATGGTCGCGATCTCGCAGCAACAACAGCAAACCTCAACATCTCAGCATCCGCACAGAGATGCTAACAGCCCAACTGGGTAACTGAAACATCTCTACTTAAATGATAAATCTACTCGCTGTTTGAAATTATTGCTTTATACAATTCTTGACTTTATTTCTGTCCTAGTCTTCTCGCAATAGCTGAGGAGACCCTGGCAGAGTTCCTCCGCAAGGCTATTGGGACTGCTGTCAACTGGGTACAGATAGTTGGAATGAAGGTACACCATTTTATACAGTATAGTGCACACACGCACACACATACATGTATACATGGACAAAGTTATATTGCTAATAACTATCGATATTTCAGGCTAACTAATGAACTTCTCACACTTTTTTTTGTTCTTTATCTTCTGTAGCCTGGTCCGGATTCTATTGGCAGTGTTGCCATTTCCCGCAACTGTAGGGGAATAGCAGCTCGAGCCTGCGGTCTTGTGGGTCTCGAACCCAGAAAGGTGGATAATTAGAATCTTATAAATTGCTGTATCTCCATATCCTTAACAATATTAGGATAATTTATATATAGCTTATATCTCCATATATCCTTGAACATACTTTTATCAAATTTGCCAAATATTATGGCTTTCTCATTCATGTACTCAAATACTTATACTTCTTAGGTCGCTGAAATCCTGAAAGATCGTATATCTTGGTTCCATGACTGCCGTTGCCTAGATGTATCGAGTGTATTTCCAACTGGAAATGGAGGAACATTAGAGCTCCTATACATGCAGGTTCGAAGCTGACTGATGGTTCAGTTCAAGCAATTAAATTGAAGTATATTGTTTATGTAAACATGCACTTGTACTTACTTGATTATTTTCTCCTCAGACTTATGCACCTACGACACTGGCATCAGCTCGAGATTTCTGGACATTAAGATATACTACAACTTTAGAAGATGGAAGTCTTGTGGTAAGCTTTTGAGCATGATTACTTTATTCATTTAATATGCTTTACTTAGTATTCGGCCATTGTTTATCCCACTTTTATTATTTCAGGTAATTCTAAACTTAGTTCCATCCATGTATATTCTGTAATAATTTATTTCTCTGTTAGTTGTCCCTTTTCGGTTTATGTTATACGACATTTGCAGGTATGTGAAAGGTCACTGACTTCTTCAACGGGTGGTCCTATGAGGCCTCCCACTGCATGCTTTGTGAGAGCCGACATGTTACCTAGTGGCTATCTGATAAGACCTTGTGATGGTGGTGGCTCCATTATTAACATAGTTGATCATATGGACTTAAATGTAAGTTTCACTTGACTCTGTTTTTTTTTTCATGCCATGGAATCTTATGGAGTAAAATGTTGTGTGTTCTAGCCTTTGACCGTTCCTGAAGTTTTGAGGCCTCTATACGAGTCATCCACAATTTTAGCTCAGAAAATGACTATGGCGGTAAGGATAATAACTAGTGGTCACTAAATTTACTATTATCTGGTTTCTTCTGCAAGCTCATTATTTCTGAATCTCATTTGTAGTCATTACGACACATAAGACAAATTGCTCAAGAAACCAGCGGTGAGATTAAATATACTGGCGGGCACCGGCCTGCTGTTCTCAGGGCATTTCGTCAAAGATTGTGCCGGTAAAAATAAGCTATTAGTTCTATAAAATATATTTAGCGATTTTTCTAACATCTTGCTTTTGTGTACGGCTGTACGGATGGAATTGTTCAAAATTTATTGTCTTTTCTTCTTAATCTTAGATTTGATGAAATTGCTTCGCAGGGGCTTTAATGATGCTATTAATGGATTTGTTGATGATGGTTGGTCGACCATGAACAGTGATGGCTTGGAGGATGTTACAGTCGCCATTAACATGTCTGCAGGGAAATTTCTTAGTTCCCAGTATAACGCATTTTCGATGCTCCCAACTTTTGGTGGAGTATTGTGTGCCAAAGCATCAATGCTTATTCAGGTAACTAAAGATTAATTTTTGTTCTAAGAAACACCGCATTATATCTGTTACAAATGTTCTTCACAGTTCAACCCTTAACCCTGAGTTCGTGCTTGTAAAATTTCTGTGTACATTGCAACTGTGCACATCTAATATGTAGGATGTTCCCCCTCCTTTGCTTGTTCGCTTCCTGAGAGAGCACCGCTCAGAGTGGGCGGACAGTATGATCGATGCTTACAATGCTGCATCACTGAAAGCATCTCCATATGCTGTTCCTTGTGCCAGACCCGGTGCCCCTCCTAGTACACAGGTCATTTTGCCTCTTGCACATTCCATGGAGAATGAAGAGGTAAACCTGGCTCATCTATCTCTCTTCAAAGCTTCAACTGTTCATAATCCACTTTGTAATTACTCCAGGATGATCTTGATAAATTTGTTTTCATTTAGTTGTTGGAGGTTGTCCGGCTAGAAAATCGGGCACCAGAGGACCTGACTTTGACGAGCAATATGTACTTATTGCAGGTTGGTCACTTCTTTAAATACAAGTACTGCCTTTCTTGTTTTTTTACTGGTGTGGCTATTTACTCTAAAACCACTGTGACAGCTATGCAGTGGAATTGATGAGAAAACGGCAGGAGGCTGTGCTCAACTTGTGTTTGCACCTATTGATGAATCGTTCGCTGATGATGCTCCCTTGCTGCCATCTGGTTTCCGTGTGATACCATTGGATCCTGAATCAGTTGAGTCACGTTTCTGATTTGACAATTATAAATTAAGAACAAATCATCTAAAGACATATTTCTTCCACAAGAGTTGGATCTGCTGTGTTATTTAATCTCTTTCTTTTTTCTGTTTCAGGATAAGTCTAGTGCAAACAGAACATTGGATTTGGCTTCTGCACTTGAAGTGAGACATGGTGGTGCACACCCCCATGGGGAAGATAATGCTGGAAATTATAATCTTAGGTCAGTTTTGACTATAGCGTTCCAATTCCCTTTTGAGAACCACTTTAGAGACAATGTGGCTTCTATGGCTCGTCAATACGTACGGAGCGTTGTAGGCTCTGTTCAGAGGGTTGCAATGGCTATTTCTCCATCTCGAGCTAACTTCAATTTAGAGCCAAAACAGCTACCTGGGTCTCCCGAAGCTTTCACTTTAGCACGCTGGATTAGCAGGAGTTACAGGTAGTTCAAATTATACTGAATGCTACATATAGCTTTTATTAATCAGTTTGCGCTTAAAAGATGGACAATAAACTGGATCAGTTTCTTGTTGGTAGCTGAATATTATTAATTCTAGTTGCTGTTTCAAAGCATGCTAGAGTGTCTTGACAGATAGATTTACTGCTGCTTTCTTTATCCTCCTCTCACTTTGAATAAGTAGTTGTAGCAATTTATATGGATGATAATATATGCTGTCACTAACGTCGTTCTATCACCCCTGTCTCGTTATCCTAAATAGATACTAGGAGTCATATTTTGTTTCAATAGTACTTGATCTATCGTTTACTGTCTTCCACTTTTTATAATATGTGCCACTATTGTTGTTCATTTAAGGGTCCACACTGGGGCAGAGCTTCTCAAGACAGAATCTCAAGTGGGCAATGCTGTTTTGGAGCATCTGTGGAATCATTCTGATGCGATACTTTGCTGCTCTGTCAAAACAAATGTAATAAACGAAAATCACAATATATTTGCTTTTTTTACCATACTGCTTAGTCTTCTATTTTCTTCCTTCTTTTAGTGCTTATTGAATCATACTGTATGAACAACATGCTGCTTGATTATATCTGCCTAGATCTGAAAAAGGTCAATATACGATGCTCACAAATTGTGATATTTTGGCAAAATTTCTTGCATAGATATCTCCGGTCTTCTCCTTCGCAAACCAGGCGGGTCTAGACATGCTTGAAACTACATTGGTGGCCCTCCAGGATATAATGCTTCATAAAATTTTGGATGATGCTGGTCAGAAAGTTCTCCTTTCGGAATTCTCAAAGATCATGCAACAGGTAACAATCCTAATAAATGGTTTCTAAATTTAGAGCTAGAAAAGTTATCCTACTACATATATTGGAACTTAATTACTAGAAACCCAGTACCCTAATTTCTTTGATTTTAATGTGTTCCTCAAGATCGTTAAACTGTACTACAATTGCATTGGTTGCAGGGATTTGCTTATCTACCAGCGGGTGTATGTTTTTCAAGCATGGGCAGATCCATATCTTACGATCAAGCCATTGTGTGGAAAGTTCTCAAAGACGATAATTCTGATCACTGCCTCGCTTTCATGTTCCTAAACTGGTCCTTTATCTAGTAGAGATACTATGGAACCCTTTAAATTCAGTGCTTTAAGTTGTGCAACTATATGACATCACTAGTCTGTTTTGCTGGATTATGTAATATGACCTATGCATGTTGTTCTGGAATATTTCTATCGACTTGGATATGATGCATATTATTCTATTTTGTTATGCTTTCTGTTTCTGCATTATATTTACAGAAGTGTATTTTGTATAATGAGTCTTAATATATGCACATCTTATGAGTTCTGAATTGGATGCAAGTGTCCAGTCACTTGTTCTCAGTAGATACTTAAAGAGGGAGGTAGACCAGAATATACTTTCTATATCTTTTTATATGCATAACTTTTGCTACCATAAATTTTTACAATCATGATGGAGGACTTTGCAAATCTTACATGTAAAAATCTACCTCTGATAGTATATTTGTGTGCATGTGTCCAGCTTTCCACAGCCTTTGCTTTTACCAGAACTGTTCTGAATTCTGCTTATGATGCTAGCAATAGCATCTTTTACATAGGCATATACATATAGGGCTGAGTCATTAATTTGAATATGTTTTGGTCCCCCCATGCTGTTTGTCTCTCAACAATAATTATCCTTCTGAACAAACAATACATCACTTTCTTACTTTCTTCTGAACACATTCAAGAAAACAATTTCCACATTCTTTGTATATCGCATTTTTAAGATCCTACCTCCGGAGTGATGGATCCTACTTCCGAGTGAGATATATCGACAAGACATCGATTTAATTCACACATCCCATATAAAAACCAAAGTTCTGTATTGCAGAACACAGATCATGTTGTATACATTGTATTATAAGCTACAAAATGCAGGGTTCTACTAGGGGTGTGGTGAGATGGTGACAATACAATTAACATTGTGTAAAACCAGACCAAATTAGAGGTATAGCCACATATAGTTCCAAACAAAAGCATTTCACCAGCCTCTAATTTATTTAATTAATAACAAACAGTGCAATAACTGCAAGAAAAAATCAGTGTTGTGAATAAAGGCTAGGAGGTAGCAGCATGATTATGAGTAGTGTAGTAGGATGATAATGGGGGATGGGTTGTGAAAACAATAGAGTGGCCCTGCATTAACCACCAAGTAAACAAGAATCAGATTGACTTATCAACATTTTTGACTACTCCTTCTCTATCTACTTTTGCAGTTGTATTACTTCTTAACTCAGTTATCAGGGGAGCTAGTAGCTGCAACTGTTGCACCCCTTTAATACAGTCATTGGTGGTCATTCTGTACTTTACTTCTTTTTATTTTATATATCTTTTATGTAGTAAGGTAAATCTGGATTTTTTTATTTGGATTTACTCATTGTGGATTTGTTATTGATGTGACCAAGTGCCCCTCAAATATGTAGTTGTGTACAAGTATTCTTTCAAGTCAAAATTGTCAAAGCACCTTCTGATATATATCAGAGATGTCTTGGCATATACATATACTGATCTTGAAGCCATGTGACAGATGTCAACTTACAAAATTCTGTACACCATATTGTGATCCATTTCAAGGTCCCATTCGTCAAGTAAAACTGAGAGACCTGGGAAATCCTGGCATTTCATATATACACAAAATCTTACTATTCACGTGGAGACACAATCACCTTACTCTTCTACAGAGCTCACATTGTTAGAAGCCTAGCGACATAGTCCTAACTCCTAATAGAATTGCCAAAATTCTCTCTCCATTATATTATATAGATAAAAAACGATTTTGTAAAGAATGAGTTAAACTTTGGAGTCAAATTTGGTCTTGACCTTTTTCTTTATAATATGAATAATGATTAGAGAAATTATATATAACTAATTATTCAAACTTGTTTTTATAATAATCGCTAATTATTCAAACTTGTTTTTATAATAATCGTCGAATGTATACTTAAACTGAAATATTGGTAATGTGGTTATTCATTGTAAAAATCGAGAATCCAGATTAATCGATGGATGTGTTTATTAGGGAGAAATCTGATGATCGGAGATTAGTCAGAAGGATTAATCAGACTTAAAATTGGATATATTATAATAATATTTAATATATTAGTTTAATTTGATATATAATACTATATCTTTTAAGAAGAATTTATAATGATTAATCGGATTTTAAAAATCATTGCAGAGGCATGCTTGGATTAATAGTTCAGTCCAGAATTTTTAGAATCATGATTATTAGTAAATAACATTTACTTATATATATTATATAACAAAAAGAAAAATATTATGGTTAAGTTTTAAATTTAAACACTTTACACCAAAATTTGATTAAAAGAAATTTAAAATATGAGGAGAAAAATGAATTCCAAATAATTCTCCAAGATACTGAGAGTTCTGAGTACCGATTTGCCCGTACCACAACACCAATTCTCGTTTTTTATAACCTTGATAAAAACAAGGTTTAATTCTCTTAACCAAATGTTTAAGATTCTTGTACCCATTTGTTTAGCAACTGACTGTTCAAGCAGCAACAGATGCAGGATCATCCATGGAAAATGCACACGCACAAATGCATGTATACTCTGGTAACTTTATGAAACTGTAGTCTACAAGTTTAAAGATTTGAAGTTCCATTTTTTTTTTTTTTTGAAAAACATATCTCATGCCCAAATACATAAATTTTATCAGACAAAACAGAAAAGGTTTTGCTACAAACTCCTAATGATTATTTTTGTAATCCCAGACGGCCGATTTATATTGATTTATCATTAATCAAGTGAAACCAGGAATCTCCCCAGGCATCGGAGCCAGCTCATTTTTGTTAAACCTATCCTCCTCATAGAAGGAGGCCCGCACCACCCTACCCCCAAAGAAGCGACCTTCAAGATCAATAAGTGCTTTTGTTGCTTCTCCTTCTCTCTCAAACTGCACGAATATTCTGACTGCTTCATCTGTTGGGAAGTTTGGCTCTGTAATCTCAAATATTAGGACCCTGGTCACATTTCCATACTTCGCACACTCTGAAGCTACCTCCCCTTCTAGATCATCATCAACCTCACCAGGACCCACCTTTCAGAAAGAGCGGATACATGGAGAAAATTAGTACAAGTACTAGATAATATGGATATCCTTTTCAAATAAAACCAACTAGTACTTAGAATCGTATCTATCTTTCGGTCACAAAACTTGTGAAAATATTTTGTGATATAATGTCTTGAGTGAGTAAGAGCAAGTCCAATAGGTGTGCTAAATCAAGTCTTAAATCCAAAAATAAGGAATATGGGATAAAATTGCACTCCAACACTATGCTAGTGATGTGCTAAATCACTAGCACAAGCTTCCCCTTCCCTATTTTTAGAATATGCTAGCCACTCCTAAACTATTTTTATCATTAAAATATTCATTTCTCTCTCTTCTCCACATCATTTCCCTCTCTCCTCCACATCAAAGTTGTTTAAATTTAATATTATTATAATAATAGGGAATGAATATAGGGAGTACTATTGGAGCTCATGTGCTAAATCTTGTGCTAAATCACTAAGACATATTATTTTATAATATTTTTAGGGAACCCCTTAGCATAGTGTTGGACTTGCTCTAATTAGGAGTGTTAAGATATTCCCATGTTTCATTGGATACATAAACAAATTTACAGATGCCCTAATAAGTATTAATAGTGAATTATTTGTAATGCAAGCAACTCGTAAGGTTGCTGTATATATACCAGATAAACACAGAGGCAACAATATAAAGACAAGTTGCAGATAGAACGGGCAAGACAGAGTGACGAAAGAGGTAAATGAAGCAAATCATTGATGATACACCCGAACTAGCCATATATTAAGAGTGAAAGATACAGTCAAAATTTTACACTTGATGATATTGATAACAAGAGAAAATGCCGATTGTGAAGGAATTGGTAGGAGATAGTAAGAACCTATGCATTTAAAACTGAAAACCAGGCATAGTAAGTATCGAATCGTGTCATTTGTAAAGAATAATAACAAACCACTGACTACAAGTTCGAAGCAGCTCTTTCTAATAAATACACTAATAATGTTCATGACCCATCTACACCAACAAGAATACTGATTGTGGAGGACTTAGTAGGAAATATCAAGAACCTATGCATTTAAAACTGAAAATTAGGCAAAAGAAGTATCAAATTGTATCATTGTAAGGAATAATACTAAACCAGTTCTTACAACTTCGCAACAGCTATTTACCAAGAACAACAGTAATAATCTTCATGCCCAATCATAACTCAAACTCAATTAAGCATAGGTACAAATGTCACAATCCTTAAGTATATCAACAGTTCAACACATTAAATGTAGCATGTGTTTTAAAGAGTTACAAGTTTATCAATTGTTAACAGATCATATTCAACTTGTAACACAGCTGAGGGTATTGGCTAGATGTGCTGCTTAGTTTTCCTACCAGACTAGCAGTACATAATTAACAACTTCCTAACCTGATAAACCAACCTCCCCATCTCAACATACTATACGCCTACAGGTTCTGGAAAATATGCATGTGATGGCGTACAACCACTCTACCAGTACCAATCATGACAAGATGACAGTAAAATTAAAGAAAAGAAGTCAACATCTGGAAATCACATAAAGATTTTGTAGGCCTTAATCATGCCAATGCTTTTGTAAGAAGCAACGCATTTAAGATTTGTATCAAGTTGGACATAAGCAATTAGAAAAACTTAATATTCAACATTTAAACAGCAGATAGCAGTAAGTTAATGGTGCGGATCGACCAAAATGATCTATATTGTTATCACAAAGACTACTAGTCAACTCGAAGGTACTCGGGCGCTGGGTTCCTCAAAGCTCGACTTGTTGCCTGTATAACCATGATTATGGTGTATCATCGCCCGATCCAATCAATGACAATACGCAGGAAGGCGTTGGGCATGAACATGATATGATATTTGCTTGTTTTTATTTGGCTAAACATTGTTGAAAGTTGGTATTTGGATGCTATTCTAGTAATTACACTTAATTTGAATTTATATTTCTATTATTTTTTTTATTAAAATTATAAAAATTAAGTGTAATTACTTTGCGACGATCCAGTGTACTCGGGTCATATGTACTCATCAGTCATATGTACTTTGCGATGCTATTCTAGTCATTTTGATCCTGTATAACTCGGGTCGGGTTAAGGTTGATCCAGTGTACCCGAACCCGCCCCGAAATATTTAATATATATAATATATTATGCTAATTATATATTTTATATTACAAAATTACATAAATTTATGATAAATTTATATATTATTAAAGAAAATATTTTTATTGACATGCAAAAAAAATTTCAACCCGTTTCGGGTTCCGGTTGACCCAAAAACTGGACCGGGTAAGACAACCCGACCCATTACCCAAAATTGCCACCCCTAGTGATGATGTATCATCATTCATCCAAATGCAAAGCAAACTAATGTGTCATTCGATATGAATAGTAAGAAAGCATTGTTCAGAAGTTAGCAACAGCTTTAATATGCAATTAAAGACAGAATCAGTACCCATCTCGATCAGATGAAGTCTGCTTGAAGTTCTAAAAAACATGTTTGTGCTTTCACTTACATACTACCAGTACCCATATCGATCAGATGAAGCGCTGCTTTAGTTTAGCTTCACTCCAAGATAAAAAAAACAGCAACTTCCTAACTTGATAAAGTTAACCCCCCCCCCCCCCCCCCCCCCAAAAAAAAAAATAAAATTACAAAAAAAAAAAAATACAACAATACACACCCCTCCAGGACCTAAGAAAATATGTAACTAAGCTGACATACTACCAGAACCCATTTTGCAAGTAAATGTGTTACTTCAGTCTACAAATAAGTACAAAAAAACAGTATATTTTTTCACATAACACATCCTCTAATAAAGTCAAGTTCCAGACAGAATATTGACTGGTATAAAATGCCATAAAAGCAACACATTTAAGAATTTGAATTAAGTTGAACAGAAGCAATCAGAAAAGTCTTTCGGTGTATAAACAGCAGATAATTTAATAGTTCATTGTGCAAATTCGAGGAAAATGATCAACACTGAGATAAGACTTACATGAGTTAAGTTTTGGTTGATATGAATACTCAATTAAACATATTGCCATCTGTGGAATTATGATCTTCGTATATTTTATTCAGTCTCGTGACTCCTGAGAAGAGCTTTAGCTAGTAGTAGAAGAGCTTTAGAAGCGACCCCCACCCCACCCCACCCCACCCCAAATTAAATAATAAAACTACCCAAAATCAAACAAAAATCTTGTGTTTTACATGTTCATTACTTTATCATATCATATTATCATCCAACAAACCAAGGATATTCCTCAACTCACAACTGCTTAAGTCTAACACACGGCAATAAAGAGTGCCAGCACTTTATACACGCTAGAATTAACAATGTATAAATTACTTATTACGAATACAGAACAGACTGATATGTACTTCAAAGGATCACTGACTTGGTATTTTATACATAAAT
This sequence comes from Daucus carota subsp. sativus, assembly GCF_001625215.2. NCBI lineage: Eukaryota > Viridiplantae > Streptophyta > Magnoliopsida > Apiales > Apiaceae > Daucus > Daucus carota. Next base: position 19,720,379 of record NC_030388.2, read on the forward strand.
CATACTAACTTCAATGTCATTAGCAAGTATTTCTGGTGTTGAGGAGTTTTTACAGTTTAGATTGTTTTCAGATACTAATTCTTCGCAAATATTAAGAACGGCTGTTCTCTTAAATATCTATACAGAGCAATTCAATGAAGTATCTTCTAAACATCAGACGTAACATCCAACAGCCAACAAACAATCAAACATGTATCAACAATACAAATAAGCATACTACTACAAATAATAACATATCATATCACACGTACCATATTCCTAAGCAACACGACCCTGGTCGGCGTCCCATTAATATTAACACTCTTAACCTTCTTCTCCTTCTCCTGTTTCTCACTAGCATTCACAATAACCCCAGCTCTCCTATCCGTCTTCTTAGCCACCAAAGGCGTGGTGATCCCTTGCTCCTGTTTCCCCAACCCCTGCCCCTGCTTCCACCCCATCTTCGCCATCATCCTCTGTGCCGCCGTCATCTGCCCCCCCGCCCCCACTCCCAACCCTCCCGTCTCCGACTTCCCAATCAAAAACCCATCCCCACTCCCCGTCGGCGAATCCTCCCTCTCTCTCTCCCTCTCCCTCCCCACACTCCCCCCACTCATCGCCGCCCTCCTCTTCCACGCCTCCTCCCCCGAAACCCCCACCTCCCTCTCCCTCTCCCTCTCTCTCTCCTCCCTCTCCCTCCTCTCCCTCTCCTCCTCCTCCACCCTCCTCCTATCCAGCTCCCTCTTCACCCTAATCTCCTTCTCTCTCTCCCTCTTCTCCCTCCTATACTCCTCGTAATCATTCGGCCTAGCCGGATCATACTCCTCCACCACCGAGGCCGTAACGCCAACAAGAGCCTGCTCTCTCCCCACCACAGCCACAACTGGCGTCGAAACACTCACACTCATCGCAGGCTTGGAAGCAGAGGGCTTGGACTTGGCCTGGGCCTTCTGGAGCACGCTGGGGGAGGCGAAAACAGAGGAGGGCTTGCGGAGAGTGGGTGGGGCCATTTTGACGGTGGAGGACCAGACATTGGAAGTGGGGTTCGATTGGCTTTTAGTTTCGTCAGTTGTTGATGATGGAGGTGGCAGATCTCCGTACAATCCTCCTAGCATTGTTAAGGTTGTAAGAGAATTAAAGGTTTGTGTTTGGAGTATTTGTTTGAGTATGAAGTATGAACCCTAGAATTTGTGTTCTGTAAATTGGGGGTAACTTTATGTAAATTGGGTGGTTTTTATGAATGAGTTTGAGCTTTGAGGTAATAGTTTGTTTTGAATTAAAAGATATTTTATAATTTTGGAGTATTTAACTAGAATTTAAAATTATTTTGAAATTTGAAATGAATTTGATCGTAACTTTAATTTATATTTAAAATTCTTGTGATAATATAAAATATATTAAAATTTAATGATGATTATAAGAATGCAAATATTCTTTAATAAAAATGAAGGAAATATATTAAAAATGAAGGAAATATATAGAAATTTTTCGATTTTGTATGTTTGAAAATTGAGTATTTTTCATACTAGCACTTTGAACAAATAGAAAGTATGAATTCGGATATTAAAATTAAAAATTTTAATATCCGAATTTATATTTTTTAGACAAATAAATTGTAGAAAGAAAAATATATAAAGAAGAACATATAGAGATATTATGTATGAATGAAAAATACAAACAGTGTGTAATCAAAACTACAATAAATATAAATATAACCGTTAAAAAAATAGAGTTTGATGGATAGAATTAGTATATACAGAACGGCAATTTCACAAGTACATTAACAGTTTTAAATAATCACATACTATATTCGAATATGTGTCGGAGCAGGTGGGCTTGACCACCGAAAAGGACATTGAACAGGTTTTTTCTACACTCCGCTAGTGCTGCCCAGCACTAATATGCCCATGTCCACATATCTCTTTTCAAGACGAAAAATGGTCATAAAAAAAAATCTATGTGGCAGCTACTCCAAGGAGCCACTGCAAGTAAATGAGTTAGGTAACCTCCGTTGCAGCTGCTCTAAGGAGCCACTATGAGTTATGTAAGAATACTCAGAAGCCCCACTGTCACAAAATAGTAATCATTAACAATAAAAAAAAACAAGTAGTTGCTCAATTAAATATGAGCTGTTGAAATTAACTACTTGATAACATGTTCGCGTTGAAGTGCATGTCATCGTTGTTGAAGTGCATGTCATCGTTCTGTGCAGCAGAAAAGGAGATATAAAACCTCTTCATCCAATCGTACGAGAACACAAGCATTGTGAAGGCATCGAAATTCTCAATGCCTAAAGCATCACATATCTACTTTAAACCGGTTAAAATCCCCTCCCTCCTATAATAGTACCGCAGAACTCATCGCCATTGTCAAGTACATATTTCACCTTTGCTGGCATTTTTTGAATTATTCGGGTCATGAAACTATGCGGGGGAACCTATGATTTCAACAACACAATCAGTACCAAAGAAATTAAATGATAATTGCTACAAAGGTATACATATAAATGCACTCACTAATTCATCAACAAGATATTCTTCGAATCGGATCAAGTACACAAAGTGCCAATCATCTCGGGTGCAGATAACTACAAACATGGGGAAATACATTACAATCGAAAATTGGCTACAGATTGCTACATATAACATGTATCAAGAAAACTGTACTTACATGGAGTAGGACTACAATCCTGTGATGAATGCACAACATTAGGATATTGAATTTCACCAAGATGCTCTCCAACAATGAAAACATTTAAAGTACTTCGGTTTAATGTCTCGAAGAACAAGATTTCACCCCTTTTCAGAGAGAAATCCACGAACAAGTCATGCATGCCTTGAAACCGCTTATTCTGCCTATCAAGAGTGACCCTGATACGATACTCATTACGGAACTTGAGTTTGACAGTGTCGTTCAAACGATTTCCATGGTAATGGATGAATTTCCACGGTATGCACCGCAAAACCATTCAATATACACACATATTCATTAAAAAAATGATTTATACCGTTACCATGCTAATTATATGGAGTAAACAAACCTAATCACTGACCAGGAGATCTGATTGACAGTCATCAACATCCAAAAGCTTCACAAAACGCGAATTACACATATATGATGCCATGAATACTACAAATCACATGCGACAGTTAGGATTTAAACAGGTCAATTGAAGGAAGAAAGGATGAACAAGTACCTTCAGTGAAGAGAAGAATTCAGCTTGCCACTTCAGCAACAACAACATATAACGAGGCTTATGTCTATACTTTTAACTTTTCAATTCTTTTCACATGTAAATTGGTCTAATATGTTTTAACTAATAAATATATTGCTTATATCTTGTTAATTTAGTTTTCAGTTTCAAACTGATTGATTTATAATAACTTCTTTGGGTTGACATAGTTTTTATTACAATTTGTGACATTCAACAATTAATAACTAATAACATGGAGAAAATTGGTTTCAAAAAAAATAACATGGAGAAAATTCCTTATAAATATTTAATATTAATTTTAATATCATTCAAAATGAAATATAGTTTTCCAAACTGACTAATCGAAGCATTAAATTAATAATTTATTTAAATAATGTTAATTGATAACATAATGATTCTATAGACCGTTGTTGCAAAAAAATGAAAACGGACTTAATCAATAAAGTCAAAAAATAAAGAGACAAAGCAAACTAATTAAAATAATCAGGGATTAATCAGATCGATCGGTGATTCATAACAAGCATGATCAGTTCGAGAAGTTATGAACGAGGGATTATTCGATTATTAATCATTAGTGATTTTGAAAAATCATTTTGCATAAAAATCAACATAATTTATTTCTCTTGAACCAAAAAAAAAAAATTCGTAGCAATATATATAAAAAAAACCACCTGCAGGCTGCAACGCAGGCAAACATACTAGTTCAAATATGTGCTAGAGTAGGTGGGCTTGACTACCGAAGAGAACATTTAACAGATTTTTTCTGCACTCCGCTAGTGCTGCCCAACATTAATATGCCCATGTCCACATATCTCTTTTCAAGATGATAAGTGGCCATCAAAAAAATCTATGTTGCAGCTCGAAGGAGCCACTGCAAGTAAATGAGTTAGGTAACCTCCGTTGCAGCTGCTCTAAGGAGCCACTCTGGGTTATGTAAGAATACTTCTTTTATAACAACTTTATCATGACTAGGGGTGTGCATTCGGTTCAGTTAACCGAAAACCGAACCAAAAAACCGAAATAATTTCGGTTCGGTTAACCGAATTTTTAATTTCGGTTCGGTTTTCGGTAGCCAAATTTTGATTTTTCGGTTTTTCAGTTATTCAGTTTTTAAAACCCGGTTAACCGAAAAACCGAATGGTTAACCGATTTTTATATATATTATAAAAATATAGTATTTTTAATTAATAATATAAATAACTTTATAAGTTATACGCGTGTATCTAGTTTGAGAATACATGACTTAAACCTAAATACCAAATTAAACATCAGTTACCATCGGCCATCGCTACCTACAGCTGCGACACTGCGATTCTGCGACACTACCTGCTGCTCAAAGCCTCAATCACATATTCACATCCGGTGATCGATCCAGCCTTGTGTAACTGTGTTGGGTTGTGTGTGTTTTAGATTTGTGTCTATTTGTGTGGTGTGTGTATAGTTGTATAGTTATGTCGCTGATGTTCACTTTTGTTGATGTGCCGCAAGAAATACAAGATTCTGGGTATTTTATTTTTAATAATTTTGACAGCAATTTTCAGTTTTTCATACACTGTTTAACAATTTCGGTTTATAATTTCGGTTTTCGGTTTTAACCAAAATTTAAAATTCGGTTCGGTTACAAAACCGAAATTATTTCGGTTCGGTATTCGGTAGGGATTTTATAGAAATTTCGGTTTCGGTTAACCGAAAAAAAATTCAAATTCGGTTTCGGTTTCGGTTAACCGAATGTACAGCCCTAATCATGACTGATGACTAAGGTAAAAATAGTTCAGCTTTATCATGACTGATGACCAAGCTAAGAAGAGTAAATCTTGGCACACATCCTTATACACTACAAATACACTACTAGTATTAAAAGAACGCCCCTGGCGGGGCCCATTTTAAGAAAATAAAAGACAAACGGTTATTTATAGTGCAATATACTAGTCTTATAATCTAGGTAGTGTTTAAGGATGGGTATCAAGATTTATTCAGTTAAGAATACTTCAGCTTTATCATGATTGATGATCAAAGCTATACAAATATCCAAAATGAGCGACCATATCAGTTCAAATTGAGTATAGATATCAAGATTTATTCAGTTAAGAATACTTCAGCTTTATCATGATTGATGATCAAAGCTATACAAATATCCAAAATGAGCGACCATATCAGTTCAAATTGAGTATAGAATTTTTTAAAGTTCTCGAATTGAAGAGCAGACCTATTAAATTCAATGTTTGGACCGGACTAATCGAAAAATCTAGTTCGGATCAGATTCGAACCTGTTTGGAATGATCGTATTATATGTAAATATGTCTTTTTCTAATTTTTTTATTCAGTATTATATATATCTATATAAACTATATTTTGAGTTTATATAAATTTAGGAATAACTACATATCCTTTTGTTCTGAATAAAAACAATGTGAATTTCAGTTTATCAATGTAATCAAAATATTACTTAATGCTCTCTAAAGGCAAGGTCACGGTTTCATGTTGTGCTCTCTCTAGTATGCTACTAGATACTATGAATTTAATGTTTGGTGAAATATTCTTGTATTTCAAAAATAGAAAAGGAAGAAAACATATAAGCATCTTCTATATGACCACTTAAATAAACTATATGCTGGGACAAGTTATCTATTTATGAACATTGTTATCTTCCAGAAATTATGATCTTAATTCTTTTCTCCGAAGGCAATTTATCTGATTCCTGAGAGATCAAAATATAGGCATCAAGCAACTTCTGATGAGCACTTAACTAGGGAGAAGTACACTCCATGTACACATCAGCCCAACATTTTCCGATGAAAGTATATTTTATTCAAGTATACAGTTTTCATCAGAAATCTGCAACATTAAACGAGAACTAGATTACAACAACTGCATCCAGAAGGCAGATGAAAAGACTGGAACCTCCGGTATATAAGTTACCAATCTATGCCAAGATCTTTTGAGTGGAAGAGTTTATCAATGTACAGAATCACTGCAGCAGATGCGCCAATATATATCTGCATCTGAGTCCTCGCCGAAACCTCTGAACTCAAAATCAAAATAAAAATCCGGGATCGCCTTTAGAACAAGTAACATATGAGATAAACTACTTACAAATAATCAGTATATATACACACTTCCAGTATGACGGCATCTTGCTGTTTACACCTTTCAATAAGCAATTTGCCAAGATTTTTGACCGAGGAGAAACAAAGCATGCATTAGATTATCAATTATTTCTTTTGCACAAAAATGTTATTTACAGCTTACAAAAACAGCCGAGAAGGATCACAAACTTTTGAGTTGTATAGTTGTCTGATATGAAGGTTTTACTGACATATAAGACATTACAGTATTCATTTGTCATTTACCATCCTCCTGAGTACTTGCTACCCTAGGCTTTTATAAAGGGGTCAAAGGAAACTATTTCTAATTATGCTTAAGCTAAACAGGGTAATACCATAAAAGGGAAACAATTTTCAATCACAGTGTATTTGCCAGAAAAAACTCGATGCTAGGAACACAAAGGCCTCATTTGTTTTAATATAACCCACTAACTGCTAGTTCCTTTCAATTGAAATGGGTTGACACTGTTTGGTTCCCTGAATTTTAAAATTAGACGAAGTAACTTATAGTTCCAAGGTATTTGTGGTTACTACAAAACAAGGGAACCTAGTTGCCTAGGTTCCCCATAGTGACCACAAATTACGTAGCATTTGATTTTTGTAATTATCCAATGTACCATGATTAACTATGCAAGTTCTTACCTAAATAGCACATACAAACCAAATCAGTGAAATTTAAGTTTCATATATGGGTACATCACCAACTCCAAGTACGTTAACACCAAAGTTTCTACATGTCTCAGAAAATGTATTGTAGAATGAAATAATCTGTCAAAGATTGACTCACCATCTTCATTGAGCTTCATTAGAAGTTGTGCTTTCGTGGGAAGAGCATACATGCCTGCAGCGACAGCTTTCCTGATAGCCCAATTATGGTGTGGAGCAAACACCTGCGCATAAGCTGTTGAAGCTGGACTCTTCAGGGAATTCTCACTGCCAAAGAAAAACAAAGCAATAGATAAGGACACATGCAGTTTCTGCAGCTCTCCCATTGTGAAAATTTAGTATACTGACTTAAAGATGCTAAACAGCGCAAAGAAACTATTTGAATCCTGCTTTTCTTCAAGACGTGCAAAACAACAAATAAGTGTATAAACCTTGTACAGATTCTACTCATATATTCTTATTGAGCTTATTTATGTATTCAATAGTATACATAGGATCATTTGATTAACAAACTTGTGCCAAGCTCAGATTTCAATCAATAGAGCTAGTAAATTAAGTGACCCATGAAATATGACACTCATTTACCATTTATAAGCCCCATTGAAATCTGGGGAAGCAATAGGGCTATTTTTTGCTATGAGTTGCTAATATTCAATTTTTAGGTAATTTCACTCATCTTTCATGTGACCTCTTCCATTTTGTTACATGTATTAACTAAAAAAATTACACACATACAATTCATAAAAATATATAAGAAAAAAATTACTGATTTCCTGTACGATGTCCTTTTACAGCGAGGATGGAGGGGAAATATAATTTTAATATATATCTTTGTCATTCGATTAGTTATAGTGCATATAAAGGCTATAAATGTTAAGGTCCTAGACAAATATTGATAGAGCAAGTACAGTAGTCCAACCCATTATATTAGTACTCTGTGTACATCCTCTTTTTTTTTTGTGAGACGACCAATAGTCCCAAAACCAAAAGTTCTGTAGTCAATAATGACATTTCTTCTGGATAACCTTAGCACCATGTCTCATAACATCTTTCCACTAGGAAGATCTATATTTTTCTTTCCACAACAGCTAACTTAATCCTAAGCTAAGTTGATCCTTGAGACAAAAAGAATTTTCCTTTGTCCTAATACATTAATTCTCATAGGTTATTATCAGCCTTTGTCTACATTGAGATACTTAAATAAAATTGTTCTAGATGACCTTTTAATGGCATACCATAAGCCAAGAAAACCACTCATGAGTCATGATCAACAATAATCGAATTCCCACCAATTACCCTAGGCTCAGATGGATCCGAATCCACAGGGTTTGACTTGGATTTAAAGAGAAGTAGGAGAATAAAGCAAGTTAGTTCTCCACTGTTGTCTATGTATCCAATCCATAAGATTCTGAGATGTTGAAGATAATTTGTCCCGGGGATTTACTTTGGTGTTGTGGAAAGAACATTACAGATTTTTTTAGTGGATTGGGGAGAAACAACAGAAGTTAGCATGATGGAGAGAAGGTGGGGAGACAAAGAAATGCCTAGATGACAATGGGGTGTGTTTTCTCATCTCTGTCTGAATAAAGGTGACAATGAACAGAGAGTATTAATATTGTGGCCTGGGCTAGTTACAACTCTGGCAGGGTATAAAGAAGTAATTATTGGGCTATCAATATTGTATTTGTCTTTATCGGACCCTATGCTAATAGCCTATCAATATATTATTGTTATTATCACTATTCAAAAGCGGCAGTGACACAACTCATAGGAGTTCATAATCAAATTAGTTTTCCCCTCCATCCTCACTATGAGCGAGATCCTACAAGAAATCGAGAATTTTTTAACACACATTTTTCAAGAATCTTACTAGAGTGACAATAAAGGTATCAGCTTGTAGCCATTCATCCCATTAAAATAGCATATACACATAAAAATGCTCCAAACGAAAACAAAAACATACTCGGTAGCTATAATCTGCTCAAACAAAACCCGGACCATATCAAGACCGCGCTTCACCCTCAACAAATTCCTCGTATGACTGCCACCCTTCCTCACACAGTTAGACTCGATATCTCCATCCATCATTGCTTGTAACGTCGATATTGACTTGGACGCCTCGACAAGATCATCAACCTAAGTATACACATCAAACCACCCAATCCAGATTCCGATCAATAAACCCACTCAAACATATCAAATTCAACAATTCTACACAATATCCTTACTTCATAAACGAATCCTTTTCAAAATAATCAACCTAAGTATACATACACATATCATACTCACTTCCAATGACAAATATCGATCAAAATATGCCATAAATACATCAAAATTCAGTCATTCAACTTGAATCAAATGAAACAAACAACTCGATTCCAAAATAATCAACCAAGATAATGCATATCATATTAATCTAACCAAACATATATTCGCTTGCTTCCGAGACACAAAATCACAAAATACACATATCATCAATTAATCACTGAAACAAAAAAACATATAAAGCAGATTGAGATTGAGTAGCAGGAGTTACTTTGGCGACGTAATCCATCTCGGCGAAGCGAAAGGCGATACCGAGACACCGAAAGAGGGGAGACACGAGAGAACACGCATTTGAGAACGGCGCAAGCTCCATGGTACAGCTATCTAGGGTTTCTGAAGTAGTGTTGTTAGTATCATCATCTTTGTTGATTGAGTTGCTGAGAGATTTAAATGCTTCGGCTATTTTACGCAGCGGCTTGTTGTTGTCATCGGCGGCCATTGAAGAAGAGGGATTTTGGTTGTTTCAGTTTTGAGTAATGGAGTCAGATTTGGTCATCGAAATGCTGTAAGTTCAGACCAAGTACAAACTCATCTATGTGGCAATGGTGAAGAGAAAGGAGTTTTTGTGAGGGAAAATAGACCACTCAATTTATTGTTTGTTTAGAAATTTGCCACCGAACTATATATTTTTTCTTTATATCATTAATGTTAGGTTCGGATTTATTTTTTTCCACTAACGTTAAGTTCGGATTTGATTATTAACATTATATTATTCTTTTTAGCATTATTGAAACATAATGATGGTCCGCAATATTATGGTGATATGATATGTGTCTATATTTTTATATGTAATACTCCATATGAGTCCTAAGTAGTTTACCTTACAGGACGAGAATTTGACACATATTTTAAGGCTTCTAAAAGATTTAGTTTCATAATTTTTTTTAATTTTTTTCCCGAATAAAAATTATGCATTTGAATTTAGGCTTAATGACCTTTTAGCCCTTGAAGTTTGGGTAGAAGTTCCGATGCGGCCTCGAAGTTTAAAAACGTTCCTTTCGACCCTCAAAATATCTTTGTCATACCTTTTAACCCTTATGGCGTATACCGGTATATAACAGGGTGGACAAAATTGACATTTCACACATGAGGTTTAAAAAGGGCATTAAACATTAAAGGTTAAAAGAAACATCTAATGTATTTTAATGTATTCTTTAGGGGTTAAAAGGAACGAGATGTATACTTTAAAGGTTAAAAGGTACGCCCAAACTTTACCCCGAATATGAATTGTCAAGTTTATCCCCCGATTTATACCGGTTTTTTTAAAAAGGGCTAAAAGGTATGGAAAAGATACTTTGAGGGTCGAAAGATACGTTTTTAAACTTCGAGGCCGCATCGGAACTTACACCCATACTTCGAGGGCTAAAAGGTCATTAAGCCTTGAATTTATATACACAAAAATGAAAATCTCAAAATTAAATTATGAAAATTTGTTTTATAAGAAATGAGAACCTTAAAATACGTGTCTATAAAAAAAATTGGAGAGCGGGGGGAGTAATAATAACATAAATGAGCGGTAAAATCGAGAATAATTGTATATATATTGTCTACTTTTTTTTATAGTATTCGTCCTTATTTTTTTACAATAGTATAATAATTGTAGATGACATCTAACCTTGATTTTTATGAAACTATATATAATATAGAGAATAGACAATCATAACTTTTATTTGGCAAAAAAATAAAAATAATTTATGAAACTAAATCTTTTAGAATTTTTAAAATACATGTCAAACTCTCGTCCTCCAAGGTCAACTATCCAGGGGACATATAAAGTAATATATACAAAGATATAGACACATATCAGATCTTCATAATATACCGCAGACTACCACTATATTTTAATAATACTAAAAAAATAACATAATGTTAATAATCAAATCCGAACCTAAGGTTAGTGACTAAAAAAAATCCGAACCTAACATTAGTGACAAAAAAGAAAAAAATTATAGTTCGGAGGCAAATTTCTAAACAAACAATAAGTTGAGTGGCGAAAAAATCTATTTTCCCTTTTTGTGAATTTTGGATGAGTTTGTTTAAATTATAAGATTAATTGAGATTTTAGTGGATTTTCTTTAGTCTTTGGATTTTAATAATGAAATATGTGATTTTAATTTTATATGATTTCTTGATAAAATCTCCTTTGATATAAATTCTTTAGGATATTTCAAAATCTCATAAATTCTGGTGGGTCAAAAACCTTAAAATACATCGAAATTTTTTGTATAATCCATCATTTTATTAAATTTTAAAAAACCTATTAGTATTTGAATACCATCAAATTTTAATCGATTTTAAACAATCACAATTTAATACCATCAGATTTTAAAGCATAATTTAAAATTCTAATTGAATACCACCAGATTTTGAAAAATAATTTAAAATTCGAATTGAGTACCCGAAGATTATAATGAATTTCAAACAATCGCAATCAAATAACCTCGAAGTTCATGAATAAAAAAAATATTTTAAAATTCCAACATAATACACCCATGTAAAGCGTTTATGTGAAATATTTAAGAGAACGAGATTTTGCTATACTTGCCATATGCAGCGAGAAAGAGAATATTGCACCATTATTGAGTTCAAAAGGTTAATGTACAATTTTTTTATTTTTAAAATTTAAATTTATGCAGCTATACAAAATTTTTCTTTTTCATACAATTATTTATATTATATTATTATTAATTTTTATAATTAATAAAATAATCTCTTATCTAAATAGATAAATTAAAAAATTATATTCACTTACAAAAATTTTAACACAATAAGCCACTGTCCGAACTCAGAAGTAGCGAAAAGGTAAGAAGAGAATAAAACTTACAAAAAGTAATCAAAAGTACAGAATCAAGACAACTGCATTCTAATTTCTAATTCTCTCTCTTTCTCTGTTCTCCTAAAGCCTAAACAGCAATCAAAATTCCCTTGTTCTTCTTGCTATTCTCCTTGGTAAGTTCCATATCAGATCTTCTTTCCATTTTTTTTATGTAAAATGATTTTGAAGCAAGATCATAAAGTTTGATGATTTGCCGCATTTAATACCAACATTTTGATTGATTGTATAAGTAGAGGAAAATTGTATTCTTAAGTACTTGATTGATTAATTAATTAGTTCAGCTATACATTTATAGTACAAGAAATGAATTCAGTTCTTACTGAAATGCAGAGTTAAAAATAGTTTCTTTTGTGGTTTATGGTTGTAAAGCTTGAAACTTTATCTAATTAGTCTTTTGAATTGGGTAATTATATGTGATTTTTTTTTTGTTATTATGTGTATACAGTTGGTAAAGGAAGGTATTGTTGGATATTGGTGGTGAGTTAGCAGAGCAATGAGTTACGATAAACCTGAGCCTGGGCTAGACTCAGGTGTGCTCCTACGGATACCTAATCGATTATGTTTATTAATCACTTCATCGATCAAGTGTTGCCTCGTTCTTTGCGTTAATGTCTTGAAAAGCTTGTTTTGTCTTTTCCTAGTTTATGATTCCTTTTCTCATTTTATGCTTTACTCATATATGTGGTTAGAGTGTATAGTTTGCTATTCTCTTGAAAGTGTAAAAGTCGACTAGCTAGGAACTTATATGGGACTGAGGACTAGTAGTCGGATATATGGTGGCAGATTGTTTGCACATTCCGAAGAATTTCCTATATAGTGTTAGTGGGTTGGTTTTAATCCCAACTGATCCCAGAAATTGCAGTGTAAAAGATTGTGAAGACTGATATTCCAAGTGTAATTTGTAAAGACTTGTGTAAATATTGACTTCCGTAAATCAATTTCTAAAATCATCATGTAGTGTCATGATTTATGTGGTAGCTGTATATATAACTTTCAGAAGTGGACTCACATATTTGAGTACAAACCCCATAAGAGGGGTTAACTCGACATTTTTTCTGTTATGCAGGCAAAAGAAAACTAAAGTATCTGTTGCTTGAAAAAGATAATCGTGTTTGTGCTGATTGTTCTGCTCCAGAACCCAAATGGGCGTAAGTGCTATCAAGTTGGTTAATGTGTTATCTGCAGTATTCCATTTCTCCGCCAAATATGCAATCAATGGTTATGTAATATTGAATAATGCTGTTTGTATTGTATGGGTTGCTGTTGTTCAAGAAGTCTGCAATGTCCTTTATTTTTTGGTTTCACTAAAATGTGTTTTGTATGGTATATGGTTGCTAAAACTCAATGTTACATGGTTTCTAATCTAAGAGCATGGATCATTTTAAATTTTTTACTTTTAAGATAGAGACCAAGTTGAACCAACTTTTTATTGATGCTAAGAACCCAATGTAGGCACTAGGCAGTAATCCCGGACCCAATGTAGGCATTAATAAATATTTAGGTTAGATTTCGAACTCAACTCGGTCGTTAACAAACTCGAGTTCGAACATGAAAAATTGATTGATAAGCTAATCGAGTTTGGCTCGACTCATTAAGAAAAAACTCGACTCGGCTCGGTTCGTTTACAGCCCTATCCAAGAACATAGTGGTCAAGGACCGGAGGAAGACTGGTAATAGCATACCAAGGACCGTACTTTTGTTGCGGATAATTAGTGTTCGTGTTTGTGGCTTTATTACTGGAAGTCTACATAGTTTGAGGAGGCCTACAGGATTGTTAGAAGATATTTTTTAAATATATGTTGCAAAATCAAGCTGACCCTCAAAACATGTATTCTCAGACCACCTTGCAGTTATAAATACATGTGAAAATGTACTTAGGCTATGGGTTAATGTTTATGATATGTGAATAACAGAAACTATATCCTTAACTTCCCCACACACAGAATCGTAGGCATGAATTTATTTTTCATAGCAAAATCTTCAATTTTTGTTATCTGAATCCTGAACGGTCAGTATTTATTATGGGTATGTAGAATACATTTTTTAATTTCCATTGTGAGTTATTAGAGGATTTGTTGAACTTGCGATTTCAGGTCTGCCAATATTGGAGTTTTTATATGTTTGAAATGTTGTGATGTGCATAGGAGTCTTGGTTCTCATGTTTCAAAGGTAAACTCTATTGCCCTCTTCCTTTCCCTCTCCTCTTCCTTTAGCTCCTGTATGCATTTTAGTATGTTAAGAGGTCATACATGTTTACTTTTAGGTATAGTGATGTCTGAACTCTGAATACATAAGGTAGTATGTTAAAGATCTTCTCTAGTTTTTCAATTTTTAGGAATTGTCATGTCTACTTGTATGAGGTTTCATGTTCCCGCAAAACAATGAAACCTAATAACCGGACATTATCTATGTTATCTTCATTTAGATATATGAATACACATTATGATTTGAATTTAACAAAATGTGTGTGTGGGTGGGTGGGTTGGGGGGGGGGGGGGGGGATTATTTTATGCATCTCCCATATGATAGTACTCAGAGCTAATAGGATTATTTTATGTATCTTCCATATGATAGTACTCAGAGCTTATAAACAAAGACTGTCTTCAATCATCGGCAGTCATATTCAGATGGGCTGAGTACATTATCTAATATGTCTAATGTTAAACGAAATGTTACATTCTATTTTTTTTGGTGCCGGGTATATGTATAGAGGTGGTCTTTTTTGTATTGTAAGGAGAAATCAGTTCATATGCTTGCAAAACTACCGCCTTTTCAACGTCCACGCATAAGCAATTTTCCTAATTGCCATTGAATTTCATCTTAGATGTCGAATGGATATGAACGTGCTATGTATTTCCATATAACTGTTTTTTCTTTTTAGTACAATGAAGTTTTTGAGTTATTCATGTTTCCTGAGTTTTCCCATCATTATGCTTACATGTTATTAATCCTTAGGACTATGTAGTTATAATTAAACCTGCTACATGTGGCGGCAGGTTTTATCTGTGACACTAGATGATTGGGATGATGATCAAATCGATTCAATGATCGAAGTAGGTGGGAATGCTGCTGCGAATTCAATCTATGAGGCTTGTATTCCTGAAGGAGTCTCAAAGCCGGGACCTGATGCTAGTCACGAGGAACGTTCTAAATTTATTAGGTCAGATTGCCGCAAGTCAATTTTTGTTCAAAAGCAACTTTTTAATTAAGCTACATTGTAACATGAATACTATCTGTTTTGTTGCCTAATTTGAAATTCTCTTTGGTCAATCCGATTTATACTCTCTCAATCTGGTAATAACAATTGAGTCTCTAACTTTCCTGGTGGAAGCACTCACTAGGGATGCCAAACATTGCCAAACCATCATAAAAGTCGCCTATCTCCCATATTTACTTATATTACATAATTCTATAAATATAAAGGTACGGTGACATATGTCATTTGGACAAATGTATATGCTCTAACCATTTATTGGGGGTGCTGAAACTTTGCAACTTTTGTTGACACTCTTTGTGACCCTTGTATGTCCAGTCGAAAGGCACCTAGAGTGCG
Source organism: Daucus carota subsp. sativus (assembly GCF_001625215.2). Classification (NCBI taxonomy): domain Eukaryota; kingdom Viridiplantae; phylum Streptophyta; class Magnoliopsida; order Apiales; family Apiaceae; genus Daucus; species Daucus carota. The sequence goes on from NC_030388.2 coordinate 19,736,056, forward strand.
TCATAGAAAATGACACTCTTTTGGCACCCTGTACTGGATATGCACTTAGATATCAATTGGCATGATGCCTTGAACAGATTCTGAAAAATACTTTTGAGTAACCTCATTTTTTATCCAATATATTTATTTTTTAATTTCCACCTTCTGCAGAGCTAAGTATGAGAATGAAGACTTTCTAGAGCCCAGCTTGCGAATTATGTCAAATTCATCTGACAGGGATTCTCCTAAGAGAAGTTCCTCACAGAAATTTGTGGATGATTTAAGAAGTAGTTCATCAAAGAATACGGTAATTTTGTCATTTGCATCTGCTTTATGTACCCTTTCAATGTGTATTCAATACTCGATAAAGTCTGAGAATATTATAAATATATTCTTAGGAGTCAGTGCTACCATATTGAGTTTATAAGAATTATAGTTAGTGTTCCTACTGCATCTACCGTTTCCACTTGACTATTTCATACGAAGATTCATTTCACACATGTAATGATGTTAGTCTAGGTTTAACGTTTGGGCACTGAAAAACATAGCCAGTATGGATATTAGTATTACTTGTGTTTAGTTCTATATTTAATTACTTTCATCCATCTGACAGCAGGAAGCCATGGTGGTATTTATTGGAATACTAAAGGTCAAAGTGATTGAGGGCAGAAATTTGGCTGTTCGAGATGTGAGGACAAGTGACCCTTATGTTCTCCTGCGGCTTGGAGAGCAGGTTTTGTTATTCTATATGCTAATGATCTTTTGTATGATTAGAAAGGTGATAGGTTAGGATGTTATAACAGGCGATACTTCTCAAGGTGTCAACATCCTTACACAGTCTTTACTTTAGTTTTAACGTGCAGATTTACCTTACCAAGAGCAGGGAAACATGTTAGTTTAGCTATTTTTTTTCAATCCCATGTAGAGATTTATTTTATATGAGTTTTTTTTTTCTGTGATTAGAAGGTCCAAACAACTGTTGTCAAAAGCAATTTGAATCCTGTATGGAACGAGGAACTGATGCTTTCTGTCCCTCAGGATTATGGACTCTTGAAAGTGGTATTATACGATTACTTTCTCATTCATGACAATTTCTTCATTAATAAATTATTGGTATTCTTTTTTTCTCAACTCAACCTCAGAAACCCATCTATCTATATTATATGATTGAAGTCGAACAAAAGAACTTCAGTAGTCGGTCACTTGGGCCAGCCTAAATTGATAAAATATATAAATTGGTTGATCTTTTGTCGTCAGTAAAATAATTGCAAGTCTAAAAGAAATTTCAATTAGTCTAAAGACTCTAAACTACATATAAGTTAATGTTCTGCAATCAAACTAATAATATATATTACCTATTAAAAGCAGGGTCTTAAATAGTATAAATAATTAAGTAATAAAGAAAAATGATTCATCAAAAAATATTTATATTAAAATGCACAAATAATTATAATATGGAGTCTTAAAATAGATCCTACTAACTATTGGTAATATATTTTCTTTTTCCAAATTTCTGAGAGACTAATATATATTAATATACTGGCAAATGTTTCACAGTTTGTAATGCTTGTAAAGAACTACTAGAATTTCTTTATATCTTGATTAACTCCTCATTCCAAGTCCAATGTATCATTTTCTTTCAAAGGCCTCAAATTTCATTTGCATGTGATAGATTTCTTGTTTAGCATAATTTGTTGCCTGCGGAGAGCATCTACCTGCAATCAAATGATTTAAGCACATTCTTTGATGACATTCTTATAATATCTTATTCTCTTGTTGGTCCATTTTCGTATTCTGTTATTACTTGTTATAGATCCTGGGTCTTTTGATTCCACAGGAAGTTTATGATCAGGATACCTTTTCCGCTGATGACATTATGGGAGAAGCGGAGGTTGATATCCAGCCAATGGTAACCTCCGCAATGGCATTTGGAGATGCTGGTATGTTTGGGGACATGCAGATTGGTAAATGGCTGAAATCAAATGACAATTGTCTAACAGAAGATAGCACAGTGAACATCATCGATGGTAAAGTGAAACAGAAGATGACTCTAAAGCTTCAGAATGTAGAATCTGGCGAAATGGATCTAGAAATAGAGTTGATGCCTCTCGACTCTTGAGCAATAGTCAAATACAAAGTTGGTATACTGTTTTAATTTATTGCCACCAAAACTGCAGCATGTGATTTGTATCTTCTTTTCCAGCTAGCTAATGTTGAAATAGATGTGAACCTGAGAAAAACTGAATATGATCAGGATTCAAGAGGGGAAGAAACTTGTTTACAACAGAGGTAGTCCTGTAATATGATTGATGTTCATGTAATATATTCAGAAACAAAGAATTGAAAGCATTTTAGGAATTATTCCTGTACTGTAACATTTAGCAGGCCGGTTGTGCATTTGAATATTGCATGTACAAGCTTTGCACAACTGTTTCAGAAGAAAATTGAAAGGTTTTCTTGACACCTCTCTAGTTTTCTCCTCCGCGTCTTCCCCTTCTTGCTGCATTTCTGCAGTCTCTACTCGCCCCTATACGATGGAAGGACGATAGGTGTGAAAAATGAAAAAATCGCCAAAATTCCATTGTACAAGTTCAAAGTATCTTGGCAGAATGTTGTCTAATATTGAATACCTGAACAGGATTTTACTCTATCTAATCTGGAACATTTGCCAATGACAAAAGGGAACTTGCTGGTTTATATTGTGTAGGTGTGCCCATCAAGCAAAGAACTGCTTCCAAGTTGGAAGTAATTTTTGTTCTTTTTTAGTACATTGGAAGGGAATAAGTAATTTTTACTGTAATAAAAATAGAAAACCCCAAGAAAAGATGAACTAAATATACCAAATAAAATAATGGTAACAAAAGCTAATAACTTGAACTTTTTATGGTCCATCTGGTTATCCAATGAGACCATTTCATTTATGATGAGCTGAGTACTGCTGCAGTTGTTGGTGGATCTTAATCCAAAAAAATTGCACTTTGAAACCAAAGGCTTTCTTGTCTCTTGATTTTGACACTCTGCACAAGGGTTGTTTCATTATCTACCAACAAATACTACTATAGGTTTAGGCGTTTAGCTATAATTAACATCTTAATTTATTGTAAACAGATATGCCAAAATCCCTTCCAATCTTGTTCCATGTTTCCTTTAAAAATAATATTACATGTGCATATAATAATATTATTATACTCTGACTTTTACTTTCAACTTTAATCCAGATAAAGATTAAAATTGTAAAATATTTCTGTTTAAAAAAGCTGATTTTAACATAAATTTATCCGTTTCAAAAAAAAATAAATTTATCATAACATATGAAATGAAAAGACTTTTTTGAATATGAATGTTCAGGTAAGTTCTTTCTTTTTCCTTTTACCTCGAATTTGTTCTTTAATTTTTATTTTATAATTCGTTAATTCGTCATTTGATGTCTCGAATTTGTCCCTGATTTATATCATTTTATAATTTATAAATTCACCGTGGGATGTGTAATGGGAGAGAATTTCATGTCACCCGCCTTTTATTCAACTACTGCAAATAGTTTACGGGTTAATTATCTAGTTGGTCACTGAAGTGGGCTTAATGTATCAATTTGGTCACTGAACTAAAAACGGTATCAAAATGGTCACTAAAGTCACCATAAATATCAAACAAGCACCTCGAAATATAAGTTCAAGCGGTAAAAATATTATTTATAGAGTTTTACACATTATTTTTAAATGCTACCACAATCAACTAAAAGATTATAGATTCTAGTATTTATGATAATATATTTAGATTTTATCAAGTTTATTTATTATTTATTTTTATTATATAATTATTTTCTTTATTTTAATGAAAAATAAATAATAAATAAATTTGATAAAATCTAAATATATTATCATAAATACTAGAAGTCATAACCTTTTAGTTGGTTGTGGTAACATTGAAAAATAATGTGTAAAACTCCATAAATCATATTTTTAATGCTTGAACTCATATTTCGAGGTACTTGTTTGACAATTTACTGTGACTTCGGTGACCATCTTGATACCGTTTTGAGTTCGGTGACCAACTTGATACATTAAGCTCACTTTAGTGACTAACTTGACAATTAACCCAATAGTTTACTCCAATATCTGATAATTTTGCACAAAACCTAAGCAAAAATATCAATATTCAAAATATAAAATAATATTTGTTATTTTAATAAAATATATATGGATGCACTATCATAGTAATGTTAAATTTCATTTTAAATTTATTTCGGTTCAAATGTCATGAATGACAAAAACGCGTTTTGTGTTAGAACTAAATTTAAAATAATACTAGAATAGTTTATTTAGTATTCTATGATTCCTATTATGAGATCATTGTTTACAAGATAAAAAAAACATCTGACATCTTTGTAAAAACCCTTTTTTTTTTGCCCTTTTAATTTTGAATGATAAAGACCTATTCTTAGTATAAGCTCGATTAAGAATATATATATTAATAGGACTTAATTTAAAAAAGTGACTTATCAGTAAAGTAACAAAATGATTTATAATTGATAACTGAACTTGACTTCTAAATTATTAAAATAATTTGGGTAACTTTTATGTATAAGTCCATTGAGTGTTTGGTAATTTAAATTTATAAATTAAAAAAATTCAAATTATTAAAATAAAAGAAACTCTTTTAAGAGATAAATAAGTTTGTTATTTATTAAAAAAAATTAAAAACTTCATAATAAAATGCAAATCATTAAAAAATCTCAAAAAAAGCGAGAGGCCGTATGATTTGGCTTAAAAGAAATGACTTATTGCTTAAATCAGAGAAAAAAATTATAAGTGATAAGTAAACTTGACTTATAAGTTATTAAGAGTACTTATGAGTCAATTGGGTGTGTGTAATTTAAATTTATAAACTGAAAAATTCAAATTATTAAAATATAAGAAACTTAATTAATAAATCAAAACTATTACACATTAAAAATTTAAAAACTTCATAATAAATTGCAAATCATTAAAAAAGCCTTAAAAAACCAGCAATCCAGCTTCTGGTTTTAAAAGCCCCAAAGAAGCACTTATGCTCTTTTTGCCACATGATGAGTAAAAAGTAGAAGAAACTTAAAGTGCTGGAAGAAGCTGAAAGCACGTTAGCTAAACAAGCCTCTAGTATTTGAGGCTTAATAACCCAAAATAAACACTTCTGCTTCTTTTGACAAATATCGTGCCTATTTGGCAAGAGCCGCTTCCGGCTTTTCTGGATAATAAGTCGAATTCTGCTTTTCTTGTCCCGTTTGTGCAAAAAACCAGAAACACTTATAAAAAGTTGAGAATACTAGCTTTTATTTCGGGACTTCTGCTTCTTTCCCAAATAGTTTAATCACTTATAAGTCTGGGCCGTTTGGGTGAACTTAAAATAATTGTTTCTTACTAAAAGTTAAGACTTATAAGTGATCAATGTGTTTGGAAAAGAAGTAGAAACCATGAAACAAAAGCTAGTATTCCTAATTTTTTATAAATACTTTTTGACTTTTTACACAAACAGTACGAATGAATAAGTGCTTCTAACTTATAACTCCAGAAGCCGGGCTTAAAAGCCCGAGCCAAACACCCCTAATTTACTTCTCACTTTTAATCTATTTTTTTACCTTAATTTAAAGTGCTAAAAAAATCCGTAAATGTTTTTTTTTGACAGTGCAGGCTTATATGCCTTACAAATTAGTATGTGTTCTACTAATTCTCAGGACACTGGACAACAGAGGATAAACCCACCACTTGGCTATCCAATCGTGCTCGTAAATGCTTATTTAAAGGTATGCTAAACAACTCCCTTCGTCCCAATGAATAATATACATTGTGATTGAAGACCAAGAAAAAGTGTAACAAAATGAGTGAAGTTAGATGAAAAGTGGGTAAAGTAGTGGGACCCATTTATTTTAATAATAAATTTGAGATAGTGAAGGAAAGTAGTGTGTGTAATATTGTTTTTATTATTATAGAATGGAGATAGTAGAAGAAAGTAGTCACCATAATAGTGTTTTATAGTTTTTATTATCATAGAATGGAGATAGTAGAAGAAAGTAGTCGGTGTAATAGTGTTTTATATTATAAAATGTTGCTATTTTGGGAATGCAAAGAAGTGATGGGACATTCCAAAAAAAATGTATAGAAATGAGTGAGAGATAGTAAATTTTCTAAAAATAATGAATGAAAATGATAAAGGGACACAAAAGCTGAAAAATATTTTGAGTATCTGATTAACAGACAAATGCATGTGAGCCACCTCAGAAAATGATGGAGGTGCATCTTCTGCTGCTGTCAACTCTTTTATATATAGGAAAATGGTCTGAACAATTATTAAATTATTGTCTGATAAGGCAGTTACAACAAATGCTCTGTTAATAAAGTGCATGTATGTAATATTAATATATTATTATACATACATGTTTGTACCTGTACTTGACCCTTTTCTAAACAAACCAAACAGTACAGGATGACATGAATCTTAACCATTACACCCTGTTATGTAACTAGTACTGTACTGTTTTTTATTTTGGTCCCGTCTCTTAAACCCCCCATGTTCTCTGTTTGTATTGTTTTCAGAAAAAAAACAGCTTTTGGACCACCCCTTTTGGTAATTTTTAGAAAAATATTTAGTCCCAAGATTTGTGTCTTGTAATATTCAGTCATATATTCTTTGCCATTCTTGGTTTGCTCTGTCCCCTTTTTCTGGTTATATGTGTTGATTCAGATCTGGGTTTTTGCATTTTGGGTGTTTGCTGTTTAAAGATAGTTTCTTGGATGGTTCTCATGCTGTTCTTGAATCACCATTGATGATGGAGTATAAGCTGTAAAGATTTGTTTGGTGAAGGTAACTTTACATATGTCATGCTGTTTTGAAGTGGGTATTTTTATGGTAATGCTTGTGTATTAGCATTATTATTTTTTTTTTATTGTTTTCTTGATTGATAAAAAAGGGATAGTAACTTTGTTGAAGATTAGGGTTTCAACTTTCATGATTTTCCTTTCATTTGTTCTTTAGTAGTGGTTGGTACTTTTGTGTTAACTGTAAAGGATCTTGAAGTTGAGGTATAAAGAGGAAGAGAGCTATCAAAGTGGTGAGTTATGAAGATAAATGGCAGTAGATTGTGCTTAAATTTGTTGATTGTAGTTTCTTTGTATGTGAGAATTGGAGAAGGTCAGGGAAATTCTATTCTTTTAAACTGTGGTACAAATTCCACCATCAATGTGGGTGGTAGGAGATGGGTTGGTGACTCGGCCACCGGGGGCAATGTTACCCTTAGTTCTTCTGGCATTGAGGTCTCAACTAGTACATTTGATGGAGATCAAACTTATACACCACTTTATAAGACTGCGAGGGTGTTTGTGGATAGCTTGAATTATACATTTCGAGGAGCACAAGGGAGTTATTTTCTTAGGCTCCACTTTTATCCATTCTCCTCTGAGAATCGAAATGTCAATGACTCTTCTTTCGTTGTTCAGGCAAATGGGATAAAATTGTTATCTGGATTTAATGTCCCTGATGAGATATTGCAGAAGAATCTGTACATAGCGAAATTGGGAGGGAATTCGAGTTTTTCATATCTAGTAAAGGAATTCTTTTTCACTGTCAGTGGGGATGTTCTTATGGTTGAATTTATTCCAGCAAAGGGATCTTTCGGATTTGTCAATGCAATAGAGATAGTAAATGTTGAAAATAAACTGTTTGTTGATTCAGTCAGCAAAGTGGGTAGCAATGGGGAGACAAGTGTTTTGAGTTTGAGCAAACGGGGGATTGAGACTATGTATCGACTCAACGTTGGTGGTTCCCCAATTAAAGCTGATGAAGATTTAAGTCTTGGAAGAGTTTGGGAAGCAGATTCAAGCTACATGTTAACTGCAAATGCAGGATCAGATATCCACACTCGTGCAAACATTACTTATGCTTCTGCAAATGATACTTCAATAGCGCCACTTGTAGTCTATAGAAGTGCAAGAACTATGTCCAACACCCAAGTGATGGAGAAGAGATTCAACATGTCATGGAAATTTGAAGTGGATCCTGATTTTGATTATATGATTCGTCTACATTTCTGTGAACTAAGTTTTGACAAGGCAAATGAAAGGATTTTCAGAATCTACATAAATAATAAAACTGCAGCAGACAACTTTGACATTTTTAAGCAAGCTGGAGGGAAATACAAGGCATATCATCAGGATTTTCTTGATATGGTGCCATCAGTGGTAAATACCCTCTGGATACAACTAGGTCCCGACCCGACAGCAGGTGCTGTTGGAACTGATGCACTCTTGAATGGACTGGAGATTTTTAAGTTGAGTCGAAATGGGAATCTTGCCTATGTGGGCAAACTTGAAAATCCAGGAGCAAGAAAAACTTCAAAAAGTGTGATTCTATGGGTGAGCATTGGAGCTGGAATAGCTTCTATTGTCATTATTGCCGCATCAATTGCACTAATCACTTGTTTTTGTCAGAAGAGGAGAAACAAAGAAACTGACACCAAGAAACATCCTCCTGGATGGCGACCACTATTTCTTCTAAACAGCACAGCTAATGCAAAAGCATCTTTGCATCAGAGTTTACACGGGTCGATGGCCCCTAATAGAACTGGTAGACGCTTTACATTAGCAGAGCTTAAAGCTGCAACTAACAGTTTTGAAGACAGTTTAATAATTGGAGTAGGAGGATTTGGTAAGGTGTACAAAGGGGAGATAGAAGATGGAACACTTGTAGCAATTAAGCGAGCCAACCCGCAATCTCAACAAGGTCTGACGGAATTCGAAACTGAGATTGAAATGCTATCAAAGCTTAGGCACAAGCATTTAGTCTCCATGATTGGTTTCTGTGATGAACAGGATGAGATGATCTTAGTATATGAGTATATGGCAAACGGGACCTTAAGAAGTCATATATTCGGAAGTAATCTCCCACCATTAAGTTGGAAGCAACGAATTGAAGTTTGCATTGGTGCAGCTCGGGGGTTGCATTACCTCCACACAGGAGCAGACCGTGGCATCATTCATAGAGATGTTAAGACAACCAACATCTTGTTAGATGAGAATTTTGTGGCGAAAATGGCTGATTTTGGGCTATCCAAAACTGGTCCCTCTCTGGAACACACGCATGTTAGTACTGCAGTCAAAGGAAGTTTTGGATATCTCGATCCAGAATATTTCAGGCGACAACAACTGACTGAGAAGTCTGATATTTATTCCTTTGGAGTGGTTTTGTTTGAAGTTGTTTGTGCTCGTGCTGTCATAAACCCAAGCTTGCCGAGGGATCAGATCAATCTTGCTGAATGGGCAATGCGATGGCAACGACAAAGATCACTTGAAACCATTATCGATCCTCATCTCAAAGGAACATACTCACCAGAATCATTGACAAAATTTGCGGAGATTGCAGAAAAATGTTTAGCAGATGAGGGAAAGAGCCGGCCTGCAATGGGTGAAGTCTTATGGCACTTGGAATATGTTCTACAAGTTCAGGAAGCTTGGTTGCGTTCCATCAATGGGGAAAACTCTTTCTCTAGCAGCCAAGTTTTGGCAGATCACGAGTCAAGGGAAGAAGTGGATGTTCCAGAAGCCACGACATCAGACAGGGGGACTGATTTAGACCCAAAAAGGTTTGAAGATGCATAAACATCAAGATACTTTGGTACAAAAAGTAGTGTTTTTTACTTAATTCTTTTATTTGTTGTTTCCTATACAGAGACCCGAAAGTCTCCACAACATCTATATTGATATGTTGCGAGCATGATTTGTATCTAGTATGCATGCTTATAAGTTTGCTCTTTATGCACTCTGAAGTCTGATCTTCTTATCGGAGGCTTTCTTGAGAGCTACTTACTAGCAGCTATTTATTCTTTTATTCTTCTTTACGTTCTTAGAGAGTTGGGGAGTAGGATTGTAAGCTTGGTTGGAGAAGTTTACTCTCAGATTTTCCATTTATGGATACTAAGATTTTGTTGTCTTAATCCAAGGTATGTTTCTGTTACTAATTCCATGCGAGCTCTTCATTTGTGGTCTGTTTTGAAACCTTAAAAACGGTGTCCTTGTTAATGAAGAATTAGACTGTTCATAATGTTTGCTCACTGATCAGCATATCTCTAACCAAGACAAAAGTTTTTAAAACTCCGGAAATAATTATTCGAGTAAAATACTGCCGCCTCAAGTTTCTCCGAGATTCTGTCAAGGCTGTCAAGGCTCTAACTACGCATAGATGAGGAACTAAGCCTGAACTCCAAGCTCCAGCAATAAGGTGTGATTAACTTTGTCAGATTCCGGGCCAACAAATTGGATCGGACCTGTAAAATGGAGAGCAAGAAGTTACTTATGAGCACTTATCAGCACTGTGTTGCTCATTTGTTGTTCAGCAATGTAAAATAGGTGTACCTGGACTGATGTATTGATTTGTAAGAGCCCACTCTTCACGCATGGATGCAAAACTTTTGAATGGTGCAGCTGCAGATTCATCACCGCAGATTAGATCGCGGTTAGTCGGATATAAGCAGACTAGGACTAAGAAACATCTTCAGCTAAAAACCACGCATTCACTATATAACATCTACTTAAACAAGCAGAGAAGAGGGACAGGGCAATCGAAAGTTCATTTCATTTATCAAGGCAAGTTATGAACTGTAATCTATAGTAAGAGACATCAGAGGGACAGTGTGCTTAAATTTCCTACCTTCAAGCTCCACCATTGCCTTTTTAATGACAGGCTTGAACTTACCTGCGTCGAATGAATCAATATTTAGAAAAAAATATCCAAAAAACGAAAATGAAACAGAGAGAGGAATCCTCAAGCATCTATACCATGTCTCCTTTCAACATCCATTAAAGAGGTCAATGCAGTACCACCAACGGTCCACTCCTCAACTGGGGCAGCCAAATTCCCGACCTACCATGATATCGGAACAAGGCAATTGAATCATGCTGACACCGTAGCTAAACAACTTTTAATGTCATAAACTACAGAACACTGGTTTTTTAGAAGTTGTGTAATGGAAAAGTATAAACTGAAGAAAGCACACACAGAAGAAATCAATCCTGTCTTTCCGCTGTGAAGTAGAGCTCCGGCACCATAACCCAATGCATAGCAGTATGTAGCATCAAACATAGAAGGCAAGCCACACCTACCTTCATAGCTAAATAGTATACATAAAAAGAAAAAGTAGCATCAAGCACTTCTTTCAATAACAGAATGGAGGAATGCGCTCATCAGAAAAAATATTAGAGACTAAATGATCTTCTTATGATAAGAATTCTTATTAACGGTGGTATGTACCCAAAAAAGTGGGATTGTCCTTGAAACTGAGCCTTATATCCTCCCACTTTCTTCCTCTGCTCCAATTCAGCTTCAACCATCTCAATAAGCATTTTCTCTGTTTCGATTTTGGCAACCTAGAGACAAAAGACGAGTGCATATAAATGTTACCATGCACAGCTCAATCTGGCGAATTCTCACATTAAAGGAAGAAAAAGATGATTACCTGGACATTTCCATGTGGATCTCTTTCAAGCATCAGTTGTTCCTGAATTGCAGTAGGTAGTAGTTCAAACAGTTGCAGAGATTGAGATGTAAGCTTCTGTTTCCAGAGACCACCTTCATCGACAGTTTCATGGGCCAAAACTTCATTTAGTTCAGCAATAAGCTGCTGTACCTGTAAATAAGGACAGCAAAATCAGGAGGGATGTATTTTAAAAAATGTACCCATAAAGATAAATTATGTGAGCACAGATTTTTTGATAGTGTCACCAGCATCAGCCAAAAGGACACCAGCATCAAGAAGCTGGTATAAACCAGAGCTCGGGGTTACCTCGGGAATGAAATCAATAAGCCCTTCTGGAATAAGTATCACACCATAGTTATATCCAAGTTCTCCACGCTTGCAGATCACATCAGCAATGTAGTTGGTGACATTTTTAAGAGTCTCCTTTTTGCTGGCCACCTGCAGCAACATTTTACAAAGTTCAGTAAACAATGAGATGTGCATCTGATTTCTGATTCCATAATATTTCTGTAGTGCTAAATATACAATACAACTTCTTTGCTTTAGCTTACCTCTTCTCCAATAAGAGTAATATTTGGATGAGTTTGTAAAGCACACTCCAAGGTAATGTGCGAAGCAGCACGTCCCATCAGTCTTACAACTGTGAATCAGTAGTGCATACAAGAGCAGTTTATGCTTAAAATCATTAGCGATATAAAAAGAGGGAGAATGATTACACAAGGCAATTGCAAAATGGTAAAGGGCATTTGGACATATTCACAAAAGTTATATACAAATTTGTTAAATTCTGTAGAAAATCTCAGAATAAAAGTTATTACATCTAGTGGTCTTTAGTACAATCTGCTAGATGTGAACTATATGATTCTAGTATAAATGAACTGCAATAAAATGACAAAGAGTGTTTGGATGGTCTAACAATACCTCTTACAAGAGGTGGTAGTGGACCATCTATAAATCTTTGAACCTACGAATATTTATAAAAATAACTAATAAGGTCATCCAATATTGAAATTATTCTTACAATGATAATATTTTCCAGTGGAACGAGCATCAGTCATGACATTTCCAATCATCTCAGCATATATCTGCATAAATATGCACACTGTTTACTTATATTTTCATAAATGGAATGAGCAAGTTAATCAAATGGAGAACAATGACATAAAACAGAACATCATGAGTGCAGGGAAATGTTTGATAGGGACTCATCGATCAACATAACCTATTGTATGATGCCATACTTCATCCAAATATATAGCAAGATAATTTTTTTATAGCAATGTATTAAGTTGACAATTTTTGCTCAACCGACAGAATAAAAAAAATAGTATATTTTTAAACAAATACAATAAGATACACTATATAAATGTCAATGCAGCTAAACCACAAACTTCATTAATTAAGGAACAATATATATATGGAGTATAATTGTATAGCATAGTAAAGCTTTGCGATGAAACCTTGCATGCAGTATCAAATCCAAAGCTTGTAGGGACCTCTTTGCATTTCAAGTCACCATCAATTGTCTTGGGGCATCCGATCACCCGGGTTTTCAAATTGTTACTCCTGAGTTGTGCAATTAAAGGAATATAAATCAATGAGTATGTTCAACAGAAGTAAACAAGATTCATAGGCAATGCATAACAGAGTACTGATAGAGTGACATTCCTAATCTTTACGGTAATATCACCTAAAGTTTTCAGCAAGGAGGCAAGCATTGGTGTTTGAGTCATCCCCACCAATCACGACAATCCCATCAAGATCCAGCTTCTGTGCTGTTTCTTGAGCTTGCTTAAACTGGGATCAAACACATGTGATATCAGTTGTCTGAACATCATTTGCAAAAAATAATAAATTGATATAATAGTATTCTTATAGAGTATTATTTATGTAATTAGGAACATGATATTAGGACACGGTAATGAAGCAAGAGTAGAATCAAACCTGTTCTTGAGTCTCAATTTTGTCTCTACCACTGCAAATCATATCAAATCCACCCTGATAAAAGAAATTTGATTTATTAAATCTGACTTCGTCTAGACATCTTTAAAAGTTAAACACTTTGATAAAAGGATTTGACAAGCCAAGTAGCCAACACTAATGCACAATCAGCAAAGGAGCAGTTTATGTATTTTGCAGAGCATACACCCATAGACACACATAAGCATGGCAGGAAAATTTTGTTTCTAGTACAGGAGCATTCATACATATAATGATTTCACTTATTAATCAATTGGCTAAAAGAAATTATTCAGGTCATATCAGAACACAGGCTCGGTAGATACTTATATAAATATGTATCCCAATTCTGATTCATTGTATTTATAGGATAAAAGCAAAATTCTGCACCTGATTTCTGTAAGGGTAAATGTATTCTGAGGTTAATGTCACATATTTACACTTCATGATCCCAGCAGGTCCACCTTTGAAGCCATACAATGTGCTCCCTTTGCAGTGCTCCTGCAAATAATCTATTTCACAGGTACACAAATTGCTTCAATTTCAATCAAATATATAACTTTTGCACAAAAACTAATATACTCATCATGTTTGTCAATCTGAATTAAAATCTCCTGCTATTACTGCAACCAAGATGAAAAACAAAGCAACTCTACACAATTCACTTACGAGTTCCATCAGTAAATTTTTCAGTATTGTAGACTTATAAAAGACTAGGAATCAGAATGTACAGATAACTAGAAAATATAGTGTAATAATTCGTTTTCAGTATAATTAGTGCCTCGTTAAGATCTTTGTCTAATTTCTTTCACAACACGATGCTACAAACTTCTGACAGAAAAATATACAACTGTTGGATCCATTGAATAAGAGAATAGTGAAGCTTTAAATCATCGGAATCATGCTTCTAATACAAGAGGTTTAATTAATGATACCGAAAGCAATGATCCTTACCAAAAATACCAGAGATAACATTATGTCCTCCAGGAGCTTGGCCACCGGACAATACCACACCAATCTTCAGCTTCTGCTCAGATGCTAGTTTACTTCCATCTGCCGGTACCAACAATGCTGATGGCTGTCCGTAAAGACATGGAAACAACTTCGCAATCTCATCTGCAACCACCAATTCATTACTAAATTACACCAATCTATATATCATAATTCACAAATTAAAACAGCTCTTATTATCCACATTTACAATTATGGAAGTGAGTGTGAACACGAAAATATACTAATATACACCTCACTTCTTCAGTTTTAGTGTATAAATAATTTCCGCTCACATATTTATACACTAAAACTGAATACAACAGTTTTAAGGTGAGAACACGTGTGAGACCTGGATTTCCTGCCGCGGAACTAGCAGGACCGTCAACAACATCGAATTGATTTTTGATAACTTTAGGAAGGGGAAGAGAGTGATCCAAACGACTGTTCTGCACGTCACTATACACCGTCGCTAAACGCCCCGTCACCGGAGTTTTAGCGGCGGAGATATCGCCGTTAGCGTGCATTGGAGAAGGCGCCATTGAAGAAAAAGAAGGTTCTGGAATGCAAATGATCGTTTATCGTTTTTCACGCAGCTGTTGTGTTATGGACTTATGTGTGCGTATTTATAGTAGTGTCATTGGAGTGTCCGTCAAGGTGGAGAGGCGGGGGTAATAGTGGAAATTTTTGATGTGCGGTGTGAGCCGTTGATTTGTGTAGGTTGTGATGCGGTGTCGGAACCAAGGAAGAGCTGATTAAGGTTGATTGAAGTTGTGCGCGAATTTGAGAGATTTATTCCCAATACTGAAAATTATTATAAAATAGGGTAATTCTAACTGATATTTAGAATATTAAGATTTCAATTTTTTTCAGAGTTTTAGTTGGGATGTTGGGTTTGTATGGTCAGTGACAGGATTGCAGAATTGTATAACTCGGTTGCCGAATGAAGCTTGCATTAATTTTTTTGCTCGAGTATTCCAATCTGCTAGTCGTGATCAATGTGCTATGATTAGTATGACCTGTTGGAGTTTGTGGAATCGTAGGAATAAGTGGGTCTGGGATCGAATAAATGGCTCCGCGTTTAGTGTTAAAGCTGCTGCTCTGAACTTGCTAACAGATTGGAGAAAGGCTCATGAAAATAATATTCAAAGTACGACACAGAGTCAAGATGGAGTAGGGAGGTGGTGTGTACCACCTGCAGGTTGGAACAAGATTAATATAGACGCTGCTATGCTGCCAGGTGAGTCTATTGGTGTAGGGGCTGTTGTTCGGGATTCAGCAGGCCAATTCATGCGAGCTCGGTGTGGTCAGATCTTAGGTGCTTGGCAGATTCGAGAGGCTGAGGCACTAAGTTTGAAAACAGCATTGTGTTGGGCTAAAGATTTAAATCTTGATCACTGCATCTTTGAATCAGATTCGAAGACCCTTGTTGATGCTTGCAAAGGAGAGCAATGAGATAGTTATTTTCATACTATTGTGTTGGATTGCCTTGATTTGTGTAAGCACTTTAATTTTATGCAAATTGTGTTTGCTCGTAGGTCCGCGAATAGTGTGGCACACATGTTAGCTACACATTCTATGTCTGGCTCTGGAATGGGTTGATGCCCCTCCCGAGTTCATTGATCATGTTTTTATTTCTGATCTTGCTTAAGTAATGAAAGCTCGTTTATTCAAAAAAGAAGGAGAAAATGAGATTGCCATGTTTACAAGATGCATCATACTTTAAAGATTGCTCAATCATTCAAACAAAGACCAAACATTCATAGTCTACCCACAACAATTTTCATTTTCCGTGCTAACATAAATAGTGGTAGTATTTGTCTTTAAATGAAAAAAATACTATTAATATTAACACAAAAAAAATGATAAGTAATATTTTTTTTTATTAAATTAGTTATATTATGTTCATATTCTACACACAGTGTACTAGACATGATCAGTAGTGAATATAAATAATGTGATTAAGCTATCGATGCCAAGTACTAGTCACTTACAAACATGACTATAAAAATCAGGAATCTTAACTAATTGATGACCTGGCGAATCAGAAATTTATTGGAGTATTTTCGCTAAATCGGTAAAATATTTTTCAAGAATTAATCAAAATTTTTTCAATAAATACGGAATATTTAAACTGCTAGTAGGTGCTAATGTGAATGCATAGGAAATTTATGTAATTTAAGTAGTTTGTTCGAATAATTACAAAAGATTTTGATACTCCAAAATATGTAACCATCTACGAAGAGTACAAAGATTATAAGGGAAAATGTAAGATGTAGGTGTCAAGTTTAAGTTATGTTATATACATATTTGTATGTCCCTGATCATTTTAGCCAGATGTGCAAGCCTCTATATACCAAATAGATAACCAATGACAATGCTACCAATAAGAATAAGAATCATGTTTTTGATTAAAATATATAATCAAATAATTAAAGCAAGATCTTTCAACTTAAAAAACAAAAGCAAAAGTAAAGTTCTGTTTTTTGAGTGACTCATAGCATGTCAATGCACCTACTTCTTGGTAATTGTTCTCTGATCACTTGATCACTATGTGTCCATATATCACAAGTACACTGAACCCTCCAAGAGATTCCTCTCCAGCTGTCTGTAATCTTTGTTTTCATGGAATTCTGCAAAGGAGAGGATGCTTGGTAAAGTTTATTGCTTCATCATTGCTTGTTTTCAATCATTTTGCTACTTAGTTTGCTGCATAAAGAGCTATACTGATTACCAGACAATGTGGCTAAGTGTAGGGTACTAAGTGTTTAATCTTTAAAACTTTAGCAAAGGGCTTGTTTATATGATGAAGCTCTTTTTAATTTATAGATGAAATGATCAAACCATGTGAATCTTATCTGTTAAGACAATTTCATAACAGTGGTTAGGTTCCCAACTTATGACCTTAAGTTAATGGGATAGACGTTTTATCCAGTATGCCGCGAGTCATTTTCTGGAAACAACCATCGCGACTCTGTTAGGTAGGGGTCAGGCTGCGTACATTCCATGCCCTGACCCTGATAACTTGGTATGTTTCGGCTCACCTAGAGCTAGCGGCTCAGCTTGTTGCTCGTTTACTTTTTATCTTGGTGCTGTTACAGATTGAAAGGACAATAATGGAAGTCCATGGAACATTTCAAACCAGTAATTTATTCAACAAAAAAGAGCTAATTTCCAGTTGCCCTCCAATCATATTTTTCATAATAATAGCAAATTGTCTAGACCTCAGGGAGAATCATGATTACACCAACCAGCTTGCAAACTTTTTATGTATTAAATTGTTTGCTCAAGTCCTTCATTCCTTTATAAGAATGAAGGGCTCTGGAGAATTAAAGAACCAGAAGCTTAAACCCAAGGGGTGGATGAAGGCCTTCTGCTGCAGCTGTAGGCTAAGTGTGTCTTCATACGACGAAGGTGGGAATTTGGACAGATCCACGACGATAGCAAGTGCAGAACATACTATGGTTCAAGATAAGCTGGATCAGATGATTAAAGAACGGAGGGATGCAAGGCATGAAGAGAGAAGGAAGTCTAGAAGTGAAGGGACTAAGTTTATCGTAATGGTGGCAACTGAGAAGTCATCGTATGATCCTAGAGAAGATTTTAGAGAATCCATAGTGGAGATGATTACGACAAATAATATTTATGAGCCGAAAGATTTAAAAAGTCTGTTGAATTATTATGTTTCAATGAACAAGGAAGAATATAGAGGAGTCATACTTGAGGTATTCCATGAGGTCTGTACTTATATGTTCTTGAATTGTAAATACTACTCATGAGCTGTGTTCATTGAACAGATAGTTATGGCGGAGCTATCCGACTCTGTTCTTCAAACAGATAATTATGGTAGTGCTATGCACTTCCATGAACAAAGACAATATAGTTTAGATGGAAGGAAAGACGATCATGAGTCCTAAGTCCTAATGTCTTAAAACTACCATGTATTTCACTAATGAAGTTGACAGAATTCACCTGTTTTTCAAGCAAGTGTAGAAGACAGGCGACCTTTGAACTCTGTCCTGCAAGAACACATTGAAACAATATTACCTGGCCACAACTGTTCGATTATTCACACTGCACAAAACATGTAATTTTTATTCCACTGTTTATATCTGCCAATAGGCTATAAGCCTATATCACATACATATAATGATAGTTAAGTTGAAATTCTATATAACATTACATACACATATAATACAATAACTGTTCAGTTTGTTCTCCTATAATATAAAATTTCTAGAAACCAGAGTCAAAGATCACCACCATTCTGCAGAATACATATGGAGTTTTAACTTAGCATGGCAACATATCATGGCAACAGGAGGGGACTGCCTTCCTTTATTAGGACAAACACACTTCCTGCATCTCCTCTTGAGATCCGAATCTCTTCATCAAGGTATGTTGTCAAAAGCCAAGATTCTGCATTTCTGGCTGGGATGTTAAACTTAATGGGAGGTTGGCTTGAAATGGTCTTTGCAACAGAGGAAGCGGTGTCTTGCACAGAAGTGAATAAGCCTTTGAAGGGTGATAGGTCTACGCTTTGTCCAAACAGTTCCACATTTTCCGGTAACACGATGGAGTCTGTCAACTGAGGAGTTCCAATGATACCTTCTTCAAACTTTATCTGGTGTTAAAAATAAATTTATATAAGAAAAATTGAGAGCAAAAGGTAGCATATAATGGTATTTAAAATGACAAGGTAATGATAAATAGTTTTTGTGTTCTTAATATTATCTGTGTTTCCAAAGGCAACAAAATAATTTCATTATATCTCATTCGAATTTTGTAAGAACTGAAATATAAGCATTTATATCTCTTGTAGAAGATACATGTAGTGAGCTGCACAGTCTATCGATCATATAATTTATCTGGAGTGATATTTCCAGAACCCCCTAAATATCTTAAATAAACAAAAGTATTCATTAGCAGGTTGAAGAAAGTAAAACACTGACAAGGTAAACAGAAAACAAACCTGAACACGTTTGGGACTTCTGACTTCAAACTTGGCATTTGTAGTGAAGGAAGAGGTAGAGTACGGTCCTGCAAACTGAACACAGTTCTGTACAGTGAAACTGTAAGCATCAATAGTCTGTGATATCTCCTCCACCTTCACCAACGGAAGCGATCCTCTTGACAACAAAGGAAACAATCCCGAGAATGATGTGTACCTGCCGCCCAGCGAAAGAAGTATAAATTCATCAACATAATCACACATTATATACTTATGCAATCATAAAATAATATTATGCAAATCATCATGTCGCATCTCTACCATCATTTTTCATCAACTTGATCATTTTCATATGTTTGGATGAAAACCAGCAACTTCGAATTTTAGTAGTACTATTTAGGTGATATTCTCATGTTCTCATCCATAATCTACTAATCTACTTAGCAATTCCCTTCAAATATAACTTGACTTATAAAGCTATTGCAATCAAAGGTCAGATACACCATCACGAGTGTGAATCGATTTGGTCTTTTCTACCCATAGCTCCTCATCTAACATAGTATACCTTATCAACTATCTAAAATTTCAATAAGCGACTTCCCCCCAACCAATTGCAATAAAATGAAGAATTAAATCAAAATCAACAGAGTATAAGAAATTCCCAACAATTATAATCCGGACCACTAAAACTTTAATTTCTTCAAGCTACTATATTAACTCTAATAACAATCACAAACACAGTAAAACATTCTCTTCACATTTCTTATATAAACAATTTAAACCTTTTTCACAAAATTTCAAAAGATTTAACTCAATTAAAACAAAAAAATTAAAAAAAAATTAATTTTAACTATCCGGTCAACCCAAACACGAAACTTACGAAAGAATCCATTTGCCATCAAGCAGGCTCAACGCCTCAGTAGGAGCCGGCGTGGGATTCATGGCCTCGAGCTGCGTGATGAGCTCCACAATCTCCGCTCTCGTCTCACTCGTCGCACTCAACCCCCGGTTGGTTCCATAAAACGAATCCACCAGCTTCTTCTTCAACACCTCCACCTCCGTCAACTCCTTCGGCGGCTCCTCCGTCGCCGTCGCCGCCTCCGCGGAAAACTCGCCCTCAGCACGAACCCTAACCGCTCGCCCCGATTTTCGCGCCAAAATTGAAGAGCGGGAGCAGCTTTTAGGGTTCGTGAGCGCGAAATTGACGGAGCTGGGGGTGAATAGGGAGGGCTTGGAGGCGAGGCAGAGAGATTTGCATTGGAATTGATTGAGCTGTGATGCCGCTGATAATGATGAAGATGATAATACTCCACTCATTTTTGCTTAGCTAGAGAGATTATGAACTGTGCGTGTGTTGTGACTTTTGAGTCTCAGAGTCGAAGTGTATGTAGATGAAGATACGTGTACCTTGCATTTGTAGGACTTAGGAGACGTGTATATATGTTTAGTTTTTCTGATTGGCGTGGTAATGTAAATAGACAGTTGTACCCTTGTAAAACCCATAATCATATTTTTGAAAACCGAAAAATAATTACTCGACGCTTATCTCTCGGTTCCAACAGGTTATTTACCTTCTCATTTTACACGCATGTTGAGACTCTTATATAGTACAATATTATTACGTATTTTTAGTTTTGTAATATAAGTTTAAAAATCAAATTTTTATGCAAAGCAAAATAATATTAAAAATATAGTGAAAATATATTTTATAAAATGCTCAAGATATGTACGAACAAGTAACGTAAAGAATCTGTTAAGACAGATGGTGTAATATTCTATTTAAATAAAGATTGATCAAATTAATTTTTTTACTTTTTATGATGAAGAGTTAAGTAATATACTACTCTCTCTGTCCCATTTAATTGTATACGTTTCTTTTCAACTGCTCGACACGCATTTCAATACTCTTATAAAATATAGTTCCGTAACTTATTTTTGAGATTTTCTTTTTCTGAATAAAAATATAACATCTAAACTTTAATTCAGAAAAAGAAAATTTTAAAAATAAATTACATAACTACACTTTACAGGAGCATTAAAGTCCGTGCCGCGTCCCTGTCCCCCAATGTATACTAGGGGTAATCAGAAAACCGCCCAAACCGCATAAACCGCCCGCACCGCACCAACCCGCACCACAAAATGCGGTTTTTAATTTTCGTGGTGCGGTTGCGGTTTGAATTTTTCACAAACCGCGCGGTGCGGGGCGGGTTGCGGTTTGACATATTAGTAGTGTGGTTTAAACCGCACCGCACCGCAAAACTATAATATACATATATATATATACATAGAGGGCTACTCTAATGAGAACTTTAAGTGGTGAGAACTAGATACCAGGCTTAAAACAAAAATAGATACTGGGCTTAAAATTAGGACAAGGCCCAATAACATAAACATCCTGGACATCGACGGTTTTTAAAAATTAAAATCAGTATCAAACGTAACCATACACCGTTACCCACTCAAACTCTCACTAGCAAATCACCCCCAAATCACAAAAATCTCTCAACTACGCTGCTCAATCGCCGTGTTTTGCTGTTGAACGCTCCTCAACGCTGCTCAATTTGTTCTTGTAAGTGTTCGACTGTTCGTACACATTGTTCCTTTCACTACTCTAACGAATCACTTTAAATTTGAGTAGTTATGTAAATAGATTCATCATTACGAATCACTGATGTTAGACACTTTGTTTTTCTGCAGATTTCGTGCTTGGACGAAACTCGAGCACTAAAAAACCGGTATGTGAGTTGTATATATCGTATGCATGTGTTTTTAGTTAGTTTTTGTGAAGTGCATATCACTAAATCACTTGCAAATCAATAAGTTTGTATTAATTTTTGATTTTAACTGTGATGAAAGTAACTTGTATACGTGTTTAATTAAAAAATTTGCTTAGGGTTTCGTTCATGATTTAATCAGTTTAAGATGTGCAGAGCAGTAATTATGTATTTGTAGTTTAGTGCTCAGAGGATTTGTGATAGGCAACAGTATGTTTATTGGCTTCCTGTGTTTGCATTTGATTTGTGGTGTTTTTTTTTGTCAAATTGAAAAAGTGGAAATGTGGTTGAGGGGGAGTGTGATCTGAAATGGTAGGATATATATGTTTTCAGCCCCTGAGAGATATATCCACATTCTAAAAGAAGAAAAGTGATTTTCACAAGTTAAGTTGTTTAAGTTGAAGTATCAAAAAGCTCAGGTGAGCGTTTTTGTTTCATAACCTTACTTACTCAAAACTTTAAGTATCAGAGCGCTTATGTATAGAGCGTGTGTGTAATATTGTTTATGTTTCTTAGGACTAGTTCATCTGTTGCATTTATAGTTTTTCCACTTGCACAGGTGCATTTTAGTATCCCGAGAACTTATGTATCAGAGCTTGTGTATAATGCCTCTGGATTGATTGAGTGCTTCTTACCATGGTTGATAGGTTTCACTAAGTGAAGGGGAAGCAAGGTCTTTCCTGTGTAATATGCATATGGAAGGTAAGAAACATATTCACTGATTTGTGCCTATATTGTACTTTTGGCATTTTGTGGACAGATCAAACACAAATCAGATATACATTATATAATTCTGTTGCTAGATATAGGTTTTAAGTGAACACCATGTATGTAGTTGTATAAATACATAAGTTACCTCTAAGAAATCAGTTGTTCTCTTAATTGCAAGCTCTTTGAACTGTTTTATTCACCAATATAATTAGAAATATGCACAAAGCACTTATTAGCACACACAAAGCACTTAATTATACATAAAAAAACACTTAGAGGTATAAAAAATACACTGATTTATAAAATATGCACAAAGCACTTATAATTACACACAGAGCACTTAATATTTAATAAATAAATATTAAATACTCAAGGTATCTAATCTGTTGTTATGTGCTACATGCGCGTGATTTTAAGTGATATATTTTCTTGTATCAGGATCCAGTAGAAGGCAAAGCAAAAGATTAAAAAAAAACATATCTCGAGCACTAAAAAATTGGTATGTGAGTCGTATATATTGTATGCATGTGTTTTTAGTTAGTTTTTGTAAAGTGATTATCACTAAATCACTTGCAAATCAATAAGTTTGTATTAATTTTTGGTTTTAACTGTATTGGAAGCAACTTGTATACGTGTTTAATTAAAAATTTTGCTTAGGATTTTGTTCATGATTTAATTAGCTTAAGATGTGCTAAGCACTAATTATGTATTTTAAGTTTAGTGCTCAGAGGTTTTGTGATAGGCAGCGGTATGTTTATTTGCTTCCGGTGTTTGTATTTGATTTGAGGTTTATATTTTATCAAATTGCAAAAGTAGAAATGTGGTTGAGGGTGATTTGAGGTGTATATTTTATCAATCTGAGCACAAAAGTTCTTTAGATTCTGAGTCAAGCACCTCTTTATAATGTTGCCAAACTGCTGTACTGTAAATTCCAATCTGGATGAAATATTGCTTTGGCATAGGTCAATTAGAAAATAAGTAAGTGATATAGCTGAAACAGCTAGAATGATACCGTTATACGAAGATTTTTCTGATATATCCATATTTAAAAGAGAAGAAAAGTGATTTTCACAAGTTAAAGATGTTTAATTAGAAGTATTAAAAAGCTCAGGTGAGCGTTTTTTATTCATAATCTTACTTACCCAAAACATTAAGTATCGGAGCACTTATGTATAGAGCATGTGTGTAATATTGTTTATGTTTCTTAGGACTAGTTCATCTGTTGCATTTATAGTTCTTCCACTTGCACGGCTGCATTTTAGTATCATGAGAATTTATGTATCGGAGCTTGTGTATAATGCCTCTAGACTGATTGAGTGCCTCTTACCATGGTTGATAGGTTTCACTAAGTGAAAGGGAAGCAAGGTCTTTCCTGTATAAATTTGCATATGGCAGGTAAGAAACCAATTCACTGTTTTGTGCCTATATTGTACTTTTGGCATTTTGTGGTGATATCAAACACAAATCATATATACATTATAGAATTATGTTGCTGGATATAGGTTTCAAGTGAACACCATGTATGTAGTTGTATAAATACATAAGTTACCTCTAAGAAATCAGTTGTTCTCTTGATTGCAAGCTCTTGAACTGTTTTATCCATCAATATAATTAAAAATATGCACAAAGCACTTATTGGCATACACAAAGCACTTAAGTATACATAAAAAAACACTTAGGGCTATAAAAATATACACTGATTTATAAAATATGCACAAAGCACTTAAAATTACACACAGAGCACTTAATAAATAAATATTAAATACTTGGAATACCTGCAACTATTTTAACCTTTTCTGTATTTTTTGTTGATTCAGATGGGATAGAGAGCACAACTTCAATGATTAAGGGTGAAATACTCAAATGCAATCCTTACACCTCACTTGAATGAATACAAAGAGATTGAACCAAAGCGGGCAAAAGGCTTCTACAAAAAGATTGCAAACAAGACACTCATGTCCATTGTACTTGCATCAAGTTCAAAGAAACCCAAGAACACAGAGATTCATGGAAATGTTATATTTTCAGACATTGAAACAGAACATGAAGAAGCATGATGAAGTACCGGCTGCTAGAAAGTTTAATGTATAGAATTCTATTTGTCATAAAAACATATATCACTTGTATTCTACATTTGAATTTCAGTCATTACTAGTGTTTTAAGGAACTTATTGTATTATGCATGTAGAATTTCAATCATTACTAGTGTTTTTTACTCCTCTTTTACATTCAATAAGTAACAATTCACAAATACATAAGTCATTGGAAAACTAAATAGAAAAGAAAGAACTTAAATATCACCATACACATAACATATATACACCAAATAATTCAAAATAAAAGAACATAACGATTCAAAAATTAACATGCACATAGACATGTATAACACCTAAAAAATATGTATTCAAAGCCCCAAAACATGTAATTAAATCACCAAATATACATAAGCTAAAAAATAAAATACAAAGCACTATATATATATATATATATATATATATATATATACAAAGCACCAAAATATATACACACAAAACACTAAAAATATACACAAATCACTAAAATAAAAAATATCTGCTGAACTGAAAACGATGACTAAATCTTGACATTATCATCAATATATTATCTTTACAGAGTCTTAAAAACCACACTATAATTTCTTAACGATATTACAGAGTCTTCAATAAAAAAACTGAGAAAAATAATAAAGTATTTCAACTTAATCTTCATCACTCCCATCAATTTGATAATCCTCTCTGGCAGGTGATTATTTTCTTGCTCCTGCTCCTATGAGCCTCCGTGGCCTTGTTGTCCTTGGCCCTCCTGAACGCCACCACGGCCTTGTTGTCCTTGGCCATGCTCATGTGCCAAGTACGGACATGCCATCTCAAGTTGCCCAGCTCCATTCATCACCACAAAGATCTTAATTGCCTTGGAATCAAATAAGATAGTTGCCATGCTTCCCTGAACAAAAACATCAATCAAGATCACCCTAAATAAATAAATTTATAAACATCGACATATCCAGTGAGAATGAAAAGAACATACTTGTGTGATGTTAGTAAAGGAAACGGTAACATCAAAATCTTCGAGCAGCCTAAAATCTCTAGGTTTAACCTCACAGAGCTCACCAAACTCATTTCATTCAACGGGATTCTGCATTAAGATATTAACCTTGTTCTCTGAATCACCACCACCGAAGGCAAAGGCCACCGAAAAGACATAAAGTCCTAAATAAGTACACAAAGCATTTATTCTGTTGTTATGTAGAATTGAAACCTTTATTAAATGCACAAAGCACTTACTAGTATACACAAAGCACTTACGTATACACAAATATCACTTAGAAGTATAAAAAACACTTAAGAATAAAATATGCACAAAGCACTTAAAAGTATACACATAGCACTTAATAAAAAATTCCTTAAAGTGACAAACTTTAAGGAATTATGAAGACTGTGGGATATTTGTTATGAGACATATGGAGACTTATATGGGTGGACGGAATACCTCGAATACTGGATTTAAAGCAGAGAAGGTACTTGAAACTTAGAGGCGTTTTCACATTATATTATCAAACAATTTACGCAACTATTTTAACTTTTTTTCTATTTTTTTGTTGATTCAGATGGGACAGAGAGCACAGTTGAACGATTAAGGGTGAAATACTCAAATGCAATCCTTACATCTCACTTGAATGAATACAGATTGATTGAACCAAAGCAGGCAAAAGATTGAAACCCAAGAACACAGAGATTCACGAAAATGTTATATTTCCAAACATTGAAATATGACATGAAGTACCGGCTGCTGGAAACTCACACCAGCTACCAAAGAGTCAAACAACTGATCAACAAATGTTCTACAACTATTATCACGACACTTTGGCAAATAATACATACTACCTCCTAGAGTTATACTAAGATTTGAAACAGGGTCATTGCTTTCCACACCCGATGCACTACCAGAACCCTTACCACAAACAGATGTAGTATCATCAACATATCGCTTAACACGTGTTGAATCTACACTACCAACACCTACACGAATTATCACAATTAGACATTAAAAGAACAAACAAAAAAACAGAGCACTATAACAAGCTCTATTGCACAAAAAACTTATATAACATGCTCATCTATTCACAGACATAAACAACAATAACAACAAAACTCAACAAAACAACAAAATTAATAGAACTAACATCACAAAAAACAGTTAAAAATAGATACAACACAAAAAATATCATAAACAAAATAACAAAAAATAAAATTAACAACACAATCAGCAGAATTAATATTCAGAATCTCACAAAAACAAAAATCATAAAAAGCTCAACAAATAGAATCAGACTTTTATATACATAAAACTGAACATTCAATATATTCAAAAATACCTTGATTGTCACTGATTATTAAAATATCTTGAGCAATCATACCGAAAAATATAATATCGATTCTATTGAAGGAAACTACTCAATACTCGATAGAAATAGATTGTTCATAATACTCGAATAATTCAATCACCAAATTCAATTAACACATACATATGGAGCTACATAGCAGTGAGCGATATAGAGAGATGCAGGACCGAGCAAGAGAGAGAGAGAGAGCTGCGGAGAGAAAACACCGCGCGAGAGAGTGAGAGCGACAAAATTAAAGAGAGAAAACACCGAGAGAGAGAGAGAGAGAGAGAGCGGGCGGGCGGGCGGGCGGGAGGGGGGGGGGGGGATAGCATCGGAAGTAATCACAACGAGAAAGTGTCCAAAAAAGTATAAGTAAATCCATATAATTGAGCGGCCAGGATTAACTTTGCTCTTAAAAAAATGAATGGTTGATATTAAATCTCAGTTCTCATTTTTTGAAAAGTTCTCATTTGAGCACAAGCCTATATATATATATATATATAGGGGCTTACTCCAATAGAAACTAAATTAGCCTAGAAACTAGAAACTAGTATCTGACCAATTTTTTATCACTATTTTTGACTGCAAATATCACTCGTTTGTACATCACAAATCACTATTTCCTATACAAGAAATCTCAGAAATATAGATATATAAATATACATATATACAACATATGTCATCATCATCTTCACTCATACCACATTAATGAACCTCCGGGCATCATTATCAACCCATTCCACTGCTACCGCGGTCACCTATACCCACGATTGACCTACCACCGCTTGTCACCATAACTTGCCATTACTAGTGATTATTTACCACCACCACACACCTCATCTCATCATTTTTTTACCATCATAGACCTCCTACAACTATAATTGATCATCAATAATCGATAACCACTAGCAAACATAAGTAATCTTCTCAATTATCAATAATAAAAATTGCTAATTTAACTGCATAAAATAGTGATAAATAGCGTATAAACGAGTGATATTAGTAGTTATAAATAGTGATCATGGGAGTGGTTTCTAGTTTCTAGAATAACATTAGTTTCTATTTGATCACTTGCCTATATATATATATATATATATATATATATATTTGTGATTGTCAAATATAATGATATGATAATACATATATATTATTTATAATTATGTTATATATATATTTGTTAAATCTCTTCAAATAATAGTTAATTATTATTTTATCAATATCGCATTACTATTATACCAAATTTGTATGGAATGATTATATTATTATAACATGTCTCTTTGTAGTTAGTTTTCAAATTTATTATCATATTTACACTTTTGTTTGTGTTATCTAGTAGTTGTTGTGGTTTTGAAATGATAAATATCATATAAATTCATTCTAAGAAAAGGTTTTAATTATTATATATTTAAATTTTATTTTGAACTTCAACTAAAATATTTATTCTTATACAAACCGCACAAACCGCACCGCACCACACCGCATTTTTGTGGTGCGGTTTACGCGGTTTTTATGCTAGCGTGGTGCGTTGCGGTTTGAGTTTTCAACCAAACCGCATACGCGGTTTGGTTCGCGGTTTTAGCGGAAAACCGCACCGCGATCACCCCTAATGTATACTACTCAGGGGGACGGAGGGAGTAGTATACTATTTTATTGATAGGAATATAGATATTTAAAGTACTAAATTTTATATTTGCGAATAATTTTTTTTTTTTTAATGTGAGCCTATATTTTCGGATTGTTATTATTATTACTAGTATATTATATTATAATATTGAGATATGAAGTCGATGATGTTACATGGTGGGCTGGGGGCGATTTGGGCAATATATGTAAAGAGCAAGGGGTACAAGACGCCACGTGAGTAAATTGTGTAGAGGTGTTGGGAGTTTACACTTTTCTTCTCCAACTCTTCTGTTTTGTCGGTTTCTCCAATTTTAGGACGGAAAATAAGAGGCGGATAACAAGTATAGTCACTTGGTGTGTATTTCTTGTCTAGAATGTTCGTTTTATATTCATATTCTTCTGTTATACTCCAAAGTTTTATGATTTATTAGAAAAAGTTTGATTAATTTTTAAAATATAAAAATTTATGATTTTAAAAAAATTTAATAAATTTTTGAGAATTCTGAATCAGTAGATCAATTAATTAGTTCCAATATCCGATTTCACAACCATATTCACGCTTTTTTTACATATCCAATTTTTTTTTTTTGAAACTATTACATATCCAATTTTGATTTATTTGTGTTTCGGATAATTTAGAAACTGTGATTTTTTGTTAAACAAAAACAAAATATATATATCTCTTTAATGCGAATTAAGCAAAAGCTATACCGAAGCAATGTTCAAGAACTCATAAGGTTCTGTGCTCCTGAACTGCACAAGGGGCGTCTAGAGTTCCAAAATATTTAGGACTAGCAGGAGACTAGCCTAAAACTATTTTTCGATATTATTTCACAATTCTAAAATTTTCAAACTTGTAAAAATACTCCCAGAAAATTTGAAAATATAAAGATATTTTCCAAAAATTTGCTTGGTGTTTCTGTAAGATTTTAATCCTAGAACCAATCCGTCCTATGACCATGCATCGGTGTGTATAGCTGCAGGCTGCAGCAGTCTGCATTCCACTATGTTTGTTTCTAGCCACAAGGTCAGGGTTTTGAGTTTTCAATTTCTTAGCATCAGTCTATTAAAATCCCTGCAGGTCGAGATAATCGGTCCTGAACAATAGCAGGACAAGAGCTGGACTCCTGTCAATAGCGATAACAGCATCACAATTCACAGTCCTCCATCTTCCTCTTACGTCCTCTGATGATCCCTGAATCAGCATTATCCATCAACTCATAGAGTGAAGCATCAGAATCAGGGGATACTTCATCCTATAAGCCGAGCCAGATAAACCAGTGCCAGAATCTTGGAAGATGTAACCATGGACTAGTCGTTTCCCTGAGAATCTTTGAATCATTCTAGAATTTTTATAGATGATACTAAGAATGGAATCGAGTTTATAGATCTTTCTTAGGCCAACAACATTGTAAAGATTTAATGCATCTTTCTGAAACGATTCAAAGTTAGTTAAGCATAGGCCCTTGAACAAACACATGACAACAAGAATTCCAAGCAACACAAGCAGTATTCACAAAGCAATCGGTTGTTTACCATAGCTAATATCATTTGCAGCAACTAGATCATTCTTTAAAACTAAAGCTAAAACCAAAACTTTTATCACATAACTTCAAGAAATAAACGAGAATATTTAGGATGAATCCAATATCATACTTTTTTGCACATTCCAATATCATATGAAAAAGTAGATAGCACTGATAATTTGCTAGAGGCATAGCTTAGATCAATTATTAATCTCACTAGAGGAAATGTGTTCTTAAAATTCTTGAATAAATATGATAAATTTGCATAGAAATTACCGAGGATCAAACACAGAATTATAGTAACATTCTATCAAGGTCTTTTTTAGTTCTTACAGTATATCATCTCTAAGGTAGCCAGCAGTAACAGCAAGGCTGTTACTCATAGTTGGAAAGCTTTCTCAATGTGTCATTTGTATATGTAGTATCAATCAGCTTCTTAGTAGGAGTTTCCAAGGCTTTTTCTTCCACCACATTTTGAATGGAAAGAGAAACAGCTGGCGTCATTTGAGCAATGACATTGTCCTGAAAAAAATTGATAAACTACGGTGAGATCTATCATACCAACATCCTTGAGACATGGGTTTTAATTTCCAACTCCAAGCGCTCTCTTAAGAGGAGATTTTTCTTGGACGTATCATGTATATTCAAATCAACAATAATACATGGCAAGCTCAATGACGGTCATTAAGTACCCACATAGCCGCCCTTGGATATCCTGGCAACTATATCTCATGAAAACCAGTAGTTCAAAAGAACTAATTATACATAGTACTTAAAATAAAAAATAAAAAAAGCTAAATCAAGTGTAATGTTCAATGATCATAAGACTAATAAATAGTGCACCATGTCAACGAGTAGTGTGTGAGATAAAATACCTGAGGCATTGGTTTGACAATGCTGGCACCAGGAGAGCCACCGAGTAAGTAGTTCCTGACAGCACTAGATACACTTGATTCTTCGCATCCACGTGGTAGCTTCAAATGCTTTAAGTTATAGAATGGACAATGCCAATGTGCAACAATGTCTAAGAGTTGATAAAGTATCTAGAGGAGTCATACAAAACTTGATTAAGATATTATCCAGTAAGCCTTAGTACAAAGTGAAATAATAATGATTAAATACAAATGGTCGGAAAACTGGTCATCAGCTATCACTCTGGACCATTTATTCTCGGGGTAGAAGAGCACTCTCAGAAGAGACATTACTTAACTTTGATCAAGGCAGAAAACACACTGCATATCGTTTTTACATGATTAGTTCAATAATTGGTTAGTGGGTGAATATGCAAAATCAGTTCTGGCAGTTTCCCTGTGTTGTTCATCGTGCTTAAGTCAGCGTGTCATCAAAATTTAGGAGTCTGTACTATGCTTTATGTTTTACAGAATAGTGTGCAGTTGTGCTCTACTATACCTATGAGTTATAGTTATATTTAACCGACCAATATAGAGTAGCAGAGCAAGCAACATATAGTTTATAACGAATGGTTTCTATTAAACAAAATGTGAACTATTGAACCACCAATAGACTCCGCAATTTGTTGCATTAATCTTGACTAATTTTGATATATTTATATGCAAAATTTCAGATATTGTATCCTGTGAACGACACATGAGACTATGAGAGGGAATATGCCCTGAGAGTTATTTTAAGAGCAAGCCAACTGAATAACATAAAGATATTGGTAATGCAAATTCCTGAATAACAATCAATTTAGATATAAAGTTACCTGAATGATCGCCAAGTCAAGACTAAGAATCTTGGTGCTACCGAGCTGGGAGAACATAGTTTCAATCACATCTTGATAGTGTCTCCAAACCGTCGAGCTTAATGGAAGATCCTGATATTTAATAATTGCATTCTCCAACTCAGAGCCTTCATAGACCATCCGAAAGAAGCCAATTGCTTCAAAATTGCACAGTTTTGGTGCCAACACCACAATTTTGTGCTCAAATATATATACAGCAGATAAGCTGACCTTAATTTTTAGGTTCACCAAATGGGAGCTGGATATAACAAGACGTCGGATATAGTGGTGGCCAAAGTCAATGACAAGATTCCTTAGACTGGCCAGTGCAAGAAAGTAGTCACTCATATCCTCAGGAAAGACCATATCACCAAGCTGTAGAGTTAATAAAGCCGGAAGATCCCAAACTTTTTTGGGCAAAGTGCACTGTTCGAGACATAGTGTTGTTAACATTGGCAGACTAAAGAATTCAGGCAACTCACAGTCTTTAAGAACCAGAATTTTCAAGGCAGGCAGGTTTAAACATAATTCGTGAACCTTATGTTTGTTAGGAAAACGATATCCATATCTCTTCAAATGGAGGGTTGTTAAGTTGGGTAAAGTCCAACAATCCGCTTTCATAACATCCTCAAATTCAAATGGCATTGTAAGTTTAAGCTCTTTTAAGGTTTTAGAGTTGAAGGAAGATAATGAACAATAACGGTGTGATTCAACAGTAAGGTGTTGAACATCATGTGAAACTGCGTACTTAATATACTTTTTCAACAACCATAGATTGAGGCCATTAGTACTACACAAGTTGAGTTTGAGTATCCCAGATATATGGTCCCGCCTATCGAAGACATGGTTCATGAACGTGTAATAATCATGTATGTTATACTCTTTGAAATCGAGAAAAGGGAGAGTAGTCCAGACAAGCTTCCATCGTTTCGAGAGAACGCTGGTTTGAACTGCTAACCGAGCATCCAAATAAGACAATATCTGATGAATCACATCGTCTGACAACATGCTTATTCTATCTTCATCTCCTATTCTAACCGCCTTCTTCCCATCTTTTATACGTGAAATCTCCATGAATAATTTTGACCTACGATCTCTGACCGACGTGCTAAAACTAGGGTTGAGTATGGTTGTGTCCGGGTCCGGAAAAATCCATATAGGTGTTTCGGGTTTCGGTTCGGGTCTAAGAATACTTAAAAAGATTTAAAGTTTATGTATCCATAAAAATATGTGATGTATCTTTAATTTCTTGGTGCAATAATGGGGATTGGGGGCGCCGCGGCTCTTAGCCTCTGACCCTAGTTTTGATTTTGAAAGAGGCAGCGTAGCGACTAGCGAATAACGAGCGCGTGTATGGATTTGGCCCATTTTGGACTATTTGGATTATTGGTTAGTTTTTACTTTTTAGGTTATTAAAATAAAAAGATAAAAATATATAATTCATAAATTATAAATTAATAATAACATGATAAATTATATATTTGTGTAATAATAATAATAATAATAATAATAATACTCTCTATGTCCCATAATTTTTGGCTTGTTATATCACAATTAAAATTACAAGAGAATTACATGTAATTTGTATCATTAAAAAATATATTTTACGTACTTTATCATGCTTATTTTATATTTTTAAAATTACAAGAGAATTACATGTAATTTGTAGCCAAAATTCGGTCAATTTGATCATAAAAAATCAAACAAGCCAAGAATTATGAGACGAAGGGAGTATAATTATACAAATTAATTCAAGTCCCACTGATATTATTATAAGTTGGACATGTGTATTACTATATTAAGAACATATACAAAATTTCCTGGTTTGTAATTTGAATCTAATCAACAACATTTTATAGAAATATATGATATCAAAAAAAACACACACGTATATATGGTTAAGTTTTATAGAGTACAGTAACATACCGGAGTATTGGGGTATGATTTATTCTTTTTAGTTTAATCAAAAATATATAAGTTGTATTGAATGTAATTATCAGTTAATCAATAATATCTTTCAATTTTAACAAGTATATTGCGGAATATAGTGCACTCTGATTCATATAAATAAATAATTAATTATTTTATGTTTTGATTAGAAGATTATGTTGTAAAATATAATTTGTAGGTTGTCAAATGTTTACAAATATTGTAAAGTAAAAAAAATTAAATTTTGAATAACTAGATTATATTTTATCCAATTTCGTACTCCAACACTTCAATACGTATCTATGTCTATATTCGGGCTTTTGCGGGTTTCGGGTTCGGATCGGGTTTCGGATACCGGGTATTTTTCGGGTTCCGATCGGATTCGGATCGGATATCAGATTTCAGATCGGATTCGGATCGGATATCGGATTTCGGATTGGATATCGGATCGGATATAGCTATATCCAAATCCAAATCCAAAAATTTTCGGGTACAAAAATCAAATCCAAATCCAAATCCTAAAAATCGGGTTTGGATTATCCAAAAATTCGGGTTTCGGATCGAATTTTTTTGCCATCCCTGTCTTTAACGTGCTAAACTACGTTTTGAGCGAATTTAAAGTTTTAAACCAAACAAAATTAAAATTCGGTTTTGAAAATCTAAAAACCTAATTTTAACCGAATACTATAAACCAAACTGAACCGATTATCAGGGGATTGGTTCGCATGTTATTTTTGAAATTACGTTTTCTTACTAACCTCAAATAAATAAATTCATATGTTATCATTATTTTTTATCAATAAATTTTTTAGAAAATAAGATGTTATTTGTATAATTTTTCAATAAAAATAATTATAAGTGTTATCTTTGTATGTTAGACATATGTGTTTTGAAAATCCCCTACTTTATCAATTAATCTATGATTAATCTCATGTAATATTATCGTCTATTCAATTTTTGAAATCCGATTAATCCATATAATTTTTTCTTGATCGAAATATATAATAATTTATTAAAATTAAAATATTATATCACTTTAAATATGAACTATTATAGAATTTATGATACTGTAAAGATATATTTGTTAATGAATAACTAATATTTTACCTTGGTTCACGTAGTTTGCAGGCTATTGCGTGAGCTCGTGGGTTTTCGGATGTAATTGAAGGCAAAGAGGGAAGATTTCGCGAGACTTTGCTTGGCAAACGAGTCGATTATTCAGGGCGTTCCGTCATTGTCGTGGGCCCCTCACTTTCATTATATCAATGCGGATTGCCCCGCAAAATAGCAATAGAGCTTTTCCAGACATTTGTAATTCGTAGTCTAATTAGACAACAGCTTGCTTCGAATATAGGAGTTGCTAAGAGTAAAATTCGGGAAAAAAACCGATTGTATGGGAAATACTTCGGGAAGTTATGTGGGGGCATCCTGTATTGTTAAATAGAGCACCTACTCTGCATAGATTAGGTATACAGGCATTCCAGTGCGCACCCGAAGGGTAGCGGCTGCGGGTTACTACGTTAAAAAAAATATATATATAAAACAATATTTAATATTGAAATATATCTGATTATCACTTTCAATAATCTGACCGAATAATTCCCGTTTTTCGATTAACCCTAAATCGATATTTTCAGTCGATTAGGTATGATTCCTGATTTTTGTAACCGTGGTTGTTACGAAAAAAAATAATTCACTTAATTTATAAAAAGAAATTATTTATTTAAAACAGAAAAGAAGATAAATATGGAGAATAGTTTTAAAACAGAGAAACTGCCCGAGAGTCATGTACGACATTTAAATATTTAAATTTACTTATAAAAATTTTATTTATAAAATATACGTCTTAACGGTGAGATTCAGTAATTTTGAACGCTTTGAAATGAAATCTGAATCCAAAACAAAATTTTCAGTTTCTAATTTTCTATTACCAGAACCAAAACAAAACCAGACCATTTAATAACCTGTGTGAATAGCTGCAGCAGCCTCAATTCCAGTCGGTTTGTTTCTAGCCACAGGGTCAGGGTTTTGATTCTTCAATTTCTTAGCATCAGTCTATTAAAATCCCTGCAGGTCAAGAGATAATTGGTCCTAAATAATAAATTGCAGGACAAGAGCAAGACTCATGTTATATTCACAAAAGAATTCCCAGTGTTTACCATATATAGCTATTATCATTTGCAGTACTAGATCATTCTTTGAAACTAAAGCTAAAGCCAAAACTTTTATCACACAACTCCAAGAAAGGAACGAGAAAATTTAGGATGAATCCAATATCATTTTTTTTTTTTTGGACATTCCAATATCATATGAAAAAGTAGATCACTGATAATTTGCTAGAGGCATAGCTTATATTGACTATTACTCTCTCTATAGGAAATGTGTTCTTGAAATTCTTGAATAAATATCATAAATTTGCATAGAAATTTCTGACAGAATTATAGTACTATTCTATCAAGGTTTTTTAAGTTCTTACAGTATATCATCTCCAAGATAGCCGGCAGTAACCGCAAGGCTGGTACCCTTAGTTGGAGAGCTTTCTGAATGTGTCATTCTGTCGAGACGAAGAGTCTGCAGATCCTGTATTTTAATTTTGGCATCATTTATACGAGTGTCAATTGCAAGAAGTTCGTGACCTATAGTCTTTGAAAACAAGAGCCGTTCAATACGGTTGAGATGGTTTATCAGCCAATTTAACTTGAATCCCCATCTCTGCAAGTCAGTAAAAAGAGCCCGATACTCACAGAGCACCTCAGCATTTACCTCAATTTTGGGAGTTTTAACTAAGTTGTTGACTAAGGAGCACAATGTATTCAGCTTCACTGTCCAATTTTTTTTGTTTTTTGTCGGCAACTGCCTAAAGGTTTCTGGATAGCTTTTCATAATCCGGTCAAGCACGCCTACAAACTCCGGATTAACCTCGTGTCCTTGCCATAACACCAAATTACTAATATCTCCTCCAGAAGTTGCTGGAACATTCCTTGCCACTGCAACCGGAGCTTTAATTTTTTGTCCATTCCCAGTGCTTTTATTTGTATATGTAGTATCAATCAGCTTCTTGGTTGGACTTTCCAAGTCTTTTTCTTCCACCACATTTTGAGCAGATAGAGAAACAGCTGGTGTCATTTGAGCAATGACATTGTCCTGAAAATAATTGTTTAACTACAGTGAGATCTACCATACCAACATCAACTTTGAGACGCGGGTTTTTAATTTCCAACTCCAAGCGTTCTCTTCAAGGAGATTTTTCTTGGACATACCATGTATATCCAAATCACCCTTGGATATCCTGGAAACCATACATATCTCACGGAAATAGTAGTTCAAAACAAATAATTATACAGAGTTCAATTTTCTAAAAAAAAAAAAACTAAATCAAGTGTAATTTTAAATAAACATATGACAAGTAATAAATAGTGCACCAGGTCAACAAGTAGCGTGTGTAATAAAATACCTGAGGCATTGGTTTGACAATGCTGGCACAAGGAGAGCCACTGAGTAAGTAGTTCCTGACAGCACTAGATACACTTGATTCTTCGCATCCACGTGGTAGCTTCAAATACTTTAAGTTATAGAATGGACAATGCCAATTTGCAACAATGTCTGGGTTTTGAGAAAGTAGCTAGAGAAGTCATACAAAACTTGATTAAGATATTATCCAGTAAGCCTTAATATAAGTGAGCTAATATTGATTAAACACGAATGGTCGGGAAAACTGGTCATCAGCTATCACTCTGCACCATTTATTCCCGGGGAAGAAGAGCATTCTAAGAAGAGACAATACTTAACTTTGATCAAGGCAGAAAACACATTGCATATTGTTTTTACAAGATTAGTTCAATAATTGTTTAGTGGGTGAATATGCAAAATCAGTTCTGGCAGTTTCCCTTTGTTGTTCATCGTGCTTAAGTCAGCGTGTCATCAAAATTTGGCACTCTGTACTATGCTTTATGTTTTAACCGACTGATAATGAGTAGCGGAGCAAGCAAAATATAGTGTATAACGAATGAAAGTGGTTTTTATTAAACAAAATGTAAACTATTCAACCACCTATAGATTCCGCATTTTGTTGCATTAATCTTGACTAAGTTTGATATATTTATATGCAAAATTTTTAGATGTTGTATCATGTCAACGACACATTAGACTATGAGAGGGATTATGCCAGAGAATTATTTTAAGAGCAAGGCAACTGAATAACATAAAGATATTGGTAATGCAAATTCCTGAATAACAATCAATTTAGATATCAAGTTACCTGAATGGTCGCCAAGTCAAGACTAAGAATTTTGGTGCTACCGAGCTGGGAGAACATAATTTCAATCAGATCTTCATAGTGTCTCCAGGCCGTCGATGTTAATGAAAGATCCCAATATTTAATAATTGCATTCTCCAACTCAGAACCTTCATAGACCATCCGAAAGAAACCAATCGCTTCAAAATTGCACAGTTTTGGTGCCAAAACCACAATTTTGTGCTCAAGTATACTTACTGAACATAAGCTGACCTTAATTTTTAGGTTCACCAAATGGGAGCTAGATATAACAAGACGTCGGATCTTTTGTAAGGCAAAATCAATGACAAGAGTCCTTAAACTGGCAGGTGCGAGAAAGTAGTCACTCATATCCTCAGGAAAGACCATATCAGCAAGCTGTAGAGTTCGTAAAGCTGGAAGACCCCAAACTTTTTTGGGCAAAGTGCACCTTTCCAGACATAGCGTTGTTAACATTGGCAGACTGAATGATTCAGGCAAATCACAGTATTTAATATCTAGAGTTGTCAAGGCAGGCAGGTTCAAACATGATTCGTGAACCTTAAGTTTGGTATGAAAACGATATGCATATCTCTTCAATTGGAGGGTTGTTAAGTTGGGTAAAGTCCAACAATCCGCTTTCATAACATCCTCTGATTCAAGTGGCATTGTAAGTTTAAGCTCTTTTAAGGTTTTAGAGTCGAAGGAAGATAATGAACAATAACGGTCTAATTCAACTGTGAGGTTTTGAACATCATGTGAAACAGCGTACTTAATATACTTTTTCAACAACCGTATGTTGAGGCCATTAGTACGACACAAGTCGAGTTTGATTATCCCAGATTTGTGGTCCCGTCTCGCGAAGACATGGTTCATGAACTTGCAATATATGAAGCTACGAAGTTCCTCCTTGTAATGTATGTTGTACTCATTGAAACTGAGAAAAGGGAGAGTAGTCCAGACAAGCTTCCATCGTTTCGAGAGAACGCTGGTTTGAACTGCTAACCGAGCATCCAAATAGGACAGTATCTCATGGATCACATCATCTGACAGAGTGCTTATTCTATCTTCATTTAATATTCTAGCCTTCTTCCCATCTTTTATTCGTGAAACCTCCATGAATAATTTTGACCTACGATCTCTAACGTGCTAAAACTAGGGTTGGGTATGGTTGTGTACTTGTGTTTGAGCGGTTGTCAATGTCTAAACTAAACCAGAGTGAAATGCGATTTTGAAAATCTAGAAACCTAATCCTAACTAAATACTTCCTCCTTCGCTCCTCATTTGTTTACATCGTGGGGACGGGTCTTGGCACGCGTTCTGATAAATTATTTTCAACTTCTTTTTCTTCTGAGTAAAGGTTTGATGTTTATATTTTCATATAAAAATAAATATTTTTTCAAAACAAGTTATATTAATTATATTTTATATACGTCTTAAAATGCATGTGGAACAATGTAAAATGCGTGTGGAACAATGTAAAAAAGCTATAAAGAAATGAGAGAGAGGGAATACCATAAAACCAAATTGAGCCGTATTCAACAAGTATTTTAATAAATTTTATTTACTATATCAATTTTAATGACTTGTATTTGATTTTGATTTTATTCTGATTTTAGATAAAATTTCACGGAGTAAACAAGAGTCTTTTGAGATTTAAGCATAATGCTTCTAAATTTTATGAATTTTGATGAGATTTCAGATATCTTAAAATATACTGAACAATATCACAAAATTCATCATTTTATAGAAGTCCAAATTTTTTTTTATCAAAATTTAAATAAAATCAGATTTTAATGAATTTTAAATAATCTCAATTTAATAATTACTCAAATGGTGGACCCCTGACTCTACAAAAATCACACCAACTCAAGTGAGCCAAATACATAATTTAATAATTAGCATGTGCATATGAACACACACTAGACTACTCGTAATATCAAACGTTAATTTTAAAATTATGTTATCCTACTAAATTGAAATATATAATTTTAAATGTTATCATTATCTTTCTCTTAATAAAATATTTTATAAATAAAAATGATATTTGTATTACTTTCTAATAAAAATAACTATAAGCGTTATCTTTGTATGTTGTTATGAGGAAAAATAATTCATTTAATTTATAACAAGAAAATATTTATTTAAAATAGAATATTTTTTTTCCAAATTATTAACTAGTAGTAAATTAATGGGTTAATTATCAAACTCATCACTGAAGTGGACAAATGGTATCAACTTCATCACTGATCTCCACGGGGTCTCAAGTTGCTTACTAAACTCGCTTAATGGTATCAAACTCATCACTGCCGTTAAAAAATAGTAACGGAAGTTAGACGGGAGTGACAGATGGGCGGTTGACGTGGCACATTAATAAAAAAGACCGAAGAAAAATAAATGAAAGAAAATAAAAAATAGAAATGCCACATAATTTGAAGTTTATATGTAAATAAAGCATGCAAACTTTTTATTAAATTGATTTTAGGATATAATTATCTAAATAAACGTATCAGACTAAATTTTAATATCTAATTAACTAAACAATTAAGATTAACTTTTATTTTTTTATTAGATTATAATTATTTTTGAATAATATTGAAATGTTTTCTCTTTTAATAAATTTTATTTATGTGAATATTATTGTTGGCAAAAAAATATTTTCAAATTTTGTTTATATCACCAACTTTTTTAAAATTTTAAGAAAAATCTAGAGATTGAACCTAAAGAAATTCATTTCAATTTTTAACACTTCTATTTCTTTTGGAGTTTCTTGTACCAAACAAAAACATGAAAATAAATATATGTAAATTTAACATATGAATCAACACACACCGTCCAAATCTTCAAAAACAACACATAATGTTTAAAAATATTTTTTTACCAACAATAATATTCACATAAATAAAATTTATTAAAAGAGAATACATTTCAATATTATTCAAAAATAATTATAATCTATTAAAAAACATAAAAGTTAATCTTAATTGTTTAGTTAATTATATATTAAAATTTAGTTCCATACATTTGTTTAGATAATTATATCCTAAAATCAATTTAATAAAACATTTGCATACTTTATTTTCATATAAACTTCAAATTATGTGGCATTTCAATTTTCTATTTTTTTTATTTTCTTTCATTTGTTTTTCTTTAATCTTTTTTATTAATGTGCCACATCAACTGCCAATCTGTCACTCCGTCTAACATCTGTTATTTTTTTTAACGACAGTGACGAGTTTGATACCATTAAGCGAGTTTAGTGAGTAACTTGAGACCCCGTGGAGATCAGTGATGAAGTTGATACCATTTGTCCACTTCAGTAATGAGTTTGATAATTAACCCGTAAATTAATTATAAATAAATATGCATATAAAAGTGGAGAATGATTTTAAAATGGAGAAACAACCCGGGAGTATTGTACGATATTTAAATATTTAAATTAAATTATAAAATTATTGTTTTAAAATATGTGGTTCAATAGTTTGATT
This sequence comes from Daucus carota subsp. sativus, assembly GCF_001625215.2. Lineage (NCBI taxonomy): Eukaryota > Viridiplantae > Streptophyta > Magnoliopsida > Apiales > Apiaceae > Daucus > Daucus carota. The sequence goes on from NC_030388.2 coordinate 19,777,884, forward strand.
CGGTATTTGACCAGTTTGAAATGAAAAATGAAACAAAATCAAAAAATTTCGATTTTCTAATTATAAAAAGTCAAACCAAGCCACACCATTTAAAAAACAGAGCACTACCTTCTGCGTTGCTAGAAGCATTGAGACCATCCACTATGTTCTGTTTCTAGCCACAGGGTCAGGGTTTTCAGTCTTCATTTTCTTAGCATCATCCTAGAATGCATCTTAAAATAATTCTAGAATTTTCATAGCTGGATATTCGCAATGAAATTGTGTTTATAGATCTTTCTTAGGCCAACAACATTGTCAAGATTTAACGCATCTTTTAAAAACGATTTAAAGTTAAGCATAGCTCCTTCAGCAAACTGCAAACACATGACAACAAGAATTCCAAGTAACACGAGCAGTATTTACAATAGCAATCCAGTGTTTACCATAGCTAATATCATTCGCAGTAACTAGATCATTCTTTGAAACTAAAGCTAAAACCAAAACTTTTATCACATAACTTCAAGAAATAAACGAGAATAGTTAGGATGAATCTCAATTGAATATTTATCCAAAATTTCTGATAACTTTTTAAAATCCGAGTTAAATAACCTCAAATTTCATGAATGAAAAAAAATCTTTAAAATCTCGATTAAATACACTCTCCTCACTTTGTTTACCTATCAAATTTTGATATATATTTATCTTTCGGATAATTTAAAAACATAGTGATCATCAGGGCGGATCAAGTAAGAGTTCCCGGTAAAACTTTTCTTTTTGACATTTTTTCACAATTCCATATTTTACAAAATTGTGCAAGTGCTCCTAAAAAATTTAAAAAAAAATATATTTTTTTAAAATTTGTTTGGTGCCTCCTAAGATTTCAATCCTGAATCCGCAACTCGTAACCGTAGGTGTGTATAGCTGCAGCAGTCTGCATTCGACAATGTTTGTTTCTGGCCACAGGGTCAGGGTTTTGAGTCTTCATTTTCTTAGCATCAGTCTATTAAAGCCCTTGCAGGTCCAGAGATAATCGGTCCTGAATTATAAATAGCAGGACAAGACCAGGACTCCTGCCAATAGCGATAACAGCATACGTCCTCTGATGATTCCCGAATCAGCAATTATCCATCATCTCATAGAGTGAAGCATCAGAATCAGGAGATACACCGTCCCTATAAGCCAAGCCCGAAAAACCAGTAGCAGAATCTCGGAAGATGGAGCCATGGACTAGTCTTTTCCCCGAGAATCTTTAAATCATTCTAGAACTTTTATAGATAGATACTCACAATGGAATTGTGTTTCTAGATCTTTCTTAGGCCAACAACATTGTAAAGATTTAACGCATCTTTTTGAAACGATTGAAGTTAAGCATAGGTCCTTCAGCAAACACTTGACAACAAGAAATATTCCTAGTAACACAAGCAGTATTTACAATAGCAATCGAGTGTTTACCATAGCTAATATCATTTGCAGTAACCAGATCATTCTTTGAAACTAAAGCGAAAACCAAAACTTTTGTCACATTACTACGGTGATATCTACCATACCAACATTAACTTTGAGATGCGGGGTTCTAATTTCCAACTCCAAGCATTCTCTTAAAAGGAGATATTTCTTGGACATATCATGTATATCCAAATCAGCAATAATACAGCTCAATGATGGTCATTAAGTACCTACAGAGCCACCCACAAAAACCAGTACTTCAAAACAACTAATTATACATAGTTGATTTTTCTAAAAAAAAATATGCTAAATCAAGTGTACTTTTCAAGAAACATATCTAAATTTTATAATGTATCTAATAGAAGTTTGTTTTGATTGCAGAATACAAGAATGTCTGCATTCGTGCCAGCTAAATGCGCTGATGAATTTTACATGATGATAACTGTTGGGAATGTTTATAGCATCAACAAGTTCACAGTCCAGCCATACAAGCCAGAAACTAAGTTTCTTCCAGTACGAAATGACTATCAGCTGGTGTTTAGTAACGACACAAAAATAAAGACATTGGACGTCAATGACACTGAAATCAAAGAAAATAGCTTTGATTTCTATGATCACGGAGATCTTTTAAGCATGTCAAAGCAAACAACTTACTTAGCAGGTATTATATATACTTTCGGCCTCCAAGACAAAAAATTGTAATTTATGTTTCTAATATTTTATGTATTCAACACTCTAGATGTCATTGGAGTAATAAAGAAACTCCCAGAAGTATCAGACTTGATTGACATGGAAAAGCACAGAAGCAAACAAAGTTCTCTATCAGTGATGGAAGGTTAGATTCTGCGAATCCTTAAAGGACATGGAAGCTAGAACAAATTAAAAAATTACAGAATCATCTAACTGTTTGCAGCTCTATTGTAAATGGCACATTCTGGGACAATGATGGAGTCAATTTCTACAAGGCTGTGAATGAAACAATGGAATATCCTGTAATCATTATCCTGGAAAGCTGCAGAGTTGGAACATCGAATGGTAATGTCATTCTAAAGATATATTAGTTTAGGTTTGTCTTCAATAATTTGTTAAAATTTTTGGCTGCAGATGAAGTGGATCTAGGATGTACACACGCAACAAAGTACTACATTAACTACAAGCATCCATGTGTCTTAAATATAAGGAAAATGTAAGTTTCCTGTGGGTTTGGTCTGACATAAAACTCAAACATTTGTTCATATAAAGATATATCTTACTATATTAAAGTTAAGTTTATTACTAATATTACTACTGCATGACTGTTGGTATATGCAGAACACAGTTTTAGCACATGTGAAAGTTAAATCTGTACAAGAAACAAAAAACTGGTTCTACAATTGCTGCACAACATGCGACAGAGCCATTCAACTGGAGAATGAGTTCTTCTTCTGTACACACTGCAACAGAATCATACCACACCCTGATAAGAAGTACACTCATAAACAATAATTTGATATTCAATGTGAATATTTTAGCAACTCAAAAATTGATTAATTGGAAATATATTCACAGGTTCAAAATACAAGTCCAGGCTTACAATTCTACAGGAGATATAGAAATTGTTCTCGGTGATCGGCACTCGGCAGATTCGTACTATTATTGGAAAAAGAGCATATAATGTCATCAAGAAGGTATGCTAGCTCTTATACATTTTTTAAAAATTTGTACAAAAAATTATTAATTGTTATTATTTCTCTTTCAATATTAGGATGGTAATGAAGAAGCTTTCCCACAAGAGCTGAGAACTATAATCAATCAAGACTATAGTGTGATTCTAAGGATTACTGAAATTAACACTGCAAATAAAATCAACATCTACTCAGCAACTAACATATGCAAAGGCTTCCAAAAACCTGAAACAGAAGTGGAGGAAATCATGGAAACCAGTGAACAAATTGGAACTGAGGTAAGAAGAAGATGTTTACACTTATTGTTCTGTTGCAAATGATAAATACTGATTTTTTACCCGTATTTCTTACAGGCAACAACTTCAACATACCACCTTGACAGAATGTCAACACAAACAACAAGGACCTAAAGCTATGGTGGATCACACAGCAGTCATGATTTTTTATCATATCTCTTTAATCTGTCTTCAAAAAATATTTGTGCTCAAGAATGTAATATTGTAAACTTTGAACTTATCAAGATCACGGCCAAAATGGTTTTTTATTGTTGATATCAGCTCTTCTTAGTGCTTTTTATGTTATATATGGTTTCACATATTGATTTAACATGTCATTAAAATAAAATCAATGCAAGTATATATAATGTAAAGGCCCTGCACCGCGGGCACAAATACTATAGTATATATATGACAAGTAAGAGTGCACCAAGTCAATTAGTAGAGTGTGAAATAAAATACCTGTGGCATCGGTTTGACAATGCTGGCACAAGGAGAGCCACCGAGTAAGTAGTTCCTGACAGCACTAGATACACTTGATTCTTCGCATCCACGTGGTAGCTTCAAATACTTTAAGTTATAGAATGGACAATGCCAATGTGCAACAATGTCTGGGTTTTGAGAAAGTACCTAGAGAAGTCATACAAAACTGACTATGATATTATTCCGTAAGCCTTAATATAAGTGAACTAATAGTGATTAAGCAAAAATGGGCGGGAAAACTGGTCATCAACTATCACTCTGGACCATTTATTCTTGGGGAAGAAGAGCAATCTCAGAAGAGACAATACTTAGCTTTAATTAAGGCAGAAAACACATTGCATATTGTGTTTACATGATAAGTTCAATAATTGGTTAGTGGGTGAATAAGCAAAATCAGTTCTGGCAAAATTTTCAGATATTGTATCCTGTCATCAACACATGAGACTATGAGAGGGAATATGCCAGAGAATTATTTTAAGTGCAAGGCAACTGAATAACATAAAGTTACCTGAATGGTCACCAAGTCAAGACTAAGAATCTTGGTGCTACCGAGCTGGGAGAACATAGTTTCAATCATATCTTGATAGTGTCGCAAAGTGGTTGAGCTTAATGGACGATCCCAAAATTTAATAATTGCATTCTCCAACTCAGAACCTCCATAGACCATCCGAAAGAAACCAATAGCTTCAAAATTGCACAGTTTTGGTGCCAACACCACAATTTTGTGCTCAAGTATATATACAGAAGATATGCTGACCTTAATTTTTAGATTCACCAAATGAGAGCTGGATATAACAAGAGGTCTGACATATTGTAAGGCAAAATCAATGACAAGAGTCCTTAGACTGGTAAGTGCGAGAAAGTAGTCACTCATATCCTCAGGAAAGACCATATCAACAAGCTGGAGAGTTCGTAAAGCTGGAAGATCCCACACCTTTTGGGGCAAAGTGCACCATTGCAGACATAGCGTTGTTAACATTGGCAGACTGAATGATTCAGGCAACTCACAGTATGTAAGATCTAAAGTTGTCAAGGCAGGCAGGTTCAAACATGATTCGTGAACCTTAAGTTTGTAATTAAAACGATATGCACTTCTCTTCAAGTGGAGGGTTGTTAAGTTGGGTAAACTCCAACAATCCCCTTTCGTAACATCCTCAGATTCAAACGGCATTGTAAGTTTAAGCTCTTTTAAGGTCTTAGAGTTGAAGGAAGATAATGAACAATGATGGTCTGATTCAACAGTAAGGTGTTGAACATCATGTGAAACTGCGTAATTAATATACTTTTGAAACAACCAGACATTAGTACGAAACAGGTGGAGTTTGAGTATCCCAGATATATGGTCCCGCCTAGTGAAGACATGGATCATGAACTTGCAATATACGAAGTTATACTCATTGAAATTGAGAAAAGGGAGAGTAGTCCAGACAAGCTTCCATCGTTTCGAGAGAACGCTGGTTTGAACTGCTAACCGAGCATCCAAATAAGACAGTATCTGATGAATCAGATCATCTGACAGCTTGCTTATTCTATCTTCATCTACTGTTCTAGCATTCTTCTGCTCATATTTTATACGTGAAACCTCCATGAATAATCTTGACCGGTTTGAGCGGTTTTAAAGGTCTAAACCAAACAAGATTGAATGGTTTTGAAAATCTAGAAACCTAATCCTAACAGAATACTATAAAACCAAATTCACTCCGATTAATGTACGACATTTAAATATTTAACTATTTAAGTTTATTTATGAAAATATTATTTGTAAAATATTGTCTTAATGGTCAGAGTAATTTTGATACCTAAACCAAAATTTTCAATTTTCTAATTACCAAAAAAGAAATCAAACCAAACCATTTAAAAACCTGAGCATCAGCTTCTGCGTTGCTAAAATTTGCTAGAGGCATATCTTACATAAATTACATAGAAATCCGATGATCAAACATAGGATTACAGTAACATTCTATCAAGGTCTTTTTTAGTTCTTACAGTATATCATCTCCAAGGTAGCCAGCAGGAACCGCAAGGCTGGTACCCTTAGTTGGAGAGCTTTCTGAATGTGTCATTCTCTCGACACGAAGAGTCTGCAGATCCTGTAATTTACTTTTGGCATCATTAATGCGAGAGTCAATTGCATGAAGTTCGTGAAGTGTAGTCTTTGAAAGTAAGAGCTGTTCAATATAGTTCAGATGGTCTATCAGCCAATTTAACTTGAATCCCCATCCCTGCAAGTCAGTAAACAGAGCCCGATACTCAGAGAGCACCTCAGCATTTACCTCAGTTTTGGGGGTTTTGGCAAAGTTGTTGACTAAGGAGCACAATGTATTCAGCTTCATCGTCCAAATTTTTTTGTTTTTTGTCGTCAAGTGCCTAAAGGTTTCTGGGTAACTTTTCATAATCCGGTCGAGCAAGCCTACAAACTCAGAGTTAATCTCGTGGCCCTGCCATAACACCAAATTACTATAATCCCTTACAGAAGTTGCTGGAACATTGCTTGCCACTGCAACTGGATCTTTAATCTTTTGCACCTTGCCAATGCTATTATTTGCAATATCAATCAGCTTCTTGGTAGGAGTTTCCAAGGCTTTTTCTTGCACCACATTATAAGCAGACAGAGAGATAGCTGGTGTCATTTGAGCAATGACATTGTCCTGAAAAAAATTGATAAACTACGGTGAGATCTACCATACCAGCATTAACTTTGAGATTCGGGCTTTAATTTCCAACTCTAATCATTCTCTTAAAAGGAGATTTTTTCTGGACGACTCGTGTATATCCAAATCAACAATAATATATGGCAAGCTCAATGACGGTCATTAAGTACCCACAGAGCCACCCTTGGATATCCTGGCAACCATATCTCACGAAAACCAGTAGTTCAAAAGAACTAATTATACATAGTTCATAAAATTAAAAAATAATGCTAAATCAAGTGTAATGTTCAATGAACATAAGACAAGTAATAAATAGTGCACCAAGTCAACAAGTAGTGTGTGTAATAAAATACCTGAGGCATTGGTTTGACAATGCTGGCACCAGGAGAGCCACCAAGGAAGTAGTTCCTGACAGCATTAGATACACTTGATTCTTCACATCCACGTGGTAGCTTCAAATGCTTTAAGTTATAGAATGGACAATGCCAATGTGCAACAATCTCTGGGTTTTGAGAAAGTACCTATAGAAGTGATACTAATAATGATTAAACACATATGGTCAGCAAAACTGGTCTTAGCTATCACACTGGACCATTTATTCTCGGGGAAGAAGAACAATCTTAGAAGAGACAAATCTTAACTTTGTTAATGCAGAAAACAGATTGCATATTGTTTTTTACATGATTAGTTGAGTAATTGGTTAGAGGGTGAATATGCAAAATCAGTTCTGGCAGTTACCCTGTGGTATCGCGCTTAAGTCAGCATGTCATCAAAATTTGGGACTCTGTACTATGCTTTATGTTTACAGAATAGTGTGCAGTTGTTCTCTACTATACCTGTGAGTCATAGTTATATTTAAACGACCGATATAGAGTAGCAGAGCAAGCAACATATAGTTTATGACGAATGAAATTGGTTTCTGTTAAACAACATGTGAAATATTGAACCTATAGACTCCACATTTTGTTGCATTCTTGACCAATTTGATATATTTATATGCAAAATTTTCAGATATTGTATCCTGTCATCAACACAACACATGAGACTATGAGAGGGAATATGCTAGAGAATTATTTTAAGAGCAAGCCAACTGAATAACATAAAGATATAGGTAATGCAAATTCCAGAATAACAATCAAATTTAAATATAAAGTTACCTGAATGGTCACTGAGTCAAGACTAAGAATCTTGGCGCTACTAAGCTGGGAGAACATAGTTTGAATCATATATTGATAGCGTCTCAAGTCCGTCGAGCTAAATGGATGATCCCAAGATTTAATATTAGCATTCTCCAATGCAGAACCTTCATAGACCATCCGAAAGAAACCAATAGCTTCAAAATTGCACAGTTTTGGTGCCAATACCACAATTTTGTGCTCAAGTACACTTACAGAATATAAGCTGACCTTAATTTTTAGGTTCACCAAATGGGAACTAGATATAACAAGATGGCCTATATATCGTTTGGAGAAATCTATGACAAGAGTCCTTAGACTGGCAAGAGCGAGAAAGTAGTCACTCATATTCTGAGGGAAGACCATACGACTAAGCTGTAGACTTAGTAAAGCTGGAAGATCCCAAACTTTTTCGGGCAAAGTGCACCGTTCCAGGCATAGTGTTGTTAACATTGGCAGTGTGAACAATTCAGGCAACTCACACTCTTTAAGAACCAGAGTTTTCAAGGCAGGCAGGCTCAAACATAATTCGGGAACCTTAGATCCTCTGTAAATCCGAGATTGAATATTGCTCTTCAAAAGGAGGGTAGTTAAGTTAGGTAAAGTCCAACAACTCGCTTCCATTACATCCTCAGATTCAAATTGCATTGTAAGATTAAGCTCTTTTAAGGTCTTAGAGCTGAACAAAGATAACGGACAATAACGCTCTGATTCAACAGTAAGGTTTTGAACATCATGTGAAACTGCGTACCTAATATACTTTCTCAGCGACAGTAAATGAAGGCCATTAGTCCGACACAAGTCGAGTTTGAGTATCCCAGATTTATGGTTCCGCCTGGAGAAGACATGTGTTATGAACTTGGAATATATGAAGTTACGAAGTTCCTCCTCGTAATGTATGTTATACTCTTTGAAATTGAGAAAAGGGAGAGTAGTCCAGACAAGCTTCCATCGCTTCGAGAGAACGCTGGTTTGAACTGCTAACCGAGCATCCAAATAGGACAGTATCTCATGGATCACATCATCTGACAGCTTGCTTATTCTATCTTCATCTACTATTCTAGCCTTCTTCTTCCTATCTTTTGTACTTGAAACCTCCATGAATAATTTTTGGCCTTCGATCTCTAACTTGCTAAAACTAAGGCTTCTGGTTTATCATATTTAACAGGCGTAATCTATCTCTCGGAGAAGCTGTACAGGCATGTACTTTGGAATTCAAAGAATCTACTTGAACCATTTTGAATTTGGGCGCTGATATCTGTAGACAGATTATTTATTCTTGGAAAAGGCCAAATAAATTTACAGAGACAATAAAAGAAACTTTGCATAGAAACGAGGGGGGCCGATAGTTAATGGGTAACCAAGATGAGTCTAATATTTTCGAGTTCCATTAAATAGTTCGGGATCGTGTCTGAGTTAATTCACTTAGGGGTCATTTGTTAAATCTGAACAGTCATTTCTGGATCACTGAGACTTCTGGATGATCGGTTAATCTTTATTTCTGGATGAGAAAAGTTGTTTGTTAATATTTTTTATAATTTAGCTGAATGATGAATAATATTTAATGTATTCTACTAAATGATACTCTCTGTGGTCCAATTTATAAGTCCTTTAATTTAAACATAATTTTAGATGTTTTGATCATATAGTAAATATTTATATGTATATTTTTAAAAATAAAAAAACAATATAAATATTTTATTTAAAAAAATTGAAAAAAAATAATTTTAGATATTTGGTCAAACCTCCTAAAAATTCTTGTAAAAAGTCACATCAAAAGAGCATGTAATATAGTATATATAAATATTTGATCACGAAGCAGATGAATATATTATTAACGGAGGGAGCCATACTGAGGTGGATTTTTTATTAGACACTCCGCTGGATGACTGAGGGAGAGGAAATGAGGTCATGTGGTTCAGAAGTTTTTCTTTGTCGTCCAGCCTGTTTAAAGTTTATCAAACGATCTTAATCAAAGAAATTCTGGACGAGTCACATAATTCCTCTCGTTAAGGTGTTATCAAATGAGCCCTAAGTCACAATTTTTGGTTTCATATGAGTTTAATAATCTCAAACTCGGCTCGAAAGATCAATTCAATTTTATTTTACTCGATGATATTAAAAGCTTGAATTTGATAAGTTCCATTCGAGTTCTACTCAATCAAATATATAAAATTTACTCAAATATAAAGTACATATTTAATAATATTTGACTAATATATAAAAATTAATAGAAGCTCGATTATGTTCATGAGTCTAACGAGTCGAGTAATGTCAAAGTTTAATTCAATTGACAGAGTATTTTTAATAACTCTGCTTAATTACCGCCGAATAGAATTCAAATATTTTATGACTTTAATTCGAATAAAACAAGAACGGGGGTTGACCAATTTGCACCTGGACATAGCACAATCAATCCTTCCATATAATTTTAATTCAGTTTTAATTCAGGATATATTCTTTCACGTTTATGAGTTTTTTTAATTTCTGATATAATTAACCTTATAAATTTTTATCTCTAAAAAAAACATACACAGTAGTCAAATTAACCTTGTAAATTTTTTTCTCTAAATAAAAAAACATACACAGTAGTCCAAAAAAACATTTAGCTAGATGTATGTGCTGTGCCTGTTACTAGTATTGAATGCGAACTCTGTCCTTCAAATTGTACTACTCCGTGTTCAATATTTACATGGCATGAGTCAATATAATTTCATTAAAAGAACAAAAAGTAGAATAGTAATTTGACGGAGGCATAGCTTAGATTAACTCCAACTTCTTAAAAATCCTAAATTTTTTACAGTACATCACCTCCAATGTAGCCAGCAGTGACAGCAACGCTGGTGCCGATAGTTGGAGAGCTTTCTAAATTTTGTAATTTTCTTTTGGCATCATCAATGCTAGAGTCAATTGCATGAAGCTCGCAAAGTCAAGAAACAAAGAGCTGCTCAATATAGTTCAGATGGCTCATTAGCCAACTTAAATTGAATCCCCATCTCTGCATGTCGAGAAAAAGAGCCCTATACTCAGCCAGCATTTCAGTGTTGACCTCAGTTTTGGGGGTTCTGGCATAGGCATTTACCAAGAAGCACAATGTCTGCAGCTTCACGGTCCAGATTTTCTTGTTTTTTGTTGGCAACTGCCTAAATGTTTCAGGGTGTCGTTTCTTGATCATGTCAAGCACAAACTCAGGGTTGATCTCATGGCCCCGCGATGACATCAAATTACTATTGTCCCCTGAAGTAGTTGCCGGAGCATTGCTTTCCACTGCAACCGGAGCTTTACTTTGTTGCACCTTGCCAGTGCTTTTAGTTGTACTTGTAGTACCAGTCAGCTTCTTGGTTGGAGTTTCCGAGTCTTTTTCTTGTACCAAATTTTGAGCAGACAGAGAAACAGCTCGCATCATCTGAGGAAAATTTTTAAAAATTATAATTTTCAAGTGTAATTTTCTATGAACATATGACAAGTATAGTGCACCAAGTGATTGAGTAGAGTGTGTGATAAAACACCTGAGGCATTGGTTTGACAATGGTGGCACCAGGAGAACCACCGAGCAAGTAGTTCCTGACAACACTAGATATACTTGATTCTATGCATCCATGTGGTAGCTTCAAATACTTTAAGTTATAGAAGGGACAAGGCAAACGTGCAAAAATGCCTGGGTATTGAGATAGTACCTAGAGAAGTCAAGAAACACTTCATCACAATATGGTCCACTGAACCTTGCTATAAGTGAACTAGTAATGATTCAACACACATTGTTGCACAACTGGTCATTAGCTATCTCTCTGGATCATTTGTTCTTGGCAAGAAGAGCACTCTAAGAAGAGACGCTACTTAACTTTGGTTATGGATGCAAACAAATTGTTACAAGATTAGTAATAAGGACTCAATTGTTTGAACTGCAGACATGTTTTGTCCAATAATTGTTGGATAACTGTAATTTAAATATAAAGTTACCTGAATAGTCTCCTTGTCAAGACTAAGAATCTTGGCGCTACCCAGCTGCAAGAACATAGTTTCAACCACGTCTTGGCAGTCTCTCAAATCCTTCGAACAGAACCAATGCCAAAACTTAATACTTACAGTCTCCAACTCGGGACCTTCATATGCCATCCGAAAGAAACCATTAGCTTCAAAATTGCAGAGTTTTGGTGCCAACACCACAATTTTGTCCTTAAGCACATGTACAGCACAGTAGCTGACCTTAATTTTTAGGTTCACCAATTGAGAACTAGATATAACAAGACGTCCAATACAGTGTCTGCCAAAATCAATGACGAGATTCCTTAAACTGGAAAGTGCAGGGAAGTAGTCACTCATATTCTTAGGAAAAACCATATTGATAAGCTCTAGAGTTATCAAAGCTGGCAAAACCCAAACTTTTCTGGGCAACGAGCACTGTTCCAGACTAAGTGACGTTAAACATGGCAATCTAAACAATTCAGGCAACTCGCACTTTTCAAGACTCAGAGTTGTCAAAGCAGGCAGGCATATCAAACATGATTCTGGAACCTTGCAGATTTTATTAGATTCATTGCTCTTCAATGTCAGAGTTGTCAGATGAGGTAAACTCCAACAATGTGATTCCATCACATCAACAGATTTAAGTTTCATCGTCAAATTCAGTTCCTTTAACGAGGCAGAGCTAAACGTAGATAATGAACAATACCGATCTGATTTAACATGGAGACATTCAACATCATGTGAAATTGCCTGCCTAACGCACTTTTTCATCAGACTTAAATTAAGGCCATCACTAGGACACAGTTGGACTTTGAGTAACCGAGACTTATGGTCTCGGCGAGAGAAAACATGGTTCATGAGGTTAGAATATAAGAAGTTCGAAAGCTTTTTCTCGCGATGTTTGTTACATCCATAGAAATTGAGAAACGGAAGAGTAGTCCATACAAGCTTCCATCGCTTGGAGAGAATGCTGGTTTGAACCGCTAATCGAGCATCCAAGTAAGACAATATTTGATGAATCACATCATCTGACAACTTGCTTATTCGATCTCGATCTTCTACTTTAGCCTTCTTTCGATTTGATTCCTGCATGAATAATTTTTGGCCTACTCGCTCTTTGATCCCTGACATGCTAATAGTATAAATATACAACGAGTGTAATTTGTTTTCGCTCGAAAAAGTCAGGAAAACTCTATTAAATACTTTTGGGTGCCGTGATCTGTTTAATGAAAGGGTGACAAAAACTACATTGAACATAATTTGTATTGAACATTGAACGTGATTTGTATGGAAAAGGGGAGCAGAGAGTAAGCGTAATCAAACTGTTAATATAATTTTAATTCAGTATTTTATATCTAAGAGGGTACGATCAAGAGGCAATTAAAATTTGAATTAAACTTGAAACCCTACTTGTGGATCTATGTAACTGAACACTAAATCATGAAAGAACTTACCCATAGATCTCCAATTGTTTTCAAGTTGGGTAAGTATTGATTCATAATTAACTCTCCAATTGCATCTTATTGTCAGATTGAGTTCTTTCAACGCCAAAGAGCTGAATGTAGATAATGAAAACAACAACAATTTAATTGAACATTCTCTTGTTTTCTGTAGGTAACTGCTCAAAGGTTCCTGGATACCTTTTCATCAGGTGATCAAGCAGGCCTGTGAATTCAGAGTTAACCTCGTGGTCCGGCTTCCAGTCCTTCCAACGTGATCGGAAAGAAGCCAATAGCACTGAAGTTGCAGAGTGTAGGTTCCAACACCTCAATTCTCCAGGCGGATGCATTAGAACTATTCAAAGGGGCCTTGATTTCCAGGTTCACCAATCGCGAACTAGATATAACACAACATCCTATATCCTCTCTTTCAAAATTTATAGCAAGATTCCAGAGACGAGTAATGACTCATATTCTTAGGAAATACCACACTGCTAAGTTCAAGATTTAATGAAGCTGGAATATCCCAAATACTTTCTGGCAAGATGCAAGATTCCAGAAACAATGTTGTTAAAGAAGGCAGACAGAAGAATTCAGGTAACTCACAATTCTCAAGACCGAGAGTTGTCAAGGAGACAAGCATATCAAACACGACATCGGAAATTACTAAGGTGTTGTTTGGAAACATAAATTTCATTTGAAATCCAGAATTTTAAATCACGGATTTGAATTTCAGAATTTTAATTCCAAATTCTTAGTTTGGTAAAAATAAAAATTTCAATTCCAAGTTTTTTTTATGTAAACATTATAATATATCGAGAATTTTTTTTCTTATAGACAAATTATTAGATAAAATATTTCGAAGAAATTTATCAGAAACGGACAAATTTCTTGAAGAAAACAAATCTCTTCTGCATACATAGTACCCACAGAGCTACAATTTAATGCTGCTCTGGCTCTATCAAACAGAAATCATAAACTAGTAATCCAAATTCCAAAGGAATTATGCATGCAGAAGAGATTTTTTTCTTCAAGAAATTTGTCTGTTTCTGATAAATTTCTTCGAGATATTTCAACTAAATACTACGTACATAAACAGTCCTGATAAAAATAAACTACATAAACTGTATTTTGTAATAATAACAATTGACTACACCTCAAGTAATTGAGGTGTATAGTATATGTGTCAAATGTCAATAAGTAACTGGTACTATGTTTTAACAATGGTAGCACTTGGAGAGCGGCCGAGCAAGTATCGTCTCACAGAACGAGATATATAGGATTCCTCGCATCCACGTGGTAGCCTCAAATACTTCATGTTATAGAATGGAGAATACAATTGGTCAAGAATCTCTGAGATTTCAGATAATGCCTAGCAACAATGAAAACATACATATTAGATTATATATAAGAGTATACATTGAAAGTTTGAAACATGATATTATAATGATATAATTATAGTATTTAATTGTATCACATGATTACTTTAAATTAATTTATTTCTGGACTGATTGAAACAGAATTGCTGGATGACCATAATAACATAGGCGATGACATAAAGAGGATTGCAGCCTAACAAGTATGTTCCTACATTCAGTGGTTATAAAATCAACGGACCAAGGAGAGCGATGATAATCGAAAAGGACAGTGCGGTGGTGTTTGTGTTGTTGCAGATACATTAATGCTTCTTGAAAAAGATAAAACTGTTGAATGAAACGATCTATCTCACAATGTTAATAAGCATTGTCTATTAACTTTCCTTCCAACAATGGTATTTATAATATATTGTGTGATGTTCACTAGAACATCAGTTTTCAGTAAACATTTGTCTGACTTAGACAATGCTTTGTCTAAAACTGTTGTTTCAAGATAAATGAATTTATCTACGTACAACATTTCTACACCCTTATGTTAAAGAGTTCTAAACAACAGAGCTCGAAATAATTGTTGCCTATTTAAAGCAATGCACACAACTTAGACAGGAACCCATATATAGGAAACCATCTGTTTTTCTGTAAACCACCATTTGTCTGCAATTTGCATTTATGACAAATGGATATACTTATATAATATGATGTCGGGGGATGTGTAGTACAGTTATCAAAAGTATAGTAACTAAAGTGCATTTGGCCCTAAGTTGAAGATGAGATTTGCAAATAACTCTAATATAAACGATTAAAGACATACAAAAGTTCAGGAACTCTTTTCTCAAGTACACATTTTTTGAGAAGAATATCAACCCAGAAGTTAAAAAGAAGACGTGATGCTTCAATTGGTTACTAAAATACTTAACAGGGGAATTTTTTCAAGCGAAAAATTCAGTTTTTACATATGATGAATCAATTACTCAAAGTCAGCTTCTAAAAACTGCAAATATGGTTTATATGATTGTTGGAGCATAACTATAATTTTAGGCTTGGTTTATTTTGTCAATTTTGTGATTACAGATATAACTAGTTATAGTATCATGAAAGTAAACTATAATTTATAGTTCCTAGCCAGGAATTACACTTCTAATGTTTTGTTCAAAACTATGCAATTAGAAAGTACATAAAATCTGTTTGATAATCGTGTTATGCAACTTGTGCTGACCACAGGTTCCTTGATAACCTGGACCCCTTATTTTAGAGAGCAATTATAAGTACTGCACGACTTACGTAACTTTTGACAGACCATAAGATCCCTACTGATTCCCTTTTAAGAGTAATTACAAGTTTAGGTGAACTACAAGTTATTTTGGGTTACAGGGGAACTAATAATTATAGAGTTGGGTTATATTGAAACAAAAGAAGCCTAAATATTATAAAGGTACCTGAAGGATCACCAAGTCGACACTAAGAATCTCAGCACTTCCCAGTTCTGAAAACATCGTCTCAAACAGGTCTCTATGTAGTTTCAACACCCATGACGGCGTCCTTTTGCTTGGGTACATAGTTCGATCCCAAAATTTGATATTTACTCTCTTCAACTCATCACAGCCTTTCAATGTTGTCCAAAAGAACCCTACAGCACTAAAATTACAGAGCTTCGGCGCCCACACCACAATTTCCCCCTTAATTGCATTGGCATCATTCAAGACGGCCCTGATTTTCAGATTCACCAGCTGGGAGCTTGATATTTCACAATTACATCCTATATCAATATTACCAAAATCTATTGCCAGATCCCGTAGACTGACAAGTGCAAGGATGTATTCACTAAAGTCCACAGGAAAATGCACATTACTAAGCTGCAGAGTTAATAAAGCTGGAAAATCCCACACCTTTTCGGGTAAATTACATGACTCTAGACATAACGTCTTCAAATTAGGCAAACTGAAAGAATCAGGCAACACACATCGGTTAAGAACAAGAGTCGTCAAGCCAGGCAAACACGTCAAACAGAGTATCGGTAACTGACAACTCTTCGTATGACTGTATGATTTTAAACTTAGAGTGTTTAAGCTAGGTAAACTCCAACAATCTAATTCCATGACCTTAGAAGTTTCAAAATTCGTCGTAAGCTTAAGTTCGCGTAACGAGCTCGAATCGAAAGTAGATAACGAACAATAGCGATATGATCTAATATTCATTCGTTCGACGTGGTGTGAAGTGGCGTATTTAACGTACTTTTGCAGCTTCCGTGCAGTGAGGCCATGAGGAGGATGGAGATCGAGCTGCAGGATTTGATGTTCATGGTTTCGATCAGCGAAGACTCTCTTGAGAGTGTTGTAAAAGGCCAATTTGTTAGGGTAATAATATTTGTCGTAGCTATTGAAATTGAGAAAAGGGAGAGTAGTCCAGAGAAGCTTCCATCGTTTCGAGAGAATGCTGGTTTGAACTACTAATCGTACATCTAAGAAACGCATTATTTGATGAATGAGTTCATCGGGCAATTTGCTGATTCGATCTTCTTCTTCTTTACATCTAGCCTTCTTCGTCCGCCTAGCCATTAGACAATGTTCTCCGTTCTTTGTGTGGTCTAATTAGGGTTTGATCTCTCCCTTCACTTAAAACGGTAGTCACAGGCTTGTAGCACGTCTAAGGATAGGATCGGATTTTTTGACATCCAGTTTCGATTCATTAGATATCAGGTCGTCCGGTTCCAGGTCCGGGTATCAAAATAAATATCCAAATTCTATATATCCGTCGGGTTTTTCCGAGTTTCGGCCTCTCGGGTTCGGGATTAATTCGAATACTTAATAAAATAAAATAAAATAGGCTTAATGACCTTTTAGCCCTCGAAGTATGGGTGCAAGTTCCGATGCGGCCTCGAAGTTTAAAAACGTACCTTTCGACCCTCAAAGTATCGTTGTCGTACTTTTTAGCCCTTTTTAAAAATACCGGTATAAATCGGGGGATAAACTTGACAATTCATGTTCGGGGTAAAGTTTGGGCGTACCTTTTAACCCTTAAAGTATACATCTTGTTCCTTTTAACCCCTAAAGAATACATTTAAATACATTAGATGTTCCTTTTAACCCTTAATGTTTAATGCCCCTTTTAGCCCTCACGTGTGAAATGTCAACTTTGTCCATCCCGTTATGTACCGGTATTTTTAAAAAGGGCTAAAAGGTACGACAAAGATACTTTGAGGGTCGAAAGGTACGTTTTTAAACTTTGATGCCGCATCGGAACTTTCACCCAAACTTCAAGGGCTAAAAGGTCATTAAGCCAATAAAATAATTATATACCTATAAAATATGTGATGATTGTTTTTTTTAATTTAGAAATATAGAAAAAGGGGCTCATATGTTTCATCTAGGGGTGAGCATAATCAGATATCCGGTCCGGTTATAAATTAGGATATTCGGTTTTTCGGATCACTAAAATTCTATTCCAGTTCCGGTTCCGGTTTAACCGGATATTCGGATATCTTCTTAAATCAGATCAGAAAACGGATTATCCGGATCCGATTGATACTCATTTCTCATTTCTTTATTTTTTTGCAAATAATATTAAAAAAAACATTTTTATAACCTGCTATGTGTTACCTTTTACTAATAAAATAGTAAATAGATTCATATTAATATTTGATAAGTGAAATAATAATTAGAATGCAATAAGTATCATCTGGTCTAAGTGAATATAGGATAATAATAATAATAATAATAATAATAATAATAATAATAATAATAATAATAATAATAATAATAATAATAATAAGCTAGCATAACATGAGCAATAAATGTGTAAATAATGATTGAATTTGGAAGTCCACAGAAAATTATAAAACACATGTACTAGGCTTAATAATATAAAGTGTGTATTCCATATTTGCTTGGTAACGAGACTGAAATAAAAAGCACTGAGAGCATCTCCAATAGTCTTCTAACATCCTCTTAAAAATAATATAAATAATGTGGCTCCTAACAAGTTATTACATAGATTCTCGTGTCCAACTCCAACAACACTCTTTATCTTTATTCTCTATTTATATTAAATTCATATTTTGAACTCCACTGCTGTACTGCCAACGACCCTTTCTTCCAACGGGAATATGTGCCAATATGTAGTATATAAAAACTAAAAAGTCTGCTTTATCAAGTCACCTGCTTCATAATTTATCTTTTATAAATCAAAGTTAATCACTTCACTTGCTTCATATTTCATATCAATTTCTTTTATAATGGATCCTGATGATATCATAGCATATTTAGATTTAGATCTTAAAAATCTATTTAAAATTTAGTGTTCTGCAGCTGAACCTTAGTAGTTCTATGGTTCTATTTTAAGGACTGGTTCTCTCTTGAGCGCGACCCTATATATATAACTAATAAATTATAGAGTAAAGTGCACTTTGTGTACTCGCACTTTACTCAAGACACCACTTGCAATACTGTAATTCAAAATCAAACACTTGCAATATCAATTTTTGTATTTCATTATATTTTGTTGCATTCCGTTAATTTGAGTTAACTACGTTAAATATTTAGAGAGTAAAGGACACTTTGTGTACTCGCACTTTAGTTAAAGTTCATTTTGTGTACTCACACTTTACAGTAAATTTTCAACTAGAGTATTGCAAGTGATGTTTTTGAGTGAAGTGCGAGTACACAAAATTCACTTTACTCCTTAAATTATTAACGGAGTTAATCCAAATTAACGGAATACAACAAAGTGTAATGAAATACAAAGATTGATATTGCAAGTGCTCGATTTTGAACTACAGTATTACAAATAATGTCTTGAGTAAAGTAGGAGTACACAAAGTGCACTTTACTCTAAATTATAATATTTCAATATATATAGCATACATATAACACACACACACATAACACACACATATATAGACAACCCGACCCGACCCAATACCCAAAATTGCCACCCCTAATTTAGATGAACGAATAATGTCATGTCATTTGGACTTTTCTAAATTGAAAATCATATCATGTGCTGAATGTCGCGTCTCCGAAATCCTATATGACTCGTTCATATATTTGTATTTCACCTTCAAGCTGTTACTTGTCCTTTAGTCTAGCTGTATCACATTAATACGACTGCATATATAGAATGATTATATAAAATAGAGTTTATTGCAAAACGCACCCCCTTGGATTTCCGAAAAAGCATTTATGACCAATACTTTACATAATTGCAGTTTGCACCCCGCTAGTTCGTTCGGCGCGACATTTTGCACCTCTTCTGTTAATTTTGACTGTTAAGGTTAAAAGTCTCAGGGGTAGTTTGGGAAATTTAAAAAAATTAATTTTAACCAGATTTTATTTATTTTTTTAACCCTATAAACGATATTTTTTGAAAAATCTTAAAGAACAAAAGTTGTAAAGAATGAAAAGGTCCTTTTAAAACAATAAAATTCAAAATTATTGAAATCTTTTTTGTAATTGTTTAATAAATTATAAAAAATGGAGATCTTGTAAAAATTCGTAATAAATTCAATTAATTTCGGATTTTGATGATTTTTGATGACTCGGAAAACATTTTCAATTGCCCATAACTTTCGAATTTTATTTCGAACCTGGAATGAATTAGAACCTACTTTAATTATTTTAAAATAAATAATGATTTGTAAACATTATTTCGAAAATATTTCGAAACATAATATGAGGAAACAACATGAACGAAAGTTATAGGCAATTCAAAGAGTTTTTCGAATCATCAAAAATCATCGAAATCCGAAATTAAATGAATTATTACGAATTTTTACAAATATCTAATTTTTGTAATTTATTAAACAATTACAAAAAAATTTTCAATAATTTTGAATTTTATTTTTTTAAAAGGATCTTTTCATTATCTACAACTTTCGTTCTTTAAGATTTTTCAAAAAAATTAGTTTAGAGCGTCAAAAAAATTAAATAAAATCTGGTTAAAATAATTTTTTTGAAAATTCCCAAACTACCCTAAGACTTTTCACCTTAACAGTCAAAATTAACGGAAGAGGTGCAATGTGACGCGCCAAACGAATCGGCGGGGTGCAAAGTGCAATTATGTAAAGTATTGGCCGTAAATGCTTTTTTGAAAATCTAGAGGGGTGCGTTTTGCAATAAACTCTATAAAATATATATTTGTTTGAATAACAATATTAATAATAACAGTAATATTATAATCATAACAACAACAACAACACTAATAATAATAATAATAATGATAATAATATTAATATATAAGTAATTCTATTAGTAACTATTTGGATGATAAAATTTTAACTGATTTTTTAATATTTTTAATCATTATAAAAATGTCATTCAGATATTATTATATCAAATAATATTATTCGTTCAGCTTTCTCTAACTAAAGCTCATTCAGATATAAATAGTTCAGATTTGCCAAATGACCTCCACCATCTACATCTCATCCTCATTTATCTAATAAACTGCAAATATTTCCAGACATTGTGTCTGTTAATACCAATTAGAAAGCAAAAATTACATAATCCGTATATAATTTGGTACATGATTTAAAACTTATCAATATCTGAGATTATGGTTGTCCATGTCTAACATTAAAACATAGGGAAATCTACAAAACTACCTACCTTTTCTTTTATTGTTTTCAAAAATACTACCTTTCAGAATTATTTTTAAAAATACCTTTTCATAAATTTTTTTTTTTTCAAAAATACGGTTTGCAACTTTTGCAACCTCATTTGCAACCTTGGGCGCAGCTGTAGAAGTTGCAAATGAGGTTGCAAATGAGTTTGCAAAAGTTGCAAATGAGGTTGCAAAAGTTGCAAATAAAAATGAACTGTTGCAACTGTTGCAACTGCAATTGCAACTAGTTCAACTGAAAACTGTAAGTTGCAACTTCGAGTTTTCAGTTGCCATTTTCGACCTCTGTTTCGACACACACACACACACACACAAATATATATATATATATATACAAATATATATATATACAAATATATATATATATATATATATATATATATATATATATATATATATAAAAGAATGGCTGTGAGGAGGGGGCTTCTAGACTGAGAATATTGATCAACATAAGAAAGAATAGCTACAATAAAGACGAGAAAATAAAGACTATCTTTCGAAGACGAGATGTCGACGAGATGCGAAGAATAGCTACAATAAAGACGAAAGAATAGCCCTATAACGAACCTCGGGAAGGACCAACCTGTTCCTACCCATTCATCTAGAAAGAAACACCGGAAAGAATGCGAAGGGCCGGTGGCTATATATATATATAAATGACATTTGAAAACTGGAACTTGAAATCAGGAATTCAGTTGCATATGAGGTTGCAACACGGCTGACAATTTTTTTATTCTTTTATGTGAATATTTATGCAACATTTAAGGGTAATTTTTTTGTATTTATTCTTTTATGTGGATAATATGTTGTAATCTTTGTTATTAATTGGTAACTCACAATATTTCAAAATATATATTATACCACATAATATTTATCACTATATTCACAATGTAGCTATATTCCGCATCCCTCTCAATTGGGGGAACCTCTGTTGACCATGAGTATGACCCCATCACAAAGGTTGTATATTAATGAGGACCTGTTTAAAAGAAAATGGTGGCATTATTTTTAAACAATGTGTTGCAACGTTTATATGTGCAGCGCAATTTAGCTAGTAAGTTAAGTTAGCTACGCTATATAGATCAGAAAACAAAGTATGTAGAGTTTCAAATGCATTGACATAACTATATATATATATATATATATATATATATATATATATATCTCACGTAATGCATTAGCTTTCTTGTCTATTAATACTAGATTTGTAATAAATCATAGACTAGATTTCTAATAAATCATAGACTAGTTATTCAAGTTTGTGTTGTTCAAGACAACAAGAGTTTAAGTTTGTGCTGTATGTTTATCTTGTCTATTAATACTAGATTTATGATGTACCCATATAACTCCACACATGAACATGAGATGGACTTTTTCTCTTTAAATAATATCGAGGCAAAATAAAAAGAAGAAAGAATAAAAAGTTGGTTGATTTTAGCTCTAATCTCCTATATATATGCTCACAAATTCTTGCTCGGGGATTTTGGACTGCATATTCTGTCTTCCGACTTTAGACTGTTACTATGGTCAGTTTGCAGCTCCGTGCCTTATCTTTTGTAAGGGAGATATAATGGTGTTGCGTATTTTCATATCAGGAACCCAGTTCGCCAAGAAAAGTCTAAATCAAAGCTGCCATCATCAAGTTTGGGTGCTAGATTTATGGGATTTGATAGCTTGAAATTCAAGCAGCCAATTCACACAAGACTTCGTCTGTAGCCCCGCAAGGAGATCCTCACTTGGTTGACGGGGGATCACATAAATTGAGGTTCAACGAGCAGTCGGAGTGCAAAGACATTTTTGAAGACAAGTCAGGCTCCGATAGAGCTGCAATTCTGGAGCTTCTAAAGAAACGCAAACAACTGTTTGTGAAGCATCTGCAGGACGTGCAAGAGTCATCTTCTAGATCTGTTTGCAGTCACCTGACTATTCCAAAGCAATCAGCTAGCCCCTGAGAAGTATCAAGCTATAAAGATCAAAACTTTCCGAGAAGTACTTCAAAAAAACATTACACTGGCCTTGAGCATGTTGAATTTTTATAAAGATAATAATAAGACTACTAATATAATACAGAAAAACTAACACTTGTATTTATAAACCAGAATCCACTTAATGGCTACATTGTGTTCTCTCTGTTGTAAATAAAACTGAATGTACATGTAGGATATATATACCCTGATAGAAACTGAATGCAAGAGAAACACTAGCTAATAACTACTTCCTACAAATACTCCAACATCCCCACTTATTCAAAACTCCTCCTGATATTACTGAAACAAGCAAATAACCTATTCTATCTCCTATCAACCTGGTTTACGTGATTCAGCACTAACCCAAATAAATAAAACATAATAAAAATATTATTATCTAAAAACATGTTTTAGATTAAATCCCAACAATCTCTCTCTTAATCTAAAACTTGTGAAACACTTCTCTTCATCTTGTGATGCACTTCTCACCACCATCTTTTCATTTTGTGATGCACTTCTCACCACTATCAAGTTTAATGCACTTCTCATCAAAAACAATTTTGAAGTATTTCTCTCCAGGGTGCACTTCTCACCCACAATTCTAAATTAAAAATTTCTTTCATGACCACTTGTGCCATGATTTTCTTCTCACGAACTTCTCCGGCATCGCCTTGTCTTTCTCGGCAACCCTATACTACACATGCATCCCATACTACAAGTGTAGCTTTGCCACCATCCTTCTGCAACGCCTACTTAAAACTACATCTTCTCTGCAACACAACGCCTCTGCAGCACAACGCTCGGCACCCGTGACGCCAACACCCAGCAACAACCCAAAGATCGGAGGAAAGGCTGTTAAGCCCTGATACTCTCTAACCTGGCTCTGATACCATGTTGAATTTTTATAAAGATAATAATAAGACTACTAATATAA
This sequence comes from Daucus carota subsp. sativus, assembly GCF_001625215.2. Taxonomy (NCBI): domain Eukaryota; kingdom Viridiplantae; phylum Streptophyta; class Magnoliopsida; order Apiales; family Apiaceae; genus Daucus; species Daucus carota. Next base: position 19,801,854 of record NC_030388.2, read on the forward strand.
TACAGAAAAACTAACACTTGTATTTATAAACCAGAATCCACTTAATGGCTACATTGTGTTCTCTCTGTTGTAAATAAAACTGAATGTACATGTAGGATACATATACCCTGATAGAAACTGAATGCAAGAGAAACACTAGCTAATAACTACTTCCTACAAATACTCCAACATCCCCACTTATTCAAAACTCCTCCTGATATTACTGAAACAAGCAAATAACCTATTCTATCTCCTATCAACCTGGTTTACGTGATTCAGCACTAACCCAAATAAATAAAACATAATAAAAATATTATTATCTAAAAACATGTTTTAGATTAAATCCCAACAGAGCAGACATATGAGAATACCGTTCCAACATGATCTTCTATCCCTGCAAGTACTCAGAATCGTCCCAAGCCATCAAAATTTGGCGGGGACGAGAAAGATACTTCAAGATTTGTAATTTTGAAACCAGACTACAGAATGGCACAGGATGCTGTTCACTGCTTTTCATCACATGATCCTTTTGGTCCTAATATCTAGCTCTCATAGTAGAAAATTTGAAGGGAAACCGAGTGATTGAACAAATGATGAAGACATTCTCGAAACATCAGATTTTATTGATGCCCTATCATTCTCAGCATCTCGAGTTAGAGAGACTAAAACAACTGGCAAAAAAGTGGTCAAGGAATTAGGAGAGCCTTCAAAAAATTTTAAGGCAATAGAATCTAAAGAAGCTGCTAAAAGGTTCAGTGGAGAATTGCAAGAGGTCTTTAGTCGCATTAGAACTGATTTTCCATCATATGTTAGAGAGATACATGGTACGCAATGTTATTCATAAGTTTGATATGAAAGAATATTTTGAAATAGTTATAGAGACCTTTAATTTTGAAATATTTGTTAAGTCAAATTTTACAAACAACAGAAAGAAAATGAATTTTACAAACCCATATGGCTTGTTTAAACCTGTATAAAAGACTTCCTCCATTCCAAACCTCACATTCTTCTCTTATAATATTATGTCATAATAATTGTTAATTATGTACAATTTGCACAAGTTTACCAAAAATAAGAGTTCAAATCCATTAGATAAATTTGCCTCTAAACATACAATGAAATGAAGCTTTTATATCTTGCAACATGTGCAAACGATTTAACATTAGTCACTCCATCTAAATTTTACTTTATATTTTTCAATGAGAAAAAGAGGACCAAAAAAAAAAATACTTAATATGATTATTCATGAGTTTTCTATGTTAATGATAGGTACATTATCGTTTTAAAAAGATAATATTTTTATTTTTGTTATACATTTAATTTATATGTGGCAAAAAATTCTACCGAGTTTCACTCTCGAGAAGTTTCTCAATGTTTCTGGACACTTCTAAACACTTTATATATTTTCACTCCATCATTACATGGTATATCAAATATCTTCCTAGAATTCTCTTCGCCCAAGTCTAATCCCATTCATTACAAAATCAATAATTTTTGGCCTTCAACCCAGTTTGCACTCGACATAATCTTTGACAATCGGGAGTCAGGAGGGTCGGCCTAGAAAGAGACTAGTGGCTCGGGGTTTGTCTCCGCCTCTTAGACTTAGAAAGAAGCGAAATCCTACCGTCTTTCATTTAATCTTGGTAAAATTGTCCTCTCGAATTAATCCGATCTTTCTCCTCATTCGATCAGTCTTTTCTTAATTCATCTTGTGTCGCCTAGATCTTGGATGACTTTACCTATCTTTGGTCAGATTTGCACTGTCATACTTGTCTCCTTAACTTTTCTTGAGTTAAACAGGTAAAGCCTCACCTATATTTTCATTCTTCATAGTTGTATACACAATCACTACACAATCACGCATCGGGATTAATTCAAATAGCCGTCATTTTAACGTGTTTTCATTTTACTAGTTATCTTTCTATTTTTATTCCAAATTTGATCAAATATTACATTTTATGAAATATTTTGATGATAAACTTATGTTTATATTTCCATTTAATTTATTTCATGCAGACCTTCCCTGAATAATGAAGAAAATGCTCCAACAAGAATTTGGGTCTTCACATTCTGGGCACAATTCTTTTTTATTTATGTAGCATCTAAGGGTAATTTCTTGTATTTATTCTTCTATATGTAGATAATAAGTTGTAATGTTTGTTATTAATTGGTAATTCACAATATATCAAAATATATATTATACCACATAATATTTATCACTATATTCATAATAACCTAATTCTGCATCCCTCTCTCAATTGGGGAAACCTCTGTTGACCTTGGCTATTACCCCATTACAAAGATTGTATATTAAAGAGGACCTGTTTAGATGAAAATGGCGGCATTATTTTTATATAATGTGTTACAACGTTTATATGTGCGGCCCAGTTCAGCTAGTATGTTAAGGTAGCTGCGCTATATAGATCAGAGAACAAAGTATGCAGAGCTTCAAATGCATTGGCATAACTATATAGATGAGGAAATTAAATGAAGGACTAAAATGTGTTGGCATAACTATGTCTCACTTAAGAGTGCCTCAATATTTACACTAATTTTGTCAATAAAGTCAGGGATCACCTATACATGGTTCATCTGAATGAGTTTCTATTTTTCATTTGTTAGGTGCTGAAGCAGGATCCTCAGGAAGCTCAAAGGAGGTTGACCCGAGTAAAATTTTGGCTCTGGAAATTCCTTCCGAAAAGGATGTGTCATTGACCTGCGTGGTAACAATTAAGCTCTTGCCCTCTGATTTTTTTTTTGCTAGTTCTAAAATTAGTTCTATTTTTTGAAAGAAAGCTTACCTAAATTACAAGCATCAGAAGCATCAGAATTATAAGTGTTCATGAAAACAGGGACGAGTAACGGGAATTCAGCAAATCAAGAGAATGTGAAGGTTGATGTGGAGGTCGAACCAAAGGATTTGCCACCTATGCCGCCAGGATTTCACTTTGTGCAGTCTTCGGCTGTGTTAATTCTGGAGTACTTAGTTAAAAAAATTGTGGGCATTCCTTTGGCTTCTGATTTGGTCAAGGTTAGGGATGGGGTTCAGGTTCTCGATCCTGAAGAACATAGATTTGGTGAGTTTAGTTTATTGATCTACCATCTATAACATTTTTTAATAACAGTGATTTGGTTTTGGATTTACTGTGATTTATTCTTGATGTAGCTTACTTGTTCATCCATTCTATAATATAGTTTTGTGGAATTTCTAGACATTTAATTCTATTAATAATACAAACTTGCAGCTGAAGTATTTGCTTCATAATTAAAAGTGTTCATGAAAACAAATATTTCAAAATACTCATGAAAAAAAAAATTAAAACTATGGGGTGCAAAGTGTAAACCCCACATCTGTTAACTTTAACGGTCAATTAAACGGAGAGTAGTCAAAAGGGTGCAAAGCAAAGCGTTTTTCAAACTTTAGGGTGACTTGATAATGTTGGCCATATTTTGTGAAGACCGTCTTCACATATTTTCACTTGAATGAGAAACATGTGTAGGACGTCAATTTCAATATTGTGTCTATTTTGCATGAAATAGTCAGTGTGATCCGAAGTTTCCTCTCTGAATTTGATGACTTCTGTCACTTGTATTGAGTGCATTAACCATGTATCCTCCTCTTTAAGGAGTGTGGAGTATCTATGAAGTTATGTTCACATTAATTTTGCTGGTGAAAGTCATTAATTTTTGTTAAGGAATGCAGGATTTGACTACATAGCATTGGATGTTAATGAGCTAGTGGGTTCTCACTGCTGGAAATCTTTCTACATTGCTGATGTATTAACTGAAAGTGGTCTTTATGATATGGACACTGACACATTCATGCCAAGTTCAAATGGTGTGAATCCCTCTTGGGTCTTTGCATATTGGTTTATCATTCATAATTTCTACTTGTGAAGTGGTGAATTTTCAAAAAATTCAATTTGCACATTAGGTCACAAAAGTGGACTTCTCTCTTGTGTGTTAAAGTACGAAATCTGAAGGGAAAACGAGCGATTGGACAAATGATGAAGACTTTTTCGAAACATCAGATTCTATTGATGCCCTATCATTCTCAGCATCTCGAGTTAGACTAAAACAACTGGCAAAAAAGTGGTCAAGGAATTAAGAGAGCCTACATAAATTATGAAGGCAATAGAATCTAAAGAACCTGCTAAAAGGTTCAGTGGGGAATTGCAAGAGGTCTTTGGTCTTAAAACTGATTTTCCATCATATGTTAAAGAGATACATGGTACACACCGTTATTCATAAGTTTGATACAAAAGAATATTTTGATAAAAATAGTTATAGAGACCTTTAATTTTGGAATATTTGTTGAGTCAAATTGTACAAACAGAAAAAATGAATTTTACAAACCCATATGGCTTGTTTAAACCAGTATTAACTGCTTATTATGAACAATTCGCACAAGTTTACTATTCAAAAAATAAGAGTTCAAATCCATTAGATAAATTTGCCTCTAAACATACAAGGAAATGAAGCTTTCATCTTGCAACATGTGCCAACGATTTAACATTAGTCACTCCATATAAATTTTACTTTATATTTTCCAATGAGAAAAAGAGGACCAAAAAAATACTTAATATGATTATTCATAAGTTTTTGTATGTTAATGATAGGTACATTATTGTTTTAAAAAGATAAATATTTATTTTTGTGATACAATCAATTTATATAAGTGGCAAAAAATTCTACCGAGTTTCACTCTCGAGAAGTTTCTCAACGTTTCCAGACACTTCTAAACACTCTATATATTCTTCACTCAATCATTACATGTTATATCAAATATCTTCTTTTTCCTCGCCCAAGTCTAAACCCATTCATTACAAAACCAATAATTTTTGGCCTTCAACCCCAGTTCGCACTCGATATAATCTTTCACAATCGGGAGTCAGGTGGGTCAATCCAGAAAGAGACTAGCGGGTCGGGGTTCGTCTCCGGCTCTTAGACTTAGAAAGAAGCGAAATCCTGTCGTCTTTCATTTAATCTTGGTAAAATTGTCCTCTCGAATTAATCCGATCTTTTTCCTCATTCGGTTAGTCTTTTTTTAATTCATCTTGTGTCGGCTAGATCTTGGATGACATTACCTATCTTTGGTCAGATTTGCACTGCCATACTCGTCTCCCTAACTTTTCTTGAGTTAAACAGGTAAAGCCTCACCTATATTTTTCATTCTTCATAGTTGGATACACAATTACGCCTCGGTATTAATTCAAATAGCTGTCATTTTAACGTGTTTTCATCTTAGTAGTTATCTCTCTATTTTTATTCCAAGTTTGATTAAATATTTCATTTTATGAAATGTTTATATTTATATTTAATTTAATTTATGCAGACCTTTCCGAAATAATGAAGAAAATGCTCCGACAAGAATCAAAGGATTTGCCACCTATGCCGCCAGGATTTCACTTTGTGCCGTCTTCGGCTGTGTTAATTCTGGAGTACTTGGTTAAAAAAATTGTGGGCGTTCCTTTGGCTTCTGATTTGGTCAAGGTTAGGGATGGGGTTCAGGTTCTCGATCCTGAAGAACATAGATTTGGTGAGTTTAGTTTATTGATCTGCCATCTATAACATTTTTTAATAACAGTGATTTGGTTTTGGATTTACTGTGATTTATTCTTGATGTAGCTTACTTGTTCATCCATTCTATAATATAGTTTTGTGGAATTTCTAGACATTTTATTTTATTAATAATACAAACTTGCAGCTGAAGTATTTGCTTCATAATTAAAAGTGTTCATGAAAACAAATATTTCAAAATACTCATGAAAAAAAATAAAACTATGGGGTGCAAAGTGTAAACCCCACATCTGTTAACTTTTAACGGTCAATTAAACGGAGAGTAGTCAAAAAGGTGCAAAACAAAGCGCTTTCAAACTTTAGGGTGCATATTGCTAAAAAATATTATTTGAGACCAAATCGAAAAAGCGCCTAAACATAAGGAGTGCAAAGTGTCAATCACTCTAGATTATACCATCTGGTTACTATAAATAAAGCTTGATCAGCTAATCTGATAGTGGACAAATTATAAGATGCTACAACTTGACTCTGCAATTATAGTGAGGTGACTTGATAACGTTGGCCATATTTTGTGAAGACCGTCTTCACATATTTTCACTTGAATGAGAAACATGTGTAGGACGTCAATTTCAATATTGTGTCTATTTTGCATGAAATAGTCAGTGTGATCCGAAGTTTCCTCTCTGAATTTGATGACTTCTGTCACTTGTATTGAGTGCATTAACCATGTATCCTCCTCTTTAAGGAGTGTGGAGTATCTATGAAGTTATGTTCAGATTAATTTTGCTTGTGAAAGTCATTAATTGTTGTTAAGGAATGCAGGATTTGACTACATAGCATTGGATGTTAACGAGCTAGTGGGTTCTCACTGCTGGAAATCTTTCTACATTGCTGATGTATTAACTGAAAGTGGTCTTTATGATATGGACACTGACACATTCATGCCAAGTTCAAATGGTGTGAATCCCTCTTGGGTCTTTGCAATATTGGTTTATCATTCATAATTTCTACTTGTGAAGTGGTGAATTTTCAAAATTTTAATTTGCACATTAGGTCACAAAAGTGGACTTCTCTCGTGTGTTAAATTAAGATACACATGAATTCACGTCTTCAAGAATTGCTTTTGGTAATTAATGGAACTTAAAATGAATAGCATCAACAGATTAACCTTATTACTAGACGATACTGTATTTTTTATGTCTATGTTCAATAGATAGCAACAATGTGAAAGACACTAACTTTTACATTATAGGTTGATCTTTAATTACTCTATCAATGTTATAATTTTAAGTAACAAAATAACTGACTATTTGCAGAATGGGGATAGTTTGTTTCGTAATGCTTCTCACTTTTTGCAGCTTAAGTGCACTCAAGTTCCTGCACAGGGGGGTGCGGCTAAAAGAACTGCAGCCCCATTATTAACACGGAGCACAAAAAGTCGAGGAAGTTGGTGGAAGATAGCTGCGAGGAGCACAGACCTAGTTACTCAGCAGCACCAGTTAAGGGGAGTTTCATCAGTTATTGGAGACATAAGAGATCCAACAATCATGTTGCTGTTCGGACATACAAGGAAATGAAGCTTTCATCTTGCAACATGTGCCAACGATTTAACATTAGTCACTCCATATAAATTTTACTTTATATTTTCCAATGAGAAAAAGAGGACCAAAAAAATACTTAATATGATTATTCATAAGTTTTTGTATGTTAATGATAGGTACATTATTGTTTTAAAAAGATAATATATATATTTTTGTGATACAATCAATTTATATAAGTGGCAAAAAATTCTACCGAGTTTCACTCTCGAGAAGTTTCTCAACGTTTCTAGACACTTCTAAACACTCTATATATTCTTCACTCAATCATTACATGTTATATCAAATATCTTCTTTTTCCTCGCCCAAGTCTAATCCCATTCATTACAAAACCAATAATTTTTGGCCTTCAATCCCAGTTCGCACTCGATATAATCTTTCACAATCGGGAGTCAGGTGGGTCAATCCAGAAAGAGACTAGCGGGTCGGGGTTCGTCTCCGGCTCTTAGACTTAGAAAGAAGCGAAATCCTGTCGTCTTTCATTGAATCTTGGTAAAATTGTCCTCTCGAATTAATCCGATCTTTTTCCTCATTCGGTTAGTCTTTTCTTAATTCATCTTGTGTCGGCTAGATCTTGGATGACATTACCTATCTTTGGTCAGATTTGCACTGCCATACTCGTCTCCCTAACTTTTCTTGAGTTAAACAGGTAAAGCCTCACCTATATTTTTCATTCTTCATAGTTGGATACACAATTACGCCTCGGTATTAATTCAAATAGTTGTCATTTTAACGTGTTTTCATCTTAGTAGTTATATCTCTATTTTTATTCCAAGTTTGATTAAATATTTCATTTTATGAAATGTTTATATTTATTTTAATTTAATTTATGCAGACCTTCCCGAAATAATGAAGAAAATGCTCCGACAAGAATTTGTGTCTTAGCATTTCAGGCACAATTCTTTTTTATTTATGCAGCATTGAGGGGTAATTTCTTGTATTTATTCTTTTATGTAGAATATAAGTTGTGATATTTGTTATTAATTGGTAATGCACAATATAATAAATATATATTATACCTCATAATATTTATCACTATATTGACAATAACCCAATTCTGCATCCCTCTCAATTGGGGGAACCTCTGTTGACCTTGGCTATTTCCCCATTACAAATGTTGTATATTAAAGAGGACCTGTTTAAAAGAAAATGGCGGCATTATTTTTAAATAGTGTTGCAATGTGTTGCAACCTTTACATGTGCATTGGAGTTTAGCTAGTAAGTTAAGGTAGCTACGCTGAGCTCAAACATGAAGGACTAAAATGTGTTGGCATAACTATGTCTCATTTAAGAGTGCCCATGTGATAACTCCAATGGACAAATACATTAGCATACTTATAGTGCTCAAATACAAACTCCTTACAGTACAAAAGTACAAAAAATCACTAAATGTGTTGAACAGAATCACTAAATGTGTGAACAGAATCACTAAATCCACGAGGGGGTCTGATGGAGAGATAAGGGGAGGGGAACACTTACGGGGCGGAGTAGCCGCGTGGTGGTGCAGCGCGATCGGCCGCAGCCGCGACCTGCAGTGCTAGAAACATGATTGAGAGAGAGAGACACGATTGAGGGAGAGGAGGATAGCAGTGGTGATATTGTGTGCGTGTGTATAGCACAGGTCGGAGAATACGAACAACCACCGATGGTGGAGGCGGCGAGGGACAAGGGAGGGAGGGAGAGATGACTAGTGTTCGGCAGTGGCGCTGGTGTGTGGCGCTAGTGGGTGATGGTGGTGGTTGGTGGGGTGGTGGTGGTGGTGATTGGAGGTGATTGTGGTGGTGATGATGTATGTATGTATTTGTTAAATTAAAAACTGCTAATCACTAAATATCATTGATAGAATCATTGGTTTGCACGTTTGTACCCTAAGCAGTTTGTATTGGAGTAGGACCCTTTATATATATATATATATATGTACAAATATATACATTAGCATACTTGTGTGTGTATATATATATTTGTACATATTATATTATATAGGTAATAATTGTAGTGATATTTATAATATCATTGGTTTGCACGTTTGTACCCTAAGCAGTTTGTATTGGAGTAGGACCCTTTATATATATATATATATGTACAAATATATACATTAGCATACTTGTGTGTGTATATATATATTTGTACATATTATATTATATAGGTAATAATTGTAGTGATATTTATAATATCATTGGTTTGCACGTTTGTACCCTAAGCCGTTTGTATTGGAGTAGGACCCTTTATATATATATATATATATGTACAAATATATACATTAGCATACTTGTGTGTGTATATATATATTTGTACATATTATATTATATAGGTAATAATTGTAGTGATATTTATAATTTTCGATTGTTTTTGCTTTATCAATTTTATCTTCTTTTTCAGATGCATGGCCGCCTTAACGGGAATAAAGTTTGTGTTTGATGAGCTAGGCACACATGTGGACACTCTGGTATGTTTTTTTAATTATTTAGTAAAATTACACTTGTGAAATAAAATATAGTAACTTATATTTAATACAATGCACATTTTTGACATTTTCTATTTTCTTATATATTACAACTTACTTATCAATATAATTTTTGAAATATTTGGAATTTAGAAATGTGTCCAAGTTGGAGGAGATATCTTAATAATATCGATATATATATATATATATATATATATATATATATATATATATATATATATATATATATATATATATATATATAAAGAATAGTTATATTTATTATAAATAGGAGGAGTTATTGGAGTTACTCTATTTATCAATTTAAATATTTTTAGAGAAAGATAAATACACAGGCTTAATTTTATAAAAACGATTAACGAGTAAAACAAAAATTTCAAGTACCTACCAATTATGAAATTTTAAATATTTTTATTTTTATTAGATATTGTTATATGTCATATATTATAGCTGTATTTTGTTTGTATTATTAGTTGTAAAAACTGTTCTCCACTCAACATGACCCTATATATATATATATATATATATATATATATATATATATATGGTTGCGCTCCTTAAAATAGAACCAGATAATCTGAACCCTAAATTTTAAATAGATTCTTAGGATGTAAATCTAAACACATGTTTTTTTTGATGTTTTTTTGATGTTCTATGTGTTCAAAAATAATTTTTAAATATAATATAGAGATATTGACATTTGTAGTAACGTGAAAAACTTACTAAGTAACGTAAAGAAATAAAAGGAACATGCCAAAATAGTAACCGTAAAGAAAAGAAATGAGAGCGACAGATGAGTAGTAAAGTAGCCCCAAGGTTGGGAACCGCTCCTTTTATGATTGTATGTAGGTTAGTACGTGCTTGCATTTAATTCTGTTTAGAAAAATGGATACACTTGGACGTCTCACAAAATCCAAGACTTTCGTAAAAAACAATCAAGGCGACCAATTCTTTCTTTCTTGTTAATATTCCTTGCTCATGGTTACAAAAGTTTGAGTTTGAGTTTGTGATGTTTGTTTGTCTTCTCTATTAATACTAGATGTTTCTTCCTTCCTTCTCGTTATTATTTGTTTACACTCCACAAAAATTTCTTTTCAAAAATGCAGATTGTTCTTGTGTGTTATATATCGTGGAGAAGTTGGATATTCCTTAATTCTTAGCTCTCATGATAACAAGACTTTGAGTTTGTGCTGTTTGTTTGTCTTGTCTATTAATACTAAATTCCTGACGATGTACCCATATAACTCCCCGTGAACATGAGATAGGCTTTTTTTCTCTTTAAATAACATTGAAAGCAAAATAAAAAGTTGGTTGACTTTAGTTCTAATCTCCTATATGCTCCCAAATTCCTCCACGGGGAGTTTAGACTGCATATTCTGTCTTCAGACTTTAGACTGTTATTATGGTCTGTTTGCAGCTCCGTGCCTTATCTTTTGTAAGGGAGATATAATGTTGTTGCGTATTTTCATATCAGGACCCAGCATGTTCGCCAAGAAAAGTCTAAACCAAAGCTGCCATCATCAAGTTTGGGTGCTAGATTTATGGGATTTGATGGCTTGAAATTTAAGCTGCCATCATCAAGTTTGGGTGCTAGATTTTATGAAATTTTAAATATTTTTATTTTTATTAGATATTGTTATATGTCATATATTATAGCTGTATTTTGTTTGTGAGAATGAGAACAATTGTTCTGCGCTTCTTAGAAAGTGTAGAACAATTGTTTTGAAAATTTTTCACTTTTTGAATGTTGTATTATTAGTTGTAAAAACTGTTCTCCACTCAACATGACCCTATATATATATATGGTCGCGCTATAAAGAGAACTACTCTTTAAAATAGAACCAGATAACCACTGAGGTTCTGAGAACCCTAAATTTTAAATAGATTTTTAGGATCTAAATCTAAACACATGTTTTTTTCATGTTTTTTCAATGTTCTGTGTGTTCAAAAATAATTTTTAAATATAATATATAGATATTGACATTTTTTGTATGTGAACCCTGACTAATACTAGAAATAAGGTAGAGTTCTATGGGTTCTCTTTAATGGTTCTCTTTTGAACATGACCCATATATGACCCATATATATATTCAAGTATAATTTGTCTTAAACAATCTAGATGTATGAGTTATTTTTTCCTATAAAGGAGTTTAAAAATCTATACTGCTGGAATAAATTATTGAGCAAATAGATGGTTACAAATTTTATCATAAAATGAACAAGTCTAGTATAGATTAGCATTTATGGGTTTTTGATTTTTCTAAAAAACATCCAATAAATACTTATGTTATTATCTCAAATCTTGTTAGAAGTGTCTACAATGCAATATTTTTATATCTAATTTATTAATATTATATAATTTGATTCATATGCAGCTAGAACGGAAAGTGCTTGCTAAGTAGACAAACAATCATAGAAAGCAATGCCGCAAGAAATACGAGAGGATGCTACTTTTTGATCGTGTACGTTCAGCAGTTTTGGAGATTTCACAGTCATGCATGAATCAATGTCCATGGGTGAAGCCAGTGTCAGCTCAATAGCAAACGACCTGCTGATGGAGCCTGTAATGGAATTGCAATTCGATGTGTAGTGTGAGTCATAGGGTTGCAGTATATATTGAAAACAGAAAAAGTGTCTACATTTTACTGTACATGTAGGAAGGCTTGTAATGTTTTGGGGTTTTGATTCCATTGAGTTGATGATTTCGATTATATGGTGTGATTCCTTTCATCCTGGTTTTGATATTCTATGATCTTGTGTTTATCTGCTTCAAAAATAATAGAATTTAAATATTGTTAGAGATGAGATTCTTTCTCGCCTTGTGGTTTCCAAGTCTTATCTAGTTTGGATGCTCGAGCTACTTCTATGTTAGTCTCAAGTGTTTCAGTTAACAGGTTTGCTGGTTTATGTTTGAACAAACCAGAAAATATATAGAAAATGTGAATCTCTGCTTCCGGCTTTAACCCACTATAACACCCCAGTCCCACATCGAGAAGAGTGAGAATATTTGTTCAGTTTATAAGCATAAGTACTACTACCAATTGCACCAACAAATCATGATCTTTTGGTGGCCTGTGGTGGGCTTGTGGATTACCCAAGTTGTTGCAATTGAGCCAGTTTATTTCGGTTTATTTTCGGATTCAGAATTCGGGACTTGACCCGATTTTCGAAAAAGGCTCGGGATTTGACCCGGGTTGTTTCATATGGTATCAGAGCAGGCTCTCGAAAGCTTGTTTCGTCAAGTTGCCGGAGGTGGGGACACGAAGGCTGGTGGTATTATCCCGCAATGGACAGAGATCTGGAGGCGGGGACACGAAGCCAGCCGGTATTATCCCACAATGGCCAGAGAGGTTCGATCTGGGCCTACTACCAATTGCACCAACAAATCATGATGTTTTGGGGGACTGTGGTGGGCTTGTGGATTACCCAAGTTGTTGCAATTGGGTCAGTTTATTTCGGTTTATTTTCGGATTCGGAATTCGGGACTTGACCCGATTTTCGAAAAAGGCTCGGGATTTGACCCGGGTTGTTTCACCCACACTATGACAAGTAGCAGTAGATAGCAGTTAAAGAAGAGTTCGGAATTTCTCTGAACTCCATTTCATACAAGTCATACTAGAGTTTTTCAACCTGGATGATCAATTTTTACTATATAGAATTATTAACACATATAAGTTTTTGAAAAAAAAATTAAAACTTCTGAATTTCAACTACTTTATAAAAAAAAAATTATATCACTTTCTTGTTACACAAATATATATTTTTCAACCTACACTTTAATTAAACCAGAGGTTCAAAGCATCACCAAACATAGTCGTCCAACACCGTGTGAGATTGCATATCAACGAAACATTTTCATCAACCGTAGATCCAGTCGGTTAAAAGAATTGATAGCAAGTCTGGCTATCCGAGATTAATGATTCTAGTGGAGAAGACATGGTTGACAAACTTGGAAAAAACGATTTAACAGTACAGTAACATATAAAAGACATTGAAATCGAGAATTCGAAGAGTATCCATACAAACTTGCATCGCGTTGAGAGCAGATATAAATGCAGTTATTAAGAAAAAATAACACATGTAGTTGGTGATATCTTCATCCTCGTTTATCCAATAAACTCCAAATTTTTCAAGACATTGTGTCTGTCGATACCAATTTTAATTGGAAAAAAAATACATAATCCATAAATATTTGGCACTTGATTTAAAGCCTATCAATATCTGAAATTATGGTTCTCCATGTCTAACATTAAAAGAGATTGCAACAGGGTTTACACTGGTATCAAATTGCATAGTAATAGTAAACATGGCATCTGAAAAATCTACCCCGAATATTAGATTCCCTTGCAGTGTTGTGAAGTAGTAGCCTAACAACAATTATCTCGCAAGCATTCTATGTCAATTCTTGCCAAAAAAAAAGCTTAGAGACTTACAGTAAACCATCTCCAATATAGGAAGCAGTAGCAGAGTGGCTAGTGCCCACTGTCTGTAAGCTCTCGGAATCTGTCGTCTTCAACATATTTTATAATTTGTAAAGAGAGCCTCAAACTCAGTGAGCATCTCATTGTCGACCTCAGTCATCAAAGTCGTTGTAAAGGCATTTACTAAGGAAGCCAACGTATTCAGCTTCACTGTTACAATTTTCTTATTTTTGTTGGTTAACTTCTTAAAAGACTGTGGATACTTATCCATGATGAGATCAAGCATGCTTACAAACTCAGAGTTAACCTCATGGCCCTACCATAAGACAAAATTACTTTTTTCTCCAGTTTTTGCCCGATCATTGCTATTCCCCGAAATCTGAGCTTCAATTGGCGAAACCTTGCCAGCATCTGCTGCACAATTCTCCACCTACACAATTGAAACCCTTTTTGCCAAGGGCTCTTCTAGCACCCCATTTTGTGTTACTAAGGAAACAGCTGGTGCGGTTTGACTAGTCAGATGATCCTGAAAGAAATTTAAGATCCAGGTGAAGAATAGCGATATAAACAATAATTTCAAAGGCATTGGGGAATAATATCCATCTCCAAGCTTACACTCCGAAGATTTATCCTAAACATATATTATAATTAATTAAGGATAATGCATGGCTGGCACAATTTATCACTAAGCACCAACAGAGTGGAGCAGACAATTGATTTTCATCATTCCCCTGTCAAAAAATCTGTAATTTATAGCAGTTCTACATAGTTCAAAACTTGAATGGCACTCAAATTGTACTTTGCTAAAATCACATGACAAATTATAATGCACCAATTAATTGGAGACTGGAGATCTCATCAAGTACCATAGGAAATGTTTTGACGATGATGGCACTTGGAGAACCGCTGAGCAATTACCATCTGACGTGTCTAGATATACTTGATTCTTCATATCCATGTGGTAGCTTCAAATACCTTAAGGAATGAAATGGACAGCGCACATGTAGAAGAACATGGGAGATTTGGGATAGTGCCTATAATAATTCAAACAATATCAAGTAGAATATTAAATATTTGTCAAATGACTTTTCTAATATGAGCCAATATCAAAATGATTTAACATAGATCAAAAGTCAGTTGCTTGTGTACTTTCTTCCTCGAGTATTTATCCATCGGTTAGAAAAAGAAGATGCCCTACATGCCGTGCATTCAGAAAATTGATGAACGAGATGAATTTTTATATAGTAACTATAGATACAATTACGTTAATAATTGGTGAACATAGCCAAGCCAATTTTAAGATTTAACCTCTAATGATAGGCTAAAACTCAACTTAAAGAGACCTCTAGTAATATAGTTGTCCGAGAATTCTTTATATATATAAAAAATCAAATAGAGTGATATCTGAAGGATCCACATGTCAAGAGCAGGAATCTTGGCGCTACTCAATTGTGAGAGCATAACTTTAAACAGGACTTGATATTCTTTTAACGTCCGCCATGGTGTAATATAGTCGTTATCCCAAAATTTGATGGTTACATTCTCCAACTCAGAACTTTCAAATCTTGCCAAGAAAAAACCAATAGCATAGAAATTACGGAGTTTGGGTGCCAACACCACAACTTTTCCATTGGTTAAATTTAAAGAGTACAATGAGACCCTGATTTTCAGGTTCAACAATAAGGGACTAGATATAATACAACAACCTATGTTCTTCACGCCATAGATGTAAGATTTTGCAGACTTGTAAGTGCAAGGAAGTAGTCACTCATACTCTCCGAAAACACCACATTAATCAATTGTAAAGTTAATAAAGCAGGAAAATCCCACACCCGTTCAGGCAAAGTGCACAATTCTAGGCAGAGTGTAGTTAAGGTAGGCAAGCAAAAAAATTTCAGGCAACTCAAATCGATTAAGTCTCAGAGTTGTCAAGGCAGGCACAGATACAAAAAATGATTCTTCAAATTTGGGGATTTTCTTAAAATTGTTGTGGTTCAAATCTAGTGTTGTCAAGTTAGGCAGTTTTACGCAATCTGATGTCATAATTTTACAAAATTCAGATTTCATCGTGAGATTAAGTTCCTTCAAAGAACTAGAGCTAAATGTAGATAATGAACAACATCGATCCAACTTGACGTGCAGACGTTAAGATTGTGTGAAATAGCATACCTAACATACTTTTTTATTGAACGTAGATTCAGGGCATTACCAGGACAAAGTTTGAGTTTTATTGCCAGATATTTACCGTGTCTGCGAGAGAAGAAATGCTGAAAAAATTTGGAAATATTGTTGTAATGTTGCTCATTGCCATCGAAATTGAGAAACGGAAGAGTTGTCCAAATAAGTTTCCATCTTTTCGAAAAAACGCAGGTTTGAACTGCGAGATGAGTGTCCATAAATAGCATTATTCGATGCATCAGATCATCTGGGAGCTTGCTAATTCGATCTTCATCTTCCACTCTTGCCTTCTTCTTCTGTCTATCCATCTTCCACTCCGCGAAAGCAATTAGTTCACTTTTACTTTCTGCGGTTCGCAGAAATTACAAAGATTCCAAATATAACTTTTAACTTATTAATTGTATTCAACCCTAATAAATATGTATATTTGTAGCATTTACTTCAAACACTTTTTTACTTTTTTAAATTTTAAGATACTTAGATTTTAGTAACTCGAAAACATATATTCTCTTCAAAGAGAAATTATAAAATATATATAGAATAAGAAACTGTTAACTTTTTAAAATTTTATGTTTGGGATTTTAGCCCATCCCAATTATCAGGCCCTGACATTATAGTCTCAAAATTTTAATTTGTTTTGATTAAATGAGAATGAACAAAGTAAAAAATAAAATAAACACGTCTATAAAAATTTAAAGAGATGGATGAAATTATATATAAAATCAAATATTTTAGTGATAAAATTACATATAAAGTCAAATAAAATTATATGAATAAATATTAAATATATAAATTATCTTTCTAAATTTTAATACATATTAGAGATTCTAGACCAGCTAAAAGTTATATTATAAAAAATATTAAGTATTTTTAACTAAAATATTATATCAGACACTAGTGTTATTTTTTTAATATTAAAAATCAAATATTTTCTATTAACTAAAATATTTATATCGAACACCAGTGTTAATTTTTTAATATTTTATGTATTGTGATTTTAGCCAATAACTTCCATAATGTTGGCACTAGACTCGTAGTGAAGTTTCAAAATTTTAACTTGTTTTGATTAAATAAGAATGAACAAAGTAAAAAAAAATTCCACATCAACAAAAATCAAAGAGGTGAATAAAAATATATTTAAAATCACATATTTTAGTGATAAAATTATATATATAGTCAAATAAAATTATATGAATAAATATTATATATATATATATATTTATTTAAATTATCTTTCTAAATTCTTAATACATATTAAAGGTTCTACGCCAGTTTAAGGTTATAATATAAAAAAAATTAAATATCATCTAATATAACCTTTTTAAGTTATTTAAATTAAAGTTGAGAATGAATAAGTAATGTTTAAACAAAAACTAATAAAAAAATAAATCAACATATATTGATAAAATATTAGTAGAAGCATTGTTCGAAATAAATAAATAAATATATTACTTAGTTGGCGCATGAATGTATTTATTGCATTCATCCATCCTGTTCATTGCACAAAAAACTAGGGCTAAATTTAATTCGGTATACCAGCTACACAAAATTTTAGGAAGGACATCTTTGTAATCTCTGGACTGAACAAAGTAAAAGTAAAATATATTTAGCAACTACTATGATTTTCTTTAAAAGTCAAGGAGTCGACTTCTTCGATAAGCTTAGGAAATAAAAGGTTGATATATTTTTTTTAATTCTCTATTTTTTTTTCATTAGACATTTTAATTTTCACACCCAGTTTTGGACTTTTTTGTATTATAAAATTAAGTAAAAAAGATCCTTTATGATTTTGTTGGACTAAAATTTGGATTTTATATTTTCAATGAGAAAAAATTTATATTAAGAATTTTGACTATATATTAATCAAGTCATTCAAAAATATATTAAAAATTAAAATTATTAATACAAATATATTATGATAATTTTATGGTTATTTATCTATTTTTTTATTTCTATAACACGTTTTAATTCTGACATTTTCTAGACTAACACGAAGGTAATATATGATAAATATTTTTTTTCTTGTTAGTCGAGATATATAAATTCTGATATACTTGATTTAAATTAATCCTCAAACATCATCATATATTATAATAAAAATATCTATAGATGTATAATAAAAATATTTATTATTTTTAATATTGATTTATAAAATATAAAAAAATCTTATAAAAGTATAATTTCCAGAAAAACGTATAATCATGGAATTATTATAGTTAATTAAATTTTAATTTATTAATATTAAAACACTAATATAATGATATAAAAAAATTACAGATAAAAAGGCTACTAAGCAATACTCTTTCTGTCCTACTCAATTCTTTATGGTTTTGATTTTGTGGTGTCTCATCCAATTATTTATCTTTCAAAATTTACAAAAAATAGTAGATGATCCCACCATTTCCCAACTTTCCGCCCTTTTTACACAAGTTTTAATTTTTTTCCACCCACTTTTACTTCACTTATATCTCTTTTATACATTAAAAATTAGTGGATTTCATAACTTCCCCCAATCTTCTTTATCTTTTTCATTATTTTATACATGTTTTTTAACTTTTGTGTCAAAACGGAAGTTAAAGAATTGGCCGGAATATGTGTAGGCCCTGTGGGCCCAGTATTACCTCTTACCAGTGTAGACTATCTCACTCTCTCCCGTCTCTCTCTTCCCCTCTCCGTGTAAATAAGTCTTAAATGTTGATGCTGCTTCTCATTTCTCAATCTCTCTCTCGCTGATCAATTTCTCTCTCTGCAATCTCTCTCTCTGAGCAAACTTTCTCTGTCGGTTGTTCTTTGCTGAGCCTCAGTTATAATCGCTCTTGGCTAGATTACTGTAAGATCAGTCACACTCCCACGCCCCTCCCGGTCCTTATAAATGGAGATTGCAGGTAGATTGTGTTTTATGTATAATTCTTTATTTATATTTCTTCTAATTAAATCAATGTATAATTCTTTATTTATATTTCTTCTAATTAAATCAATGTGTACATATGAGGTGTTCGCTTTTCATTCTGTTTAGAAAAATGGACAGATTTCGACCTCTCACAAAATCCAAGACTTTCGACAAAAAGGATCAAGGTGACGGCTTCTTTCTTTCTTTCTTGTTAATATTACTTAGCTCATGGTTACAAAAGTTTGAGTTTGAGTTTTGTGATGTTTGTTTGTCTTCTCTATTAATACTACATGCCTTTTCCTTTCTTTCTCGTTAATCGGTTTTAAAAGATGCATATTTTTCTTGTGTGATATTTTTATTTGCTCTCGAGGAGAAGTTGGATATTCCTTAGCTCATGATAACAAGAGTTTATGTTTCTGCTGTTTGTTTGTCTTTGTCTTGTCTATTAATACTAGATTTCTGATGTACCCATAACTCCACATGAACATGAGATAGGCTTTTTTCTCTTTAAATAATATGGAAGCAAAATAAAAAGAAGAAAGAATATAAAGTTGGGTGATTTTAGTTCTAATCTCATACTCTTCTCTTCTAATATTATATCATAATAATTGTTAATTATGTACAATTTACACAAGCTTACCATTCTAATAATAAAAGTTCAAATCCACTGGATGAATTTGTCTCTAAACATACAAGGAGTTTATTTGGCTTTCATCTTGCAACATGTGCAAACAATTTAACATTAATTAGTCACTCCATATAAAGTTTTCATATGTAAAATATATGTTAATTATAGATACATTATGGTTTTAATAAGATAATATTTTTATTTTTGTTGTACATTTTTATATATATGGCAAAAAGTTCTATCGAGTTTCACTCTCCAGAAGTTTCACAACATTTTCCCATACTTCCAAAAAATCTATACATTCTTCACTCCATCATTACATGGTATCAAATATCTTGCAAGAATTTTCCTCGCCAAGTCTAATATTCCCATTCATTACAAAACCAATACTTTTGGCCTTCAACCCCACCTCGCACTAGACATGATCTTTGACAATCATGAGTCACGAGGGTCGGCCGAGAATGAGACTAGCCAGCCGGGGTTTGTCTCCGGCTCTTAGACTTGGGGGTTTGTCTCCGGCTCTTAGACTTAGAAAGAAGTGAAATCCCGTCGTCTTTATTTTAATCTTGGTAAAACTGTCCTCTCGAATTAATCCGATCTTGTACAATGGTGCAGTGTGTTATGTTTTGTGTTTTCTCCAAAAGATGTGTATAAGTATTTTCTAGTTCAATCATAGTCACCTTATGAAATTTTTTAATGATAAATTTATGTTTATATTCTATTTTATTCATTTTATGCAGACCTTCCCTAAATAATGAAGAAAATGCTCCAACAAGAATTTGGGTCTCAGCATTCCAGGCACAATTTTTTTATATATGCGGCGTTTAACGGTATTTTCTTTGTATTTATTCTTTTATGTAGATTATAAAAACTTGTGATGTTTGTTATTAGTTTTTTTTTTGAGTAATGTTTGTTATTAGTTGGTAATTCACAATATATGAACATATTTACGACTTAATATTTATCACTATATTCACAATAGCCTGATTCTCTCAATTGGGGGCACCTCTGCTGACCTGAGGACCAATTTAAATAATATGTGGCAACCTTTATATGTGCAGTGAAGTAGCTTGCAAGTTATAGATAAGGAAAACAAAGTGTGTAGAGTTTCAAATGCATTGGCATAATTATATAGATGAGGAACAAAGTATGAAGGACTAAATGTGTTGGGATAACTATCTCTCACTTAAGAGTGCCTCAATATCTACCCCATGTGATAACTCCAGTAGAAAAAAGATTTAATGACCCAGCTCATCAAAAATCATTGTAGTTTAATCTATTCTAGTTTATGCTATCTACTATATAAAAAGTACTAAACCAGAAACAGAAACAGGTAACTCAGTCTAGTTTATGCTGCCTATCTTTAAAAATGTCACCACCAAGATGTATAACGTTGAAGCAGTATGACATCATAATAATTTTGAGAAAACATATCAGAAATCTATTGACCACTAGGCCCTCTACATGTACATATAATGGCTAGAGAAATATTTATATAATAAATTCTAGCAAATACTAGATAGGTTCGAATTAGGTTCATGGCCTACGTGCAAAATTACAACTTAAAACACTAATAAAAATTTATTACAACAAGTGAACTGTTAAACACAAAAGTCAGAATGGAAACTCGACTCTGTGTGGTTTTTAAGTCTAATATAACATCAACTGCGCTTAGCCAGTGATACTTTGATTATGTGGACCACGACCACCTAGTTGCTGAGGAAATACAGCTTGGTTGATTTTATTCTAGTAGTAGTACTTACATACTTGACGGATTCAGATGTTAATTCAGCTGTTATTACAAACACACTTACTGATGTAATATGACAGGGTACCTACTGTCTGAAAATTAAATCAAATGATATGAACCGCTTAAGTTTTTTTGTGGACTTTCTTTTACGCTGATTTAAAATAACTATTTGTAGATTTATTATAGTGATCAGATACTTAATTAAATTTAGAGATGTGATTTTTAGCTGCCATTATCAAGTTTGGTTGCTAGATTTACGGGATTTGATGGCTTGAAATTTAAGCAGCCAATTCACAGGCACGTAAGAGCTTTGTGGAAAACAATTTACACAAGACTTCGCCTGTAGCCCCGCAAGGAGATCCTCACTTGGTTGACGGGGGATCACACATAAAATGAGGTTCAACGAGCAGTCAGAGTGCCAAGACATTTTTGAAGACAAGTCAGGCTCCAATAGGGATGCAATCATGCAATGCTGGAGCTTCTAAAGAAACCCAATCAACTGTTTGTGAACCATCTGCAGGACATGCAAGAGTCATCTTCTAGATCTGTTTGCAGTCACCTGACTATTCCAAAGCAACCAGCCCCTGAGAAGTATCAAGCTAAAGATCTAAACATTCGGAGAAGTACTTCCAAAAAACATTACACTGCCCTTGAGCAGACATATGAGCATACCATTCCGACTCGATCTTCTATCCCTGCAAGTACTCAGAATCGTCCCAAGCCATCAAAAATTGGCGGTGACAAGAAAGATACTTCAAGAATTGTAATTTCGAAACCAGACTACAGAATGGCACAGGATGCTTGTCACTGCGCGCTTTTCATCACATGATCCTTTTGGTGCTAATATCCTCGTAGTAGGAAATCTGAAGGGTAACAAACGAGTGATGAAGAAGACATTCTCGAAACATCAGATTTTTTTGATACCCTATCATTCTCAGCATCTCGAGTTAGAGAGACTAAAACAACTGGCAAAAAAGTGGTCAAGGAATTAAGAGAGCCTACACAAACTATGAAGGCAAGAGAATCTAAAGAAGCTGCCAAAAGGTTCAGTGGAGAATTGCAAGAGGTCTTTAGGCGCATTAGAACTGATTTTCCATCATATGTTAAAGAGATACATGGTACAGGGGAACTTCATGACTTGTCAGGAATTGATATACAAAGTGAATCATAAGTAATGAAAATGACATCTTTTGATTCAACAGAATCATTTGTTAGCAGGCTGGCCAATAAGAGACTGCTGGACAGGTGGAGAAGGGCTCAGAGGTATCAACATGCGAGAGCAGGTCGCAATGATAGCAGGCTCCGTGAAATGCTCTGTACTCCGGAGGAGAGGATGAAGAATTTGAATGCTGCATTTTCAAGGGGAAACATATATCGGAACCAAAGTGTAGTACATGGGAATTTTGATAATTAAGAACCAAAGTGTAGTACATGGGAATTTATTATCAAATAAATCAAGATCTCCAGCAAGAGAAATCAGAGTCTCGTTACAAACGTGCCTCTAATGCCTATGCTTTACTGGATACCATATTATTTGTAATGAGGTAGACATTCTGAAGAAAGGCTCTCCAGATGAGAGGCCTATGGTTCCTCCAATTCCAACTGTTACTGTTTCGTCTGTATCTCCTGATGCATGTTACCAGGATTCCCCTAATGAAATGTAGGTGAAGCTTTACATTTTTAACTCAAGAAAAGTTGGGTGGTTGAGCATGGTAGTAAAAATCTGACCAAAGATGAGTGAAGTCATCAAAGATCAAGTCCACACAAGATGAATCAAGCAACTAACACAACGAGGAATAAGATGTATTTAATTTGGGAGGATAGTTTTACCAAGTTTAAATGAAAGATGGAAGAGATATGATACCATGTAATGATGGAGTGAAGAATGTAAATAATATTTAAAAGTGTTGAGAAACATTTAGAAACATTAGAGAGTGAAACTCAATAGAACTTTTTGACACATGCACATATACTAAAATTTATAACAAAACTAAAAATATTATCTTTTTAAAACCACAATGTAATGATGGAGTGAAGAATGTATATAAAGTTTAAAAGTATTCAGAAACAAGTCATAAGGGTTTGTAAAATTCATTTTAAATGTTCTTGGTCTTTTGTTCGTAAATTATGAGCCTACATAAATTAAGAAGGCAATAGAATCTAAAAAAGCTGCTAAAAGGTTTACAAACCTATATGGCTTGTTTAAACCAGTATAAAGACTTCCTCCATTTCAAACCTCGTATTCTTCTCTTATAATATTATATCATAATAACTGCTTATTATGTACAATTCGCACAAGTTTACCATTCAAAAATAAGAGTTCAAATCCATTAGATAAATTTGCCTCTAAACATACAAGGAAATGAAACTTTCATCTTGCAACATGTGCCAACGATTTAACATTAGTCACTCCAATAAATTTTACTTAATATTTTCCAATGAGAAAAAGAGGACCAAAAAAATACTTAATATGATTATTCATAAGTTTTCGTATGTTCATGATAGGTACATTATCGTTTTAAAAAGATAATATATTTATTTTTGTGATACAATCAATTTATATATGTGGCAAAAAATTCTACCGAGTTTCACTCTCGAGAAGTTTCTCAATGTTTCCGGACACTTCTAAACACTCTATATATTCTTCACTTAATCATTACATGTTATATCAAATATCTTCTTTTTCCTCGCCCAAGTCTAATCCCATTCATTACAAAACCAATAATTTTTGGCCTTCAACCCCAGTTCGCACTCGATATAATCTTTGACGATCGGGAGTCAGGTGGGTCAATCCAGAAAGAGACTAGCGGGTCGGGGTTCGTCTCCGGCTCTTAGACTTAGAAAGAAGCGAAATCCTGCCGTCTTTCATTTAATCTTGATAAAATTGTCCTCTCGAATTAATCCAATCTTTTCCCTCATTCGGTTAGTCTCTTCTTAATTCATCTTGTGTCGGCTAGATCTTGGATGACTTTACCTATCTTTGGTCAGATTTGCACTGCCATACTCGTCTCCCTAACTTTTCTTGAGTTAAACAGGTAAAGCCTCACCTATATTTTTCATTCTTCATAGTTGGATACACAATTACGCCTCTGGATTAATTCAAATAGCTGTCATTTTAACGTGTTTTCATCTTAGTAGTTATCTCTCTATTTTTATTCCAAGTTTGATTAAATATTTCATTTTATGAAATGTTTATAATTATATTTAATTTAATTTATGCAGACATTCCCGAAATAATGAAGAAAATGCTCCGACAAGAATTTGTGTCTTAGCATTCCAGGCACAATTCTTTTTTATTTATGCAGCATTGAGGGGTAATTTCTTGTATTTATTCTTTTGTGTAGATTATAAGTTGTAATGTTTGTTATTAATTGGTAATGCATAATATAATAAATATATATTATACCACATAATATTTATCACTATATTGACAATAGCCCAATTCTGCATCCCTCTCAATTGGGGGAACCTCTGTTGACCTTGGCTATTTCCCCATTACTAATGTTGTATATTAAAGAGGACCTGTTTAAAAGAAAATGGCGGCATTATTTTTAAATAGTGTTGCAATGTGTTGCAACCTTTACATGTGCAGTGCAGTTTAGCTAGTAAGTTAAGGTAGCTACGCTGAGCTCAAACATGAAGGACTAAAATGTGTTGTCATAACTATGTCTCATTTAAGAGTGCCCATGTGATAACTCCAATGGACAAATACATTAGCATACTTATAGTGCTCAAATACAAACTCCTTACAGTACAAAAGTACAAAAAATTACTAAATGTGTTGAACAGAATCACTAAATGTGTGAACAGAATCACTAAATCCACTAGGGGGTCTGATGAAGAGATAAGGGGAGGGGAGCACTTACGGGGCGGCGTAGCCGTGTGGTGGTGCAGCGTGATCGGCCGCAGCCGCGACCTGCAGTGCTAGAAACACGATTGAGGGAGAGAGACATGATTGAGGGAGAGGAGGATAGCAGTGGTGATATTGTCTGCGTGTGTATAGCACTGGTCGAAAAAGACGAACAACCATCGATGGTGGCGGCGGCGAGGGACAAGGGAGGGAGGGAGGGAGAGATGACTAGTGTTCGGCAGTGGCGCTGGTGTGTGGCGCTAGTGGGTGATGGTGGTGGTTGGTGGTGGGTGGGGTGATGGTGGTGGTGATTGAGGTGATTGTGGTGGTGATGGATGTATGTATGTTTTTGTCTAATCACTAAATATCATTGACATAATCACTGCTTTGTACCAGAAGGAGTTTGTATTGGAGCAGGACCATGTACAAATATATACATTAGCATGTGTGTGTATATTGGTACATATTATATAGGTAATAATCGTAGTGATATTTATAATTTTTGATTATTTTTGCTTTATCAATTTTATCTTCTTTTTTCAGATGCATGGCCGCCTTAACGGAAATAAATTTTGTGTTTGATGAGCTAGGCACACATGTGGACTCTCTTATACTGGTATGTTTTTTTATTTATTTAGTAAAATTACACTTGTGAAATAAATTATAGTAACTTATATTTAATACAATGCACATTTTTGACATTTTCAATTTTCTTATATATTACAACTTACTTATCTATATAATTTTTGATCTAAATAATATCGATATATATATATATATATATATATATATATATATTAAGAATAGTTATCTTTATTATAAATAGGAGGAGTTATTGGAGTTACTCTATTTATCAATTTAAATATTTTTAGAGAAAGATAAATACACAGGATTAATTTTATAAAAGCGATTAACGAGTAAAACAAAAATTTCAAGTACCTACCAATTATGAAATTTTAAATATTTTTATTTTTATTAGATATTGTTATATGTCATATATTAGCTGTATTTTGGTTGTGAGAATGAGAACAATTGTTCTGCCCTTCTTAGAAAGTGTAGAACAATTGTTTTGAAAAAATTTTCACTTTTTGATTGTTGTATTATTAGTTGTAAAAACTGTTCTCCACTCAACATGACCCTATATCGCCCTAAAAAGAAAATAGAACTAGATGTTTGCTCCAGAACCCTAAATTTTAAATAGTTTTTTAGGAATTTAAACACATTCTTTTTTTCATGTTTTTTCAATGTTCTATGTGTTCAAAAATATTTTTAAATATAATATATAGATATTGACATTTTTCGTATGTGAAGTTCTGCCGCAGAACCCAAACTAATACTAAAAATAAGGCAGGGTTCTATGGGTTCCCTGTCTAATGGTTCTCTCTTTAACATGACTCATATATATATTCAAGTATAATTTGTCTTAAACAATCTAGATGTATGAGTTATTTTTTCCTATAAAGGAGTTTAAAAATCTATACTGCTAGAATAAATTATTGAGCAAATAGATGGTTACAAATTTTATCATAAAATGAACAAGTCTAGTATAGATTAGCATTAATTATGGGTTTGTGATTTTTCTAAAAAACATCCAATAAATACTTATGTTATTATCTCAAATCTTGTTAGAAGTGTCTACAATGCAATATCTTTATATCTAATTTATTAATATTATATAATTTGATTCATATGCAGCTAGAACTGAAAGTGCTTGCTAAGTAGACCAACAATCATAGAAAGCAATGCCGCAAGAAATACGAGAGGATGCTACTTTTACATCGTGTGCGTTCAGCAGTTTTGGAGATTTCACAGTCATGCATGAATCAATGTCCATGGGTGAAGCCAGTGTCAGCTCAATAGCAAACGACCTGCTGATGGAGCTTGTAACGGAATTGCAATTCCATGTGTAGTGTGAGTCATAGGACTGGAGTATATTTGTAAAACCGAAACAATGAGATAATTAATTCTGGGAGGTGAATAGAAAATTTGAGAAAAAGTGTACAGAGTTTACTGTACATATAGGAAGGCTTGTAAAGTTTTGGGGTTTTGATTCTATTGAGTTGATGATTTCAATCATATGGTGTGGTTCCTTTCATCCTCGTTTTGATATTCTATGATCTTGTGTTTATCTACTTAAAAAATAAAAGAATTTAAATATTGTTAGAGATGAGATTCTTTCTCGCCTTGTGGTTTCCAAGTCTTATCTAGTTTGGATGCTTGAGCTACCTCTATGTTAGTCTCAAGTGTTTCGGTTAACAGGTTTGCTGGTTTATGTTTGCACAAATTTCACAACACCATAGAATGCATATGGCAACGCCCAAAAAAAGCTGCTGTAGCTTCATAATTTGTTGCCACAGACCAAAAATCGATCAAAGGCAACATATATAAGCGTTGCATTTTTCGATGTTGCCTTTGCTGTTTATGGCAACACTGCATTCTTCTATGCCAACACCAAATTTTATGTTTTATTAGGCTCCAGCAGCAACGTTTCAGTTAGCCTATACCAACACAAATATCTGTTGGCGTTGCGTATATATTTTTATAAAATGACGTGGGCCCCACATGTGGGGACCACTTTTGCTACGTCAGTAGGTGTGGGGACCATAAGTGCCACATCAGCAGTTGTGGGACCCACCACTGCCACGTCAGCGGTGACAGGACCCTGATGCCACGTCATCAGCTGTGGGCCCCACATTTGCCATGTCATCAGCTGTGGGCCCCACAATGTGCCACGTCATCAAAGCTGGGGCCCAATTGCCACGTCATCATGGTGGGTCCCACCCTGCCACGTCAGCAGAAGTGGGGACCAGAGGTGCCACGTCATCATGGTGGGTCCCACACTGCCACATCAGCAGCAGTGGGGACCACAGGTGCCACGTCATCAAGTAGGGCCCACCTCTGGTCCCCAGTTTTTGCCACCATATTTTTCAGCAATTGCAACATATTTTAGCAACATTTTTTAGATAAATTTGTTCTTTTTGCCAACAATTTATAATAGCAATGCCAACAGTTTTAGATTTCAAAAAATGAAATAGCATGTTTGTAAGTGGCCTATCCATTACACAACCAACTGCATAATTACCAATACAACATCAATACACAACCAACTGTATATAGCATCTACAAACTACAATTCTCCAGAATAACCCACCAACTCCATAAAACCACCAAAAGAATCCACCAACTCATACATCCACCAACTACATAGATTCACCAAAATAATCCAACAACTACATAATATATCCCAGCCAACTACAGGAAATCCACCGAATTAATTTACCAAGTACATACCATTCAACCATAGTTAATGCACAATGTCTACGTTAGAATATTATAAGCAAAAGATAAATTCTCTAAAATAAAACAGAGATAATTAACTAAGAGCTGGTGCCACCAGTCGTAGGAGTGCCATTTTCTTGGTCACTCGAGACCGTCGCGCAAAGCTCCCCAAGATCAATGTTGATATTTGGGTTTGCTTCACCCAATTTTTTAAGCATATATGTCAAGTTTTCCTGAACTTTTTTGTTAACCTGGGCATCCATCTCTAATTGCAATCTCTCATTCACTTTTGCCTCAACTTCTTCCACCAGACTTTCCCTTATCTTGCTTGTGAGGTCCTGCACATACGTCTGTGTTGGAGCAGCGGCAGGAATTTTAGATGGCTCCACTGATCTTCCTACAAGCCAAGACGAACCATGTTCTTTTCCATCTGTGATCAGCTCATCAAGGCACTCTTCCGCTGTGCTGAGCTTCTTCTTAATTTTATCCTACAAATTTAGGAGACCGAAACCAATATATCAAGTTCTAATTTACACTAGTAATTCAATTACATAACATTTAGTTAAAAAAATTAAATTCTTACAATTCTGTATTACAGAAGGATTAGTCATATATGTGCGTCCTGGATGTCGTTTACGAGTTTTAACAAAAATTTTCCCATCAGATGGTTTACCCGCATCCGGCATAGTCTGCTGCATCTTCTTTTGCTAGTAGAAGAGACATCAACATCGGATCATATTATCTAATACGTATGTGCAGGACCGAGTTTCACTCTCCAGAAGTTTCACAACATTTCCCCATACTTCCAAAAAATCTATACATTCTTCACTCCATCATTACATGGTATCAAATATCTTGCAAGAATTTTCCTCGCCAAGTCTAATATTCCCATTCATTACAAAACCAATACTTTTGGCCTTCAACCCCACCTCGCACTAGACATGATCTTTGACAATCATGAGTCACGAGGGTCGGCCGAGAATGAGACTAGCCGGCCAGGGTTTGTCTCCGGCTCTTAGACTTGGGGGTTTGTCTCCGGCTCTTAGACTTAGAAAGAAGTGAAATCCCGTCGTCTCTCCTTTAGTCTTGGTAAAACTGTCCTCTCGAATTAATCCGATCTTGTACAATGGTGCAGTGTGTTATGTTTTGTGTTTTCTCCAAAAGATGTGTATAAGTATGTCTCACTTAAGAGTGCCTCAATATTTACACTAATTTTGTCAATAAAGTCCGGGATCACCTATATATGGTTCATCTGAATGAGTTTCTATTTTTCATTTGTTAGGTGCTGAAGCAGGATCCTGAGGAAGCTCAAAGGAGGTTGACCCGAGTAAAATTTTAGCTCTGGAAATTCCTTCCGAAAAGGATGTGTCATTGACCTGGGTGGTAACAATTAAGTTCTTGCCCTCTGATTTTTTTTGCTAGTTCTAAAATTAGTTCTATGTTTTGAAAGAAAGCTTACCTAAATTACAAGCATCGGAATTAAAAGTGGTCATGAAAACAGGGACGAGTAATGGGAATTCAGCAAATCAAGAGAATGTGAAGGTTGATGTGGAGGTCGAATCAAAGGATTTGCCACCTATGCCGCCAGGATTTCACTTTGTGCCGTCTTCGGCTGTGTTAATTCTGGAGTACTTGGTTAAAAAAATTGTGGGCGTTCCTTTGGCTTCTGATTTGGTCAAGGTTAGGGATGAAGTTCAGGTTCTCGATCCTGAAGAACATAAATTTGGTGAGTTTAGTTTATTGATCTACCATCTGTAACATTTTTTAATAACAGTGATTTGGTTTTGGATTTACTGTGATTTATTCTTGATGTAGCTTACTTGTTCATCCATTCTATAATATAGTTTTGTGGAATTTCTAGACATTTTATTCTATTAATTATACAAACTTGCAGCTGAAGTATTTGCTTCATAATTAAAAGTGTTCATGAAAACAAATATTTCAAAATACTCATGAAAAAAAATTAAAAATAAAAATTATAGGGTGCAAAGTGTAAACCCCCCACATCTGTTAACTTTAACGGTCAATTAAACGGAGAGTAGTCAAAAGGGTGCAAAGCAAAGCGTTTTTCAAACTTTAGGCTGCATATTGCCAAAAAAAAAAATATTTGAGACCAAATCGAAAAAGCGCCTAAACATAAGGAGTGCAAAGTGTCAATTACTCTAGATTATACCATCTGGTTACTATAAATAAAGCTTGAGCTAATCTGATAGTGGACAAATTACAAGATGCTACAACTTGACTCTGCAATTATAGTGAGGTGACTTGATAACGTTGGCCATATTTTGTGAAGACCGTCTTCACATATTTTCACTTGAATGAGAAACATGTGTAGGACGTCAATTTCAATATTGTGTATATTTTGCATGAAATAGTCAGTGTGATCTGAAGTTTCCTCTCTGAATTTGATGACTTCTGTCACTTGTATTGAGTGCATTAACCATGTATCCTCCTCTTTAAGGAGTGTGGAGTATCTATGAAGTTATGTTCAGATTAATTTTTCTGGTGAAAGTCATTAATTGTTGTTAAGGAATGCAGGATTTGACTACATAGCATTGGATGTTAACGAGCTAGTGGGTTCTCACTGCTGGAAATCTTTCTACTTTGCTGATGTATTAACTGAAAGTGGTCTTTATGATATGGACACTGACACATTCATGCCAAGTTCAAATGGTGTGAATCCCTCTTGGGTCTTTGCAATATTGGTTTATCATTCATAATTTCTACTTGTGAAGTGGTGAATTTTCAAAAAATTTAATTTGCACATTAGGTCACAAAAAAGTGGACTTCTCTTGTGTGTTAAATTAAGATACACGTGAATTCACGTCTTCAAGAATTGCTTTTGGTAATTAATGGAACTTACAATGAATAGCATCAACAGATTAACCTTATTACTAGACTATACTGTGTATTTTTTATGTCTATGTTCAATAGATAGCAACAATGTGAAAGACACTAACTTTTACATTATAGGTTGATCTTTAATTCCTTATCAATGTTTGTTTAGTAATGCTTCTCACTTTTTGCAGCTTAAGTGCACTCAAGTTCCTGCACAGGGGGGTGCTGCTAAAAGAACTGCAGCCCCATTATTAACAAGGAGCACAAAAAGTCGAGGAAGTTGGTGGAAGATAGCTGCGAGGAGCACAGACCTAGTTACTCAGCAGCACCAGTTAAGGGGAGTTTCATCAGTTATTGGAGACATAAGAGATCCAACAATCATGTTGCTGTTCGGACGACCCCAAAGAGGTGTGTGAATCCCAACTCCTCTGGTACCCTCCCATTTGAGTTCCTGCACAGCTGGTATGTATCTAATTTTCTATCATTCGAGCATCAAATTCTCATCAAATTAATCATGTACGATGTACGTCTTCCTGATAGTTTTATTGTTTGACAGAATTCAGTGAAGAAATTAGGCAGCAAGCCGGCACATCTCGAGAATATCTATGTTGATTCGCATTCAAAGTGCAAGAATGACAAGGGTTTAATGATTTGTACGAAGGCCAGGCCTATAATGGTGATGAGTTACCGTTAAGCTACTCTGCATGATACTACCATTTCTTGTTGCTTCTAAATAAGGTTGAGACGAAGTACTGTGATGAGTCATCTGCACCTAAATACGAGAGGATGCTACTTTTTGATCGTATAATTTCAGCAATATCGAAGACTTCACAGTCATGCATGAATCAATGTCCATGGGTGAAGCCAGTTTTAGCTGAATTTTGTTTAAAGTGGCCAAAATGTAAGCTGAGGAATGAGCTTCATAAGTTGCTGGAAATCCAAGATGCAGAAGTCGCAGAGTTAATATCGGGAAAGGTAATAGATAAGGTGACATATTGTGGGGATCTACGAAACTCAGTTGACATGATAGGTAAAATAATGTAGAGGTTGCTGGCAAACGACCTGCTGATGGAGCTTGTAACGGAATTACAATTCCATGTGTAGTGTGAGTCATAGGGCTGGAGTATATACTGAAAACGAAACAATGAGATAATTAATTCTGGGAGGTGAATAGAAAATTTGTGAAAAAGGGTCCAGATGTTACTGTACAATGTACATATAGGAAGGCTCGTAAAGTTTTGGAGATTTAATTCTATTGTGTTGATGATTTCCATCATATGGTATATATGGTTCCTTTTATCGTGGTTTTGATATTCTATGATCTTACTGTGTTATCTGCTTCAGAAACAATAAAATTCAAATATTGTTAGAGATGAGTTACTTTCTCGCCTTGTCGTTTCCAAGTCTTATCAGCTAGTTTGGATCTATGTTACTCAGACTCGGCTAGAAGTGTCCGACATGGATACATGTCCGTGTGTCGGACTCGGTAATATTTTGAAAAATATCCATGTTTTTGGCCTAAAATAAGTGTCTGAGTCCAAGTGTCCATGTCCAAGTGTCGTGTGTCCGACACGGGTACTTGGAGGAAAACTGAAGAGTCCGAGTAACATAGGTTTGGATGCTCGAGCTACCTCTATGTTAGTCTCAAGTGTTACTATGACAAGTAACACCCTCATCAAATCTGAGCAGTAGGTAGCAGTTGAGAAGTCAGAAGAGTACTATAAAACATCACTGAATTTAAAATGGATATAGCAGAACAATAGTTCAGAATTTCTCTGTACTCTATTTCATACCAGTCATACTAGAGTTTTATCTGTTAGAGAAGAAAACTTCCCAAAAAATATATTTTGTGTTATTCTGTCAATATTAAGTTTCCATGTAGAATTTGAATGTGCTGATATATACACAAGGGAATACACAACTCCAGGGAGATTGACACCATCTTACATGGTATCAGAGCTAACTCTAGCCTCTAGCCACCAATTTTTTTTCTCAGCCTTCTGAATCTGTCGTCTTCACAGAACACAGAACAAAATAAAAAAATAAATTTTACAAACCCATATGGCTTGTTTAACCCCTGTAAAGACTTCCTTCATTTTCAAAACTCATATTCTTCTCTTATAATATTATATCATAATAATTGTTAATTATGTACAATTCACACAAGTTTAACATTCAGAAAATAAGAGTCCAAATCCATTAGATGAATTTCCTTCATTATGTGCAAACGATTTAACATTAGTGACTCCACATAAATTATACTTTATATTTTCCAATGAGAAAAAGAGGACAAAAAATATTTAATATGCTTATTCATAATTAATTTTTCGTATGTTAATGATAGGTACATTATTGTTTTAAAAAGATAATAGCTTTTTTTTATACATCTTTTATATGTGTGGCATAAAATTCTACGAGTTTCACTCTCGAGAAGTTTCTCAATGTTTCCGGACACTTCTAAACACTCTATATATTCTTCACTCCATCATTACATGGTATATCATATATCTTCCAAGAATTTTCCTCACCCAAGTCTAATCCCATTCATTACAAAACCAATAAATCTTGGCCTTCAACCCTAGTTCGCACTCGACATAATCTTTTGGCAATCGGAAGTCGGGAGGTGTCGACCGAGATAGAAACTAGCGGGCTGGGGTTCGTCTCCGGCTCTTAGGCTTAGAAAGAAGTCAATTCCCACCGTCTTTCGTTTAATCTCGGTAAAATTGTCCTCTCGAATTGATCCGATCTTTTTTCTCATTTGGTTAATCTTTTCTTAATTCATCTTGTGTCGGCTAGATCTTGGATGACTTTACCTATCTTTGGTCAGATTTGCACTATCATACTCGTCTACCTGACTTTTCTTGAGTTAAACAGGTAAAGTCTTACCTATATTTTTCATTCTACATAATTGTATCTACAATCACGCCTCGGAATTAATTCAAATAGATGTCATTTTTATGTGTTTTTCATCTCAGCAGTTATCTTTCTATTTGATTCCAAATTTGATCAAATCTTTCATTTTATGAAATTTTTTAATGATAAATATATGTTTATATTATATTCAATTCATTTTATGCAGACCTCCCCTGAATAATGAAGAAAATGCTCCAACAAAGAATTTGGGTCTTAGCATTCACAACACAATTCTTATTTATTTATGCAGCTTTTCAGGGTAACTTTTTTGTATATATTCTTTTATGTAGATAATAAGTTGTAGTGTTTGTTATTAATTGATAATTCATAATTTATTATATTATATATTGTACCACACGATAATAGCCTAATTCTGCATCCCTCTCAAGTCTCAATTGGGGAACCTCTGTTGACCTTGAGTATATATATATTTAAGTATAATTTGTCTTGAACAATCTAGATTTATTATATTTTTCTATGTCGCGCGAATCATTCTTTTCCATGAAAGATACAAGGTGTATGAGTTATTTTTTCTATATAGGAGTTTAAAAATCTATATTGCTGAAGTAAATTATTGAGCAGATAGATGGTTACAAATTTTATCATAAAATGAACAAGTCTATAGTATAGAATTCTCGAGTTTCTTCTTATTCTAAAACACAATCAATACATACTTATGTTATTAATTATCTCAAATCTTGTTAGAAGTGTCTACACTGCAATATTTTTATATCTAATTTATTAATATTATATAATTTGATTCATATGCAGCTAGAACGGAAAGTGCTTGCTAAGTAGACCAACAATCACAGAAAGCAATGCGGCAAGTAATAAAATTTTAGGATAATATTTTCTTATAAACTCTCGGACTAATTTTCAATTCCTTGTAAATACGAGAGGATGCTACTTTTTGATCGTGTACGTTCAGCAGTTTTGGAAATTTCACAGTCATGCATGAATCAATGTCCATGGGTGAAGCCAGTGTCAGCTGAATTTGGTTTGAAGTGGCCAAAATGTAATTAAGCTGAGGGATGAGCTTCATAAGTTGCTGGCAATCCAAGATGCAGAAGTCGTAGAGTTAATCTCGGGTAAGGTAATTGATGATGAGGTGACATTTTGTGGGGTTCTACGAAACTCAGTTGACATGATAGTTAAAACAGTTGAGTGGTCGCTGACAAACGACCTGCTGATGGAGCTTGTAACGGACTTGCAATTCCATGTGTAGTGTGAGTCATAAGGCTGGAGTATATATTGAAAACAGAAACAATTAGATAAGACAACTAATTTGGGGAGGTGAATCGAAAATTTGAGAAAAAGTGTCCAGATGTTACTGTAAATATAGGAAGGCTTGTAAAGTTTTGGGGTTTGATTCCATTGAGTTGATTATTTTTATCTTGTGTTTATCTGTTTCAGAAATATTAGAATTCAAATATTGTTAGAGATGAGATTCTTTCTCGCCTTGTGGTTTCCTAGTCTTATCTAGTTTGGATGCTCGAGCTACCTCTATGTTAGTCTCAAGTGTTTCAGTTAACAAGTTTGCTGGTTTATGTTTGAACAAACCTGAAGATAGTAGTTAAGAAGAGTACTATTAAACATCACTGAGTTTAAAATGGATATAGCAGAACAATAGTTCGGAATTTCTCTGTACTCCATTTCATACCTTTCATTCTAGAGTTCAATCCAGATGAACAAATTTTCTGGGGCTATTGGGATAAAGTTCTGTTTTTTTTAAACATTACGGCACGAACCTTTTTACAAATAATGTATCTAGTCTTGCATATTCTTGCAGAATAGACCATACTCCATACTGATTCATCAATTCGATAAATATATTGGATCAAATTTCTACTATTTTTGAAATAGTTTGGTCCAAACTCCATTTATATATATTAGAATCAAGCACAGCTAAGGCAATTATAATGCCTTACTCAAATGGGGGAACCCCATGTACAAAAACCACACCAACCGAATAAGCCAAATACATAATTTAATGCTTAGGACGTGTGTATGGACACAAAAATTGTCATTATTTTTCTCTCAATAAAATATTTTAAAAATAAAAATGATATAACTTCCCAATAAAATAACTATAAGTGTTAGCTTTGTATGTTGTTATGAAAACTATCAATTATTAACTAGTAGTAAACTAGTTATAAATAAAGTTACAGCCTACATGTAAAAGTGGAGAATGATTTTAAAATGGAGAAACAACGACCGGGGAGTATTGTATTTTAAATATTAACTTAAATTATAAAATTATTATTTCTAAAATATTTGTTTTAGCAGTTCGGTTCGGTAATGTCGATCGGTTTGAAATGAAAAATTAAACCAAATCAAAAAATTTCGATTTTCTAATTACAAAAAGTCAAACCAAACCACACCATTTAGAAAACAGAGCACCGCCTTGTGCGTTGCTAGAAGCATTGAGACCATCGGTGTGTATAGCTGCAGTAGTCTGCATTCCACTATGTTCTGTTTCTAGTCACAGGGTCAGGGTTTTGAGTCTTCATTTTCTTAGCATCATCCTAGAATGCATCTTAAAATCATTCTAGAATTTTTATAGCTGAATATTCGCAATGAAATTGTGTTTATAGATCTTTCTTGAGCCAACAACATTGTCAAGATTTAACGCATCTTTTTGAAACGATTCAAAGTTAAGCATAGGTCCTTCAGCAAACACATGACAACAAGAATTCCAAGTAACACAAGCAGTATTTACAATAGCAATCGAGTGTTTACCATAGCTAATATCATTTGCAGTAACTAGATCATTCTTTGAAACTAAAGCTAAAACCAAAACTTTTGTCACATAACTACGGTGAGATCTACCATACCAACATTAACTTTGAGATGCGGGTTCTAATTTCCAACTCCAAGCATTCTCTTAAAAGGAGACATTTCTTGGACATATCATGTATATCCAAATCAGCAATAATACAGCTCAATGATGGTCATTAAGTACCTACAGAGCCACCCACAAAAACCAGTACTTCAAAACAACTAACTATACAGAGTTGATTTTTTTAAAAAAAAAATGCTAAATCAAGTGTACTTTTCAAGAAACATATCTAAATTTTATAATGTATCTAATAGAAGTTTGCTTTGATTGCAGAATACAAGAATGCATGCATTTGTGCCAGCTAAATGCGCTGATGAATTTTACATGATGTTTACTGTTGGGAATGTTTATAGCATTAACAAGTTCACAGTTTAGCCATACAAGCCAGAAACTAAGTTTCTTCCAGTACGAAATGACTATCAGCTGGTGTTTAGTAACGACACAAAAATAAAGACATTGGACGTCAATGACACTGAAATCAAAGAAAATAGCTTTGATTTCTATGGTCACGGAGATCTTTTAAGCATGTCAAAGCAAACAACTTACTTAGCAGGTATTATACTTTCCTCTAAGACAAAAAATTGTAATTTATGTTTCTAATATTTTATGTATTCAACACTCTAGATGTCATTGGAGTAATAAAGAAACTCCCAGAAGTATCAGACTTGGTTAACAGACATGGAAAAGCACAGAAGCAAACAAAGTTCTCTATCAGTGATGGAAGGTTAGATTCTGCGAATCCTTAAAGGACATGGAAGCTAGAACAAATAAAAAAATTACAGAATCATCTAACTGTTTGCAGCTCTATTGTAAATGGCACATTCTGGGACAATGATGGAGTCAATTTCTACAAGGCTGTGAAGGAAACAATGGAATATCCTGTAATCATTATCCTGGCAAGCTACTACAGATTTGATGCAAGTGCAAGATATCAAAAAACTAGACAAGGAACATAACGAGGTAAACTCTCTTACTATATTAAAGTTAAGTTTATTATCTAATGTTACTACTGCATGACTGTTGGTAAATGCAGAACACAGTTTTAGCACATGTGAAAATTAAATCTGTACAAGAAACAAAAAACTGGTTCTACAATTGCTGCACAACATGCGACAGAGCCATTCAACTGGAGAATGAGTTCTTCTTCTGTACACACTGCAACAGAATCATACCACACCCTGATAAGAAGTACACTCATAAACAATAATTTGATATTCAATGTGAATATTTTAGCAACTCAAAAATTGATTAAATGGAAATATATTCACAGGTTCAAAATACAAGTCCAGGCTTACAATTCTACAGGAGATATAGAAATTGTTCTCGGTGATCGGCACTCTGCAGATTCGTACTATAATTGGAAAAAGAGCATATAATGTCATCAAGAAGGTATGCTAGCTCTTATACATTTTTTAAAAATTTGTACGAAAAATTATTAATTGTTATTATTTGTCTTTCAATTTTAGGATGGTAATGAAGAAGCTTTCCCACAAGAGCTGAGAACTATAATCAATCAAGACTATAGTGTGATTCTAAGGATTACTGAAATTAACACTGCAAATAAAATCAACATCTACTCAGCAACTAACATATGCAAAGGCTTCCAAAAACCTGAAACAGAAGTGGAGGAAATCATGGAAACCAGTGAACAAATTGGAACTGAGGTACAGTGGCGGAACCAGAGGGGGGCCACTGCTGAGGTAAGAAGAAGATGTTTACACTTATTGTTCTGTTGCAAATGATAAATACTGATTTTTTTCCCGTATTTCTTACAGGCAACAACTTCAACATACCACCTTGACGGAATTTCAACACAAACAACAAGGACCTAAAGCTATGGTGGATCACACAGCAGTCATGATTTTTTGTCATATCTCTTTAATCTGTCTTCAAAAAATATTTGTGCTCAAGAATGTAATATTGTAAACTTTGAACTTATCAAGATCACGGCCAAAATGGTTTTTTATTGTTGATATCAGCTCTTCTTAGTGCTTTTTATGTTATATATGGTTTCACATATTGATTTAATATGTCATTAAAATATCAATGCAAGTATATATAATGTAAAGGCCCTGCACCGCGGGCACAAATACTAGTATATATATGACAAGTAAGAGTGCACCAAGTCAATTAGTAGAGTGTGTAATAAAATACCTGAGGCATTGGTTTGACAATGCTGGCACACGGAGAGCCACTGAGTAAGTAGTTCCTGACAGCACTAGATACACTTGATTCTTCGCATCCACGTGGTAGCTTCAAATGCTTTAAGTTATAGAATGGACAATGCCAATGTGCAACAATGTCTGGATTTTGAGAAAGTAGCTAGAGAAGTCATACAAAACTTGATTAAGATATTATCCAGTAAGCCTTAATATAAGTGAACTAATAATGATTAAACACAAATAGTCGGGAAAACTGGTCATCAGCTATCACTCTGCACCATATATTCCCGGGGAAGAAGAGCATTCTCAGAAGAGACAATACTTAACTTTGATCAAGGCAGAAAACACATTGCATATTGTTTTTACAAGATCAGTTCAATATTTGGTTAGTGGGTGAATATGCAAAATCAGTTCTGCAGTTACCCTGTGTTGTTTTTCGTGCGTAAGTCAGAGTGTCATCAAAATTTGGGACTCTGTACTTTGCTTTATGTTTTACAGAATAATGTGCAGTTGTGCTCTACCATACCTTGAGTTATAGTTATATTTAACCGACAGATAATAAGTAACAGAGCAAAATTTTCAAAAGATGCAAAATTTTCAGATGTTGTATCATGTCAACGACACATGAGACTATAAGAGGGATTATGCCAGAGAATAATTTTAAGTGCAAGGCAACTGAATAACATAAAGATATTGGTAATGCAAATTCCTGAATAACAATCAGTTTAGATATAAAGTTACCTGAATGGTCACCAAGTCAAGACTAAGAATCTTGGCGCTACCGAGCTGGGAGAACATAGTTTCAATCAGATCTTCATAGTGTCTCCAGGCCGTCGAGCTTAATGGAATATCCCAATATTTAATAATTGCATTCTCCAACTGAGAACCTTCATAGACCATCCAAAAGAAACCAATAGCTTCAAAATTGCACAGTTTGGGTGCCAATACCACAATTTTGTGCTCAAGTATATATACAGAAGATATGCTGACCTTAATTTTTAGATTCACCAAATAGGAGCTGGATATAACAAGACGTCGGAGATATTGCAAGGCAAAATCAATGACAAGAGTCCTTAGACTGGCAAGTGCGAGAAAGTAGTCAGTCATATCCTCAGGAAAGACCATATCAGCAAGCTGTAGAGTTCGTAAAGCTGGAAGATCTTAAACCTTTTGGGGCAAAGTGCACCGTTCCAGACATAGCGTAGTTAACATTGGCAGACTGAACAATTCAGGCAACTCACAGTATGTAAGATCTAGAGTTGTCAAGGCAGGCAGGTTCAAACATGATTCGTGAACCTTAAGTTTGTAATTAAAACGATATGCACTTCTCTTCAAATGGAGGGTTGTTAAGTTGGGTAAATTCCAACAATCTCTTTTCGTAACATCCTCAGATTCAAACGGCATTGTAAGTTTAAGCTCTTTTAAGGTCTTAGAGTTGAAGGAAGATAATGAACAATGATGGTCTGATTCAACAGTAAGGTGTTGGACATCATGTGAAACTGCGTAATTAATATACTTTTGAAACAACCAGACATTAGTACGAAACAAGTGGAGTTTGAGTATCCCAGATAGATGGTCCCGCCTTGCGAAGACGTGGTTCATGAACTTGCAATATATGAAGTCATACTCACAAAAATTGAGAAAAGGGAGAGTAGTCCAGATAAGCTTCCATCGTTTCGAGAGAACGCTGGTTTGAACTGCTAACCGAGCATCCAAATAAGACAGTATCTGATGAATCAGATCATCTGACAGCTTGCTTATTCTATCTTCATCTACTGTTCTAGCATTCTTCTGCTCATATTTTATACGTGAAACCTCCATGAATAATCTTGACCGGTTTGAGCGGTTTTAAAGGTCTAAACCAAACAAGATTGAATGGTTTTGAAAATCTAGAAACCTAATCCTAATATAAAACCAAACTGAACCCATTCTTAGTTTTTTTTTTTTTTTTTTACAAAATGCAGATTTATTACTCAACCAAATCATTCCAGATACAATTTTTAATCTTGATTGGAACAGAACTCCAATCAAAAGCACGATCAGGATACATATGAGACACCTGAGCTAATTCATGTGCCGACATATTCGCAGACCGTTTAATAAAATACAACTTAACGTTGTTATGCTCACGAACAAATCCTCTACACTCCTCGATCACCTTCCCAAGTCTAGACCGCATCGGGGTTGTACTTCTGATAAGCTGAATCACCACTAAGCAATCTGACTCGATGATCACGGTCCTATCATTCCAGTCCTTTAGCCAGCTTAATGCTTCTTTGACAGCCAAAGTTTCAGCCAAACCCATTCTTAGGGGTCATTTGGCAAATCTGAATTAAAAATATCTGATTCATTATCTTATCTGAATGAGCTGAGCTAATAAGTTATCTGAATTCAGAATCAATAATATCATTTGACAAATAAATTTGAAATATCTGAATAAAATCAATTTATAATAATCTTATTAAAAAATAAAGTAAAATATTTCTATAATTTAATAATATTATAGTTAAATAGAACACCGTATTTTAATTGGCGTTAAAACAAAAAAAATTAACTCCACTAAATGATCATTTTGATATTATAATATTATAAACAATATCGAAATATTATACATAGCCCAGTGTCTTAAATTTTTTTGATACCTGTGCTTATTTTGAATATGATAATATTTTTCACCAAGCCTACAATACATGTAGCCTTGCAAACAATGTGCTGAACCGTTTAGTCACGAACTCAAAACAGAATCACTCAGCACTAACTGATTCATAGTGCTTCTTTGAAATTTAGTGACAAACAGGATGAATGGCTGATGCGGTCAGCAAATTATTCATTAAGCATTAATCAGAAGCAAACAAATGACTTCTTAGTTTTAACTCCGATTAATGTATGAAATTTAAATATTTAAGTTTATTTATAAAAATATTATTTATAAAATATGTATATCTATCTGTATTCTATATAATTCTTAAAGTATGAGTCATTTTTTAAGGCTGGAATGATAATTTCATGTTGATCAACCCATTAAATTCTAGATCGCCTCATTCAAATTAACACTAAGGAAAAATATTTCGGATCTTTTAATGACCCGACCCGGTAAAGACCGGATATGCAGTATGTTCTTACCAGGTCAGTAGCTGCATTGAATGCAGTCTCTTCGATCAAGCCACTCATTGCGATTTCTGTTTGGCAAGTCTAGCCTTCATCAGTCTATCGAACAGAAAAATCCAAACGTGTTCCTGCTTGCTCGCATCCATGAAGATCAGGTTTTGTTTTCGCCTCCTCCTTTTTCCAATGTTTATGTTATTCTAGCCTTGCAACAGGTTCTAAAGAGATGGCATGCCGGGTGAAACAAATATGTATTCTGTATGTGCAGCTTTTGTGTGGACGAAGGCGTTGTGTTCGATCATATGCTTATACGATGATCGAGCTGTGTTTTTGCC
Source organism: Daucus carota subsp. sativus (assembly GCF_001625215.2). Taxonomy (NCBI): domain Eukaryota; kingdom Viridiplantae; phylum Streptophyta; class Magnoliopsida; order Apiales; family Apiaceae; genus Daucus; species Daucus carota. Next base: position 19,844,603 of record NC_030388.2, read on the forward strand.
GAATAGATATGACTGCGTTTAGCCATCCATGCGCGTCGTTCATGTGAAATTTTTGTTTCATAATTAATTTTTGGTTTGAAGATGGATTTTCTATCTCTGTCGTGCATAGCGAACCAGATTGTCTAATATCTGACGTCTCCCATTGATGCAACAGGTACTATTCTTTTACTGGTCTTTTTACAAATAGAGTTATTCAACGATGTACATCATGATGCATAAATGAAATCTACACCAGGACGCAAGCGGGTTCTGACCGGATCAACTCTCCAAATGCTTCACGTAGTTGTACGCTTGATCTCTGACCTGCACCATTTCATACTTACATACCAAAATTATGTTTCTGTAAGTTGCAAATGTTGTGGTTCTGTTTGTGCAGCCCAGCGGCGTAGGACTGCTCGGACCATGTCAATCTTCATCTCTTTGATTATTTGCATACAGGTCCACAATATATATAAATATAATTGACTGATTTCAATTTTCTTTTGTTGAATGTATGCAGGATTATAGGTACGGATGGACTAAGTTCATAACATTAGAGTAAATGAGATCATTACTACTGGTAGTGTTGTTATTTTTCCGGGTTTCATTATGTACTCCATCACTGTTTTTGACCTCAGTGCTTTGTTAACACCTTCTTCGCAAAGCCATCTCGGAACCCCAATTCTTCGCAAAGCCACCTTCTTTTGTGTTCTTCTTTATTATTCATACTCATATTCTTTGTGCTGGATTTGTCAATTTAACCTTTTGCTTTCTTCATCCTTTTATTATATAACTCGGGTTTGATATGTTTAAACTTATCTTGATACTGATTTGTCATGACTTTTTGAGATTGTAAGTGTCGAGCAGGCCACAGAATTGTTGATGGTTTAGATTCATCAACCCAAATTCGCGATCCTCATTTGGGGTGAAAGAAAATCATGATGCTCTACATTGACAAAAGAAAATTCACATACCTCAACTGTGACCATAACCTCTTGACGGAAGAGCATATACATCCCAAGGTCTTCACCAGGTATTTTATTTTGTAGTACATAGAATAAAATTCTTAAAAAAGTATTATTTTGCACCTCTGTTGTGGTAGATAGTGTAACAACCTTTTATTTTGTCAGATGCTTCTCAAACCACAAACTGAGTTGCTACCTCTCAATTCATAAATCTGACTTGGTGAGGTAAGGAATATTTATTACTGCTGATCTTTTATTAATATCCAGGTATCTACATAGCGTTACATGTGTATTTCTACTTTATTTATGGCATCTGAACTTTTTTGTTTATTATTGATTAGAGTGATAGATCGACTACAACTCTAAACTAAAAGATATACATTTTTCTAATAAATTTTGTTTGACGTTATCAAATGAATTAATGATTAGTTTGCATCCTTATCGTATATGTTGGTATCTGATTACTATTTAATCACCAACCAGGAACCAATACTGGTAGGCACTGCATAAGAATTTGAGCAAACATCACATACAAGTCGTTTTCTTAAACAATGTAATAAAGATTTAGATGTGATTGGTCTGGGTATAAACAACCTGAGTTCACTTTGGTATCATTTCGAGTGCTCTGGTCTTATGTAGTTAGATGTGATTCTATTCTTTAATGCTCAATGATATATACTTTCTGTATTCTTTTAAAACATTTAAATCAATCTATAATTTAATTATATCTGTGAATTATTTGATTTTACATAGTTCTTATCGATCGTGGTAACCGTTCACCTTTCGGATCAAGTATTCCTGTGGACAAAAAGCTTAATTTCTAGCTTCCGGCATAAAAAATACTGCCTTCTGACCAAGACTCTACTGGTACGTTGTAGTTTGTACACATGTTATATTTTTCTCCAGAGTCTTCTGTTTATCTTTATTTTATCTGGTAAAAACTATTCAACATGTATGATATCTATTTCTATGGGTTTATTAATCTTAGTTATTTGCATTTACTGATTACAGTCCATGGATCAATACTGATGAGAATATAACCTTTCGTTTACAATCCTCAGACTACAATTCCTAGATAAAAGCATAGTGTCTGTAATTTCATCAAGCTCCATTGCTTTCTTCCTTTTATACTGCTTTACTTGAGCCGTTTAGCATCCCTTTTGATATTTTTAAAAAGGTGCATAAAATCAATATACAGCGTGCATTTAACATATGCATCAACTACTTTTTTTAAAAAAGTTGCAGTAACTATAGTTTGATAATTAAGCTTGTACCCCATCCACAAGATAAGGACTTTGCTAGGAAAAGATAATATAGTTCAAATTGGGAAACCCCACGTATTCATTATACCACTGCCTAATATATACTACTTGACCAGTGTATGCTCATCCGTCCGAGTCAAATAAATTACTTATTCCTGGCTCATAAGATTATGTAAATCCAACAATAATGCAGATTGAACCAGGAGTTCCCCACTTAGTACTACTGCTAAAAATGCTCTGTCAAAAGACCAAGTCAAAATTGCCCTGTAATGAAACTTAATATGCTTTTATCAAGTGTTTTTTGCGCTCACACTTGAACTTGGAGAATAAAGAAATTTTAGTTGCTCAGCTGGTGCCGCTTATGCACCTTGAAAATATATAATATATGTACTACTACACTAATAAGATAAGTATTAAACGCAAAAGAAAATTAAATGCAGGTCTTAGCTAAACGAATAAGAAAATTAAACGGGGGCACATAAAGAGATTCAAACCGATATAAGAAAATGATGAGAGATGAATGAAGTAAAAGCAGAAAGTAGTTTAAGCAGACTAGGTATAATTAAATTATAGTTCTGAGATTGAAGCCTCCGGCTTAATATGGTGTGGTCGTCGTCTTTAGACTAATCTGTCTATAGGTATTCAGATATAGAAAGTTCTTGGATGCTAAATCTCTCACAGAGTTTTGGGGCAAAATATGTTTTCCTTCCTTAGTGCTTATAAGATGGTTTTGTGATGATAAAGTATGCTTCTGTATATAATTCTCAGGTTCCACCTCTTCTAAATAACTGTACTTTGATTTCATTTGTACACCAACTAAATTTTAAACTGCATTCCACTTCTAATAGAAATTTTAAATTTTAAATATCTATAAACAAGAGTGATTGTTAATTCATGCGGCGATATTCATATTAAAGTGGTGGATATTGTTGCACTTTATTTGGACTTCAAATTAATTTTTCATGAGACGCTTATCCATAAGGATTTGCGTTTTACCTTTTCTGCTGAAACTTTGCATTTATTATGTGTCAATATATTATTTTCAGAATCATGTGAAAGATTTGCGTAGACCAGTCCGGTGATTAATTAGTATAACCACTATCAGGTGTGTTCTATAAACCAGAGTCAATATTATGCATTGGCTTTGTGCTTTTTAACTAACGTTTCTTCTTCCTATCAGAAGGACCAGTCAATTAGGATTGCAAAGTGGTAAAGGAACCCAAATCATCAGTCCAGATTGCAATCAGTCAACCTTGATGCATCTCAAACTACCTTGATGCAAGACAACTCAAATTGCAATCAGTCAGGTCGTTAACATTTCTTTATTTTGTTGATTCCTATTTCTCATAGAAAGTACCCAGTGTATTATAATCAGCATGATTCTTTTTTAAAACAGATCATGTACTTCTATGAAACATGTATAATTAATAATTCTTCTCTGTTGTTAGCAAGCACACGTCACGAACGAATTCCAAACATCAATCATTTTCCAATATCATCACATTTTCCTAGCATTGGTTTATCAGGTTTGCTCTAGCACTATTAATTGTATAGGTAATGTAACATGTATTTTAATAGTTGTGAAATTTTTTACTGGAGTTTGATAATCGTATATAAATATCTGGGATTTGGAAATTAATGTGTTTTCTCTTTTAGCAACCACCCAAAAAATGGCGGCCACCATTAAAAACCAATCTTCAATGACATCTCACTTTGCGATGAACAGCTCATCAGGTTCTACTGCAACTTTAACTTCTTGAATATAAAATTTAATCTCTTACACACAGGTTTGGTATATTGCATTCCTAATTAAATCTTATTCTCATCGTGCTTCTAGCTTTATTCGGCTCCAGGGGCCAACTACTTTCTCAACTGCACCAGAATATCATTGTAGGTTCTCAAACCACTTACTCAACACAGTCTTATGAACCGAAGATTGCTGGCTACTCAAACCGCAATCAGTTTTATACATGCAGTTATTTTATACTCTATTTAAGTTTCATTTTTGGCTAACAACCATTCTTAATGCACATGATCCCAAATTCCTAAGATGATATATTCTTTACTGTAGATAATGACCAATACAGTAAAGTATCAACATGGCCTGCCTTATGTCATGCAACATATTTAACACCGAAGAAAATGTATCGTGAGGTTAGTGTCGAAAGTGTTTCTACTCAATATAAGACATACCTTGCAATTGGCCAGTAACTAATCAATAATGCTACAGCAGTCTCAAACGAGTTCCCATGGGTCTGGTATTAACTCTGTTTTTTTAGCATAGAATGGTAAAACATATGATCGATTTCTGATCCTTTTTTATTTGATCTTTCTTATTTCTTACTAAATAATTATTTTGTTGTAGCCCACAACATTCTTTTGTACTTTTCTATTTAAAGTGCTAGATCGCACACTTTGTCTTATTCAAATAAATTTATTATAGATATTCATTTTTATCTAATTAGCAACTTTTATTATGTATATAATATATTATTATAAGATTATAGAGAGTATTTGCCCAGATTCTCTGCAACTAATTTTTTTTTTTTTATCATAGTTCTCCTAATTTATCATAGAGGTTATATGATGTTAATTTGTCGGATCATAGAATTATATATGATGAAGATAATATAGCGTGTAAGTATACTGCAGTTGCCTTGAATTGCCTTCTTTAGTATTCTCTTGGTCTCTTCTATTTCCAAAATTTCACAAGTAGAGCAACCTATATCTTGAAGCAGATTCGATGTGAAATAGGTTCAAAAAAGAAAGGTTTTGTATCTGAATCTTTATGGTAATCATTCATGTTCCTTTTTTAATAAGATGCATGATTTTTGGTCCTAGATGCATTGCTATGTATTACTATCATATAATTATACTGTTTATGCTTTGTGTAAGATTTTTAATACTAATTACTTCTCGGTGATCATTTCTAATACAAGCATGTATGTATCAAATTAGGAGCAGAAGAAATGATTATGTATCCCTGACGTAGAAACTAATTTTTCTCTCTCTAAAAGGAGATTGCCATGGCAAGGCTACTAATTACGTAAATCATCAAGATAAATGGAAAGAGTCCACTTCAGCTATGTCCTTCCCCATATATGCATCTCTTTGACGCTATTACAAATGTAAAATTTGATGGTCAAACTACTCCAAGCTAATTTCCTCTTTATTTTGAATGACAAGGCTGTGAAAAATTGAGGGACGTTGTTTAATTATTTAGAAGATGAACAACCCAAGAAAAAGTTACAGTTATGTAGTCATGCAAGCCTACGTATTTCAGTTTACAATGCTGGGCATCACTTGAATCATAGATAAGTTTGCATTTTTTATAAGAAAGTTGCTTAGGTATGTTTCTTAACACAGTTTCATTGTTTAGAATCACGATAGGTTTTGTTGATATGTATATATCTGAAAGGGGCTTGGCTATTCTTTATGTGGAAATAACTTTTTTAGGTTTCCCTATAAGATGGTGTACACAATGCAAGGCAGCGAGGACTTCTGTGGTTTATTAGGATCTGAACCGGTTTTATCATAATTTAATTTTCTTAGAAAAATCTCATTTTATGATCGACTCGGAGAGAATACGCAGGCCTTCTTAATTAGTATTATAGCACAGATAAAATACCAAGTGTTGTGATATATTTGAACTTTTAGTTTTGTTTGAAAAATACTAAGTATTATTTTACTCCTTGCAAGATTACAAGTGCATTTTTATGTCTTTCCAAATTGATATATGTAGGTGGATATACTATGTAGAATTAATTTACATCTTTTTAAATGCAATCATGCATGGTCTAATCCAACAAGAATCCTTTAGAAAATAAAATGTGGACTAAAATTTAGGGGTTGTGCAGGGCCTTTCAGGATGAATAGATTATTGTCATTCTCAGTACAAACAACCTAGATGAACTCATTCTGCTCACACATTATATGGAATATTGGCCTTGAAAACCTATAATGAAATTCATGATGATAATTTAGAACCTGCAGATTTCTTGACCACTGATGGGGTTTCCAGAAGCAGAAGGCTTAATTTATTTGAAGTGTCATGATACAACAGAAGGATAGGTTAAAATATAGCAAGACTCGAGCAAGATTGTTAGACTCTACGAAGATCTAGGCCTCATGCACCCAACAAGACATCATAAATCATTACTGCACGTATGTTGTGACAAACAGTATGAACTTTGAGAAAGGTCAGAGATCTATAAGTTGTGCAGCATTTTATTGCCATTCTTTGACACTTGACACCAAACAAATAATTATGCTATACAAGACACAATCTGAAACCAAGTTAGCCATATAGTGTATTCTGCAGATTGAATACAAAAGGCATGATCATTCTCTGCTTATAGGTCTCCTCTCAAGTGATAATATTTGCCGCTGAGTGAAGAGCAGAAGGCGGAACATTTGAGGAAGTTTCTACTGGTGATTCAGTACGTCTAAGTTTCCTGTTACTCTGTCAGGGTCGAGCTTTTGGGCCAAGATCTGAGCCTAGAGCAGGTCGTTTTCTTGCTATCTTTGGAGGCTGAATGGCACATGTTTCAGTTGGGTTAAGGTATGATTTCAGCTAATTTACAATTTTTCTCGGACTCGTGTTGTTTGTCTGCATCATTTTTAGAGGTTGACGAGCAAACTTTTCCATCTTTCTTCTGCTATACAAGCCGTTGAATGAAAATCTCAATACAAGAAGGTTTTTGCTGCATTAGATAATGAGCAAGAACCCTCAATAAGAGGTATTGCATGTTGGAGAAGTCTGAATGCAACTGGGATTGTTAAACTGGAGGGAATTTTAAAGGAGGCAGATGAGTATAACCTGGAGATATAAAAAGGAGTCTTATGTTCTTTTCACTATTCAAGCATCAGGCCTGCACCAATTATTACTATTTGTAATAATACAATTTGTAGATTGATCTTTTCGTGTTGATGTTTCCTTAATGTCTACAAAGACGTTTCGGTATTTCTATTCTATTATAAATATAGTTGAATTATATTTTTTTCTTATAATGAAACATAAATAATTTTAAAATTATAAATATAATTGAATTATGGTAGTGTCGTGCTGATACAGAGCCTCTTTGTCAACCTCACATCATAGTGTCTTGATTGCTGCATAAATTGTAGCTAAGTTGCCATCAGGGATAAACAAATATTTAAATAAAACTATGATGAAGGAGCATATTTTCATTTAAATTTTAATTATACAGTCATTACTATTTTCATGTCTTTTATAAATATTTTAGAAAATATTACCTAATATTTTTTATTATTTAACTATACAATTAATGATTTCATAAGAGATCCGTAAACTTATAAATTTTCATTCAAAACATGAAATATTATTATTATATTAAATTTTTGTTTATATTGATGATACCAATGAAAAATCTATTACATTATAAAAATCAATACAAAATCTATTCGATTATAGATATTTATCACATATATCTTCTTATAATCAATTTTCAATATAGGCAATAATTGTACCATATAATTTTAGTAATGTAATTGAATTATGACTACATATGTATTCCTTTTGTTGATGTATTCCTTTAAGGTTAATTATTTCTTAACCTATTTATCAATTTTTTATTAAGGACGGAAGAAAACTTTATCATCAGCATATTCACCTTAATTTTATGATTAATGAATGCATGGAAACTTTATAATATACATAATTAGGTTAAATTTATAATTATTTATGTTTCCAAATACAAAGATTTATATAGTCCGTGTCGTTATAATTTCTGTTGCGTGATTTTATTTTTTCAATCAACATTCGTATATATTATCTTTAACATCTACAACGTACTGATTGCCAATAACATAACTCGAGTATTTTGACTCTTACATACATTACCTTTAATAACCTATATCTCATATCATATACTGTTTGTTCATAAAAAATATGTATGCTCTCAAAACAAAAAAAAACAAAAAATCATACCCGTGGCGTAGCACGGGCCAACATGTTATGAGCATAATTTTATTTAAATAAAAATTTGATGAATGAGTATATTTTCATTTAAATAACTTAACAATAAAATATTTTACATATAGTTTATTATAATTTTTTGTTATTTTATTTAAGATACAAGGGGTCACCGTTAGGCGACGCCGAGAAATTTTAATTATACAATCATTACTATTTTCATGTCTTTTATAAATATTTTAGAAAAAAAATACTTTTTATTATTTAACTATACAAATAATGATTTCATAAGAGATCCATAACTTATAAATTTTTATTCCAAACATGAAATATTATTATTATATTAAATATTTGTTTATATTGATGATACCAGTGAAAAATCCATTCCGTTATAAAAATCAATATAAAATCTATTCTATTATAGATATTTATCACGTATATCTTCTTATAATCAATTTTCAATATAGGCACTAATTGTAGCATATAATTTTAGTAATGTAACTGAATTATGACTACATATGTATTCTTTTGTTGATGTATTGCTTTAAGATTAATTATTTCTTAACCTATTTATCAATGATTTTATGAAGGAAGGGAGGATACTCTATCATCAACATATTCACCTTAATTTTATAATTATGAAATGGATGGAAGCTTTATAATCTGCATAATCAGGTTAAGTTTATAATTTTTATGTTTCTAAATAAAAATATTTATATAGTCCGCGTCTTTATAATTACTGTTGGGTGATTTTATTTTTTAATCGACATTCGTATATATTATCTTTAACATCTACAACATACTGATCATCAATAACATAACTCGAGTATATTGACTCTTACGTACGTTGTCTTTCATAACTTATATCTCATATCATATACTGTTCGCTACTATAAAATGTATAGGTTAACTAGATAAAAAAACAAAAAATTCATACACGTGTGCGTAGCACGGGTCAAAATGCTATGAACATATTTATTTTAAATAAAATTTTGATAAATGAACATATTTCCATAAATAGCTTTATAACAAATTTTTTACATACAGTTATTATATTTTTTTTGTTATTTTATTTAAGATACGAGGGGTCGCTGTTAGGCGACGCCGAGAAATTTTAATTATATAATCATAACAATGATCGCCAATAACATACCTCGAGTATTTTGACTGTTACGCACGTTGACTTTCATAACTTATATTTGATATTATATTGTTTGTTAATAGAAAATGTGTCGGTTAGCCAGATAAAAAACAAAAAATCACACCCGTGTGCGTAACACGATCCAAAATGCAAATAAACACATAGAATTTAATAACTTAAAACTCATAATAAATAGTTTGACTGCGCCGATTACCTGTTAGATTTGAGGTTAATCACGACACAAAGTATAGGTTTAATTGATAAAAAATCAGAGAATCAATATCCGTGTGCGTAGCACGGGCAAAAAAAGCTAGTTGTATTAATGGTCAGAGTAATTTTGATACCTAAACCAAAATTTTCAATTTTCTAATTACCAAAAAAGAAATCAAACCAAACCATTTAACAACCTGAGCATCAGCTTCTGCGTTGCTAAAAACATTGTGACCATCGGTGTGTACATAGCTGCAGCAGGCTCCATTATCATCAAAATTTGCTAGAGGCATATCTTACATAAATTACATAGAAATCCGACGATCAAACATAGGATTACAGTAACATTCTATCAAGGTCTTTTTTAGTTCTTACAGTATATCATCTCCAAGGTAGCCAGCAGTAACCGCAAGGCTGGTACCCTTAGTTGGAGAGCTTTCTGAATGTGTCATTCTCTCGACACGAAGAGTCTGCAGATCCTGTAATATACTTTTGGCCTCATTAACGCGAGAGTCAATTGCATGAAGTTCGTGAAGTGTAGTCTTTGAAAGCAAGAGTTGTTCAATATAGTTCAGAATTCAGATGGTTTATCAGCCAATTTAACTTGAATCCCCATCCCTGCAAGTCAGTAAACAGAGCCCGATACTCACAGAGCACCTCAGCATTTACCTCAGTTTTGGGGGTTCTGGCAAAGTTGTTGACTAAGGAGCACAAGGTATTCAGCTTCATTGTCCAAATTTTTTTATTTTTCGTCATCAACTGCCTAAAGGTTTCTGGGTAGCTTTTCATAATCCGGTCGAGCAGGCCTACAAACTCAGAGTTAATCTCGTGGCCCTGCCATAACACCAAATTACTATTATCCCTTACAGAAGTTGCTGGAACATTGCTTGCCACTGCAACTGGATCTTTAATCTTTTGCACCTTGCCAGTGCTATTATTTGTAATATCACTCAGCTTCTTGGTAGGTGTTTGCAAGGCTTTTTCTTGCATCACATCTTGAGCGGACAGAGAAATAGCTGGCGTCATTTGAGTAATGACATTGTCCTGAAAAAAATTGATAACTACGGTGAGATCTACCATACGAACATTAACTTTGACATTCGGGTTTTAATTTCCAACTCCAAGCGTTCTCTCTTAAAAGGAGATTTTTCTTGGACGTATCATATATATCCAAATTAACAATAATACATGGCAAGCTCAATGACGGTAATTAAGTACCCACAGAGCCACCCTTGGATATCCTGGCAACCATATCTCACGAAAATTAGTAGTTCAAAAGAACTAATTGTACGTATTCAAAAAATTATAAGAAAATGCTAAATCAAGTGTAATGTTCACTGAACATATGACAAGTAATAAACAGTGCACCAGGTCAACAAGTAAAATACCTGAGGCATTGGTTTGACAATGCTGGCACCTGGAGAGCCACCGAGCAAGTACTTCCTGACAGCAGGAGATACACTTGATTCTTCGCATCCACGTGGTAGCTTCAAATACTTTAAATTATAGAATGGACAATGCCAATGTGCAACAATGTCTGGGTTTTGAGAAAGTACCTATGGAAGTGATACTAATAATAATTAAACACAGATAGGCGGAAAAACTGGTCTTAGCTATCACACTGGACCATTTATTCTCGGGGAAGAAGAACAATCTAAGAAGAGACAATACTAAACTTTGTTAATGCAGAAAACAGATTGCATATTGTTTTTACATGATTGGTTCAGTAATTGGTTAGAGGGTTAATATGCAAAATCAGTTCTGTCAGTTACCCTGTGTGGTATCGCGCTTAAGTCAGCGTGTCATCAAAATTTGGGACTCTGTACTATGCTTTATGTTTTACAGAATAGTGTGCAGTTGTGTTCTACTATACCGATGAGTCATAGTTATATTTAAACGACCTATATAGAGTAGCAGAGCAAGCAACATATAGTTTATGACGAATGAAAGTGATTTCTGTTAAACAACATGTGAAATATTGAACCTATAGACTCCACATTTTGTTGCATTCTTGATCAATTTGATATATTTATATGCAAAATTTTCAGATATTGTATACTGTCATCAACACAACACATGAGACTATGAGAGGGAATATGCCAGAGAATTTTTTTAAGAGCAAGCCAACTGAATAACATAAAGATATTGGTAATGCTAATTCCTGAATAACAATCAGTAGTTTAGATAGAAATTACCTGAATAGTTACCAAGTCAAGACTAAGTATCTTGGCGCTACTAAGCTGGGAGAACATAGTTTTAATCATATCTTGATAGTGTCTCAAGTCCGTCGAGCTAAATGGACGATCCCAAAATTTAATATTTGCATTCTCCAATGCAGAACCTTCATAGACCATCGGAAAGAAACCAATAGCTTCAAAATTGCACAGTTTTGGTGCCAACACCACAATTTTGTGCTCAGGTATACGTACAGAAAATAAGCTGACCTTTATTTTTAGGTTCACCAAATGGGAGCTAGATATAACAAGATGGCCGATATAATGTGTGCCAAAATCTATGACAAGAGTCCTTAGACTGGCAAGTGCGAGAAAGTAGTCACTCATATCCTCAGGAAAGACCATATTACCAAGCTGAAGAGTTCGTAAAGCTGGAAGATCCCAAACATTTTGGGGTAAAGTGCACCGTTCCAGACATAGTGTTGTTAACATTGGCAAACTGAAAAATTCAGGCAACTCACAGTGCTTAAGATCCAGAGTTTTCAAGGCAGGCAGGCTCCAACATGATTCAGAAACCTTGAGTCTTTTATTAGAATGATATGCATATCTCTTCAAATGGAGGGTTGTTAAGTTGGGTAAACTCCAAATATCCGCTTTCATGACATCCTCAGATTCAGACTGCATTGTGAGTTTAAGCTCTTTCAAGGTACTAGAGGTGAACAAAGATAACTTACAATAACGGTCTGACTCAACAGTAAGGTTTTGAACCTCATGTGACACTGCGTACCTAATATACTTTTTAAGCGACAGTAAATGAAGGCCATTGGTCCGACACAAGTCGAGTTTGAGTATCCCAGATTTGTGGTCCCTCCTAGCGAAGACATGGTTCATGAACTTGCAATATATGAAGTTACGAAGTTCCTCCTTGTAATGTATGTTGTACTCATTGAAATTGAGAAAAGGGAGAGTAGTCCAGACAAGCTTCCATCGCTTCGAGAGAACGCTGGTTTGAACTGCTAACCGAGCATCCAAATAGGACAGTATCTGATGAATCAGATCATCTGACAGCTTGCTTATTCTATCTTCATCTCCTATTCTAGCCTTCTTCTTCCTATCTTTTGTACTTGAAACCTCCATGAATAATTTTTGACCTTCGATCTCTAACTTGCTAAAACTAAGGCTTTTGGTTTATCATATTTAACAGGCGTAATCTATATCTCTCGGAGAAGTTGTACAGGCATGTACTTTGGAATTCAAAGAATCTACTTGAACCATTTTGAATTTGGGCGCTGATATCTGTAGACAGATAATTTATTCTTGGAAAAGGCCAATTAAATTTATAGGGACAGTAAAAGTAACTTTGCATAGAAATGGGTAACCAAGGTGAGTCGAATATTTTCGAGTTCAATTACATAGTTCGGGCTCGAGTTTGAGTTAGAACTCCATACTTCACTGAGTCACAATTTTTGGTTTCATATGAGTTTAATAATCTCAAACTCGGCTCGAAAGATCAATTCAATTTAATTTTACTCGATGAAATCAAAAGCTTGAATTTGATAAGTTCCATTCAAGTTCTACTCAATCAAATATATAAAATTTACTCAAATATAAAGTACATATTTAATAATATTTGACTAATATATAAATATTAATAAAAGCTCGATTATTTTCATGAGTCTAACGAGTCAAGTAATGTGAGGGTCTAACTCAATTGAAAAATATCTTTAATAACTCGAGTTATGCTCAATTAGTGTCGAATAGAATTCAAATATTTTATGACTTGAATTCGAATAAAACATGATCGAACAGATTGACCAATTTACACCTGGACATAGTACAATCAATCTTTCCATATAATTTTAATTTAGGATATATTCTTTCACGTTTTATGAGTTTTTTTTTAATTTCTAATATAATTAACCTTACAAATTTTTATCTCTGAAAAAAACATATACAGTAGTATAATTGTTCAATTTGACAATCTTCCCCCCATAAAATTTGCTCTTGGCCCTAACAACCTCATTTAGCGAGATGTATGTGCTGTGCCTGTTACTAGTATTGAATGCAAACTCTGTCCTTCAAATTGTACTACTCCGTGTTCAATATTTACATGGCACGAGTCAATATAATTTTTAAAAATCCTAATTAACTCCAAATTCTTAAAAATCCTAAATTTTTTACAGTAGCCAGCAGTGACAGCAAGGCTGGTGCCGATAGTTGGAGAGCTTTCTAAATTTTGTAATTTTCTTTTGGCATCATCAATGCTAGAGTCAATTGCATGAAGCTCGCAAAGTCAAGAAACAAAGAGCTGCTCAATATAGTTCAGATGGCTCATTAGCCAACTTAAATTGAATCCCCATCTCTGCATGTCAAGAAAAAGAGCCCTATACTCAGCCAGCATTTCAGTGGTGACCTCAGTTTTGGGGGTTCTGGCATAGGCATTTACCAAGAAGCACAATGTCTGCAGCTTCACGGTCCAGATTTTCTTGTTTTTTGTTGGCAACTGCCTAAATGTTTCTGGGTGTTTTTTTTTGATCAAGTCAAGCACAAACTCAGGGTTGATCTCATGGCCCCGCGATGACATCAAATTACTATTGTCCCCTGAAGTAGTTGCCGGAGCATTGCTTTCCACTGCAACCGGAGCTTTAATCTGTTGCACCTTGCCAGTGATTTTAGTTGTACATGTAGTATCAGTCAGCTTCTTGGTTGGAGTTTCCGAGTCTTTTTCTTGTACAAAATTTTGAGCAGACAGAGAAACAGCTCGCATCATCTGAGGAAATTTTTTAAAATATTTAATTTTCAAGTGTAATTTTCTATGAACATATGACAAGTATAGTGCACCAAGTGATTGAGTAGTGTGTGTGATAAAAAATACCTGAGGCATTGGTTTGACAATGGTGGCACCAGGAGAGCCACCGAGCAAGTAGTTCCTGACAACACTAGATATACTGGATTCTATGCATCCATGTGGTAGCTTCAAATACTTCAAGTTATAGAACGGACAAGGCAAACGTGCAAGAATGTCTGGGTATTGAGATAGTACCTAGAAAAGTCATTAAACACTTCATCACAATATGGTCCACTGAACCTTGCTATAAGTGAACTAATAATGATTCAGCACAAATTGTTGCACAACAGGTCATTAGCTATCTCTCTGGATCATTTGTTCTTGTCAAGAAGAGCACTCTAAGAAGAGACGCTACTTAACTTTGGTTATGGATGAAAACAAATTGTTACAAGATTAGTAATAAGGATTCAATTACCTGAATGGTCTCCTTGTCAAGACTAAGAATCTTGGCGCTACCCAGCTGCAAGAACATAGTTTCAACCACGTCTTGGCAGTCTCTCAAATCCTTCGAACAGAACAAATGCCAAAACTTAATATTTACAGTCTCCAACTCGGGACCTTCATATGCCATCCGAAAGAAACCATTAGCTTCAAAATTGCAGAGTTTTGGTGCCAGCACCACAATTTTGTCCTTAAGCACATGTACAGCACAGTAGCTGACCTTAATTTTTAGGTTCACCAATTGGGAACTAGATATAACAAGACGTCCTATACAGTGTCTGCCAAAATCAATGACGAGATTCCTTAGACTGGCAAGCGCGAGGAAGTAGTCACTCATATTCTTAGGAAAGACCATATTGATAAGCTCTAGAGTTATCAAAGCTGGAAAATCCCAAACTTTTTTGGGCAACGAGCACCGTTCCAGACTAAGTGACGTTAAACATGGCAATCTAAACAATTCAGGCAACTCGCACTTTTCAAGACTCAGAGTTGTCAAAGCAGGCAGGCATATCAAACATGATTCTGGAACCTTGCAGATTTTATTAGATTCATTGCTCTTCAATGTCAGAGTTGTCAGATGAGGTAAACTCCAACAATGTGATTCCATCACATCAACAGATTTAAGTTTCATCGTCAAATTCAGTTCCTTTAACGAGGCAGAGCTAAACGTAGATAATGAACAATACCGATCTGATTTAACATGGAGACATTCAACATCATGTGAAATTGCCTGCCTAACGCACTTTTTCATCAGACTTAAATTAAGGCCATCACTAGGACACAGTTGGACTTTGAGTAACCGAGACTTATGGTCTCGGCGAGAGAAAACATGGTTCATGAGGTTAGAATATAAGAAGTTCGAAAGCTTTTTCTCACGATGTTTGTTACATCCATAGAAATTGAGAAACGGGAGAGTAGTCCAGACAAGCTTCCATCGCTTGGAGAGAACGCTGGTTTGAACCGCTAATCGAGCATCCAAGTAAGACAATATTTGATGAATCACATCATCTGATAGCTTGCTTATTCGATCTCGATCTTCTAGTTTAGCCTTCTTCCGACTTGAGTCCTGCATGAATAATTTTTGACCCACTCCCTCTTCGATCCCTGACATGCTAATAGTATGATATACAACGAGTGTAATTTGTTTTCTCTCGAAAAAGTCAGGAAAACTCTATTAAATATTTTTGGCTGCCCTGACTTGTTTAATGAAAGGGTGACTAAAACCTCATTGAACATAATTTGTATTGAACATTGAACGTGATTTGTATGGAAAAGGGGAGCAGAGAGTAAGCGTAATCAAACTGTTAATAAAATTTTAATTCAGTATTTTATATCTAAGAGGGTACGATCAAGAGGCAATTAAAATTTGGATTAAACACACTAACTTGAAACTATACACATCTATGTAGGTGTATGTGTTGGAGTAGGTCAAAAATAATGTTTTCAAGTTGGATTCATAAATAAATCTCCAATCGCATCTCATTGTCAGATTGAGTTCTTTCAACGCCAAAGAGCTGAATGTAGATAATGAAAAAAACAACAATTTAATTGATCACATTCTCTTGTTTTCTGTAGGTAACTGCTCAAAGGTTCCTGGATACCTTTTCACCAGGTGATCAAGCAGGCCTGTGAATTCAGAGTTAACCTCGTGGTCTGGATTCCAGTCCTTGGAACGTGATCCGAAAGAAGCCAATAGCACTGAAGTTGCAGAGTGTAGGTTCCAACACCTCAATTCTCCAGGCGGATGCATTAGCACTATTCAAAGGGGCCTTGATTCCAGAGGTTCACCAATCGCGAACTAGATATAACACAACATCCTATATCCTCTCTTTCAAAATTTATAGCAAGATTCAAGAGACGAGTAATGACTCATATTCTTAGGAAATACCACACTGCTAAGTTCAAGATTTAATAAAGCTGGAATATCCCAAATACTTTCTGGCAAGATGCAAGATTCCAGAAACAATGTTGTTAAAGAAGGCAGACAGAAGAATTCAGGTAACTCACAATTCTCAAGACCGAGAGTTGACAAGGCAGACAAGCATACCAAACACGACATCAGAAATTACTAAGGTGTTGTTTGGAAACATGAATTTCATTTGAATCCAGAATTTTAAATCACGGATTTGAATTTCAGAATTTTAATTCCAAATTCTTAGTTTGGTAAAAATAAAAATTTCAATTCCAAGTTTTTTTTATGTAAACATTATAATATATCGAGAAATTTTTTTCTTATAGACAAATTATTAGATAAAATATTTTGAAGAAATTTATCAGAAACGGACAAATTTCTTGAAGAAAAAAAATCTCTTCTGCATACATAGTACCCACAGAGCTACCATTTAATGCTGCTCTGGCTCTATCAAACAGAAATCATAAACTAGTAATCCAAATTCCAAAGGAATTATGCATGCAGAAGAGATTTTTTTCTTCAAGAAATTTGTCTGTTTCTGATAAATTTCTTCGAGATATTTCAACTAAATACTACGTACATAAACAGTCCTGATAAAAATAAACTACATAAACTGTATTTTGTAATAATAACAATTGACTACACCTCAAGTAATTGAGGTGTATAGTATATGTGTCAAATGTCAATAAGTAACTGGTACTATGTTTTAACAATGGTAGCACTTGGAGAGCGGCCCAGCAAGTATCGTCTCACTGAACGAGATATATATGATTCCTCGCATCCACGTGGTAGCCTCAAATACTTCATGTTATAGAATGGAGAATACAATTGGTCAAGAATCTCTGAGATTTCAGATAATGCCTAGCAACAATGAAAACATACATATTAGATTATATATAAGAGTATACATTTAAAGTTTGAAACATGATATTATAATGATATAATTATAGTATTTAATTGTATCACATGATTACTTTAAATTAATTTATTTCTGGACTGATTGAAACAGAATTGCTGGATGACCATAATAACATAGGCGATGACGTAAAGAGGATTGCAGCCTAACAAGTATGTTCCTACATTCAGTGGTTATAAAATCAACGGACCAAGGAGAGCGATGATAATCGAAAAGGACAGTGCGGTGGTATTTGTGTTGTTGCAAATACATTAATGCTTCTTGAAAAAGATAAAACTGTTGGATGAACGATCTCTCTCACAATGTTAATAAGCATTGTCTATCAACTTTCCTTCCAACAATGGTATTTATAATATATTGTGTGATGTTCACTAGAACATCAGTTTTCAGTAAATATTTGTCTGACTTAGACAATGCCTTTGTCTAAAACTGTTGTTTCAAGATAAATGAATTTATCTACATACAA
Organism: Daucus carota subsp. sativus; assembly: GCF_001625215.2. Classification (NCBI taxonomy): domain Eukaryota; kingdom Viridiplantae; phylum Streptophyta; class Magnoliopsida; order Apiales; family Apiaceae; genus Daucus; species Daucus carota. The sequence continues at coordinate 19,862,852 of NC_030388.2, forward strand.
CATTTCTACACCCTTATGTTAAAGAGTTCTAAACAACAGAGCTCGGAATAATTGTTGCCTATTTAAAGCAATGCACACAACTTAGACAATAGTCTGAAAATGACCTATAAATATTGTCTGAGGAACACCCAGACAACAGTCTTTCAAGAACAACAAAACCCCGTTTGTTAATTTGGAACAATATGACTTTTTTAACAGTTGTTTAAGTACTGTTGTGTGATTGCAAAATTCTTGTGGTGTCAAGTTGACCATAATATAAGGAGTTATTTGCAAATCACATCCCCAAACTTGGGGGCAAATGCACTTTAGTTACTATACTTCCAAATTACATTACACATCCCTGACAAAATTTTGCTGCACTGCAAACCCCTTGGACCAGCTTCCGTTAAATCTCAATGTTACTGTTCATTTTTGTCAAGACAGGAACCCATATATAGGAAACCATCTGTTTTTCTGTAAACCACCATTTGTCTGCAATTTGCATTTATGACAAATGGATATACTTATATAATATGATGTCGGGGGATGTGTAGTACAGTTATCAAAAGTAAAGTAACTAAAGTGCATTTGGCCCTAAGTTGAAGATGAGATTTGCAAATAACTCTAATATAAACGATTAAAGACATACAAAAGTTCATGAACTCTTTTCTCAAGTACACATTTTTTGAGAAGAATATCAACCCAGAAGTTAAAAAGAAGACGTGATGCTTCAATTGGTTACTAAAATACTTAACAGGGGAATTTTTTCAAGCGAAAAATTCAGTTTTTACATATGATGAATCAATTACTCAAAGTCAGCTTCTAAAAACTGCAAATATGGTTTATATGATTGTTGGAGCATAACTATAATTTTAGGCTTGGTTTATTTTGTCAATTTTGTGATTACAGATATAACTAGTTATAGTATCATGAAAGTAAACTATAATTTATAGTTCCTAGCCAGGAATTACACTTCTAATGTTTTGTTCAAAACTATGCAATTAGAAAGTACATAAAATCTGTTTGATAATCGTGTTATGCAACTTGTGCTGACCACAGGTTCCTTGATAACCTGGTCCCCTTATTTTAGAGAGCAATTATAAGTACTGCACGACTTACGTAACTTTTGACAGACCATAAGATCCCTACTGATTCCCTTTTAAGAGTAATTACAAGTTTAGGTGAACTACAAGTTATTTTGGGTTACAGGGGAACTAATAATTATAGAGTTGGGTTATATTGAAACAAAAGAAGCCTAAATATTAAAGGTACCTGAAGGATCACCAAGTCGACACTAAGAATCTCAGCACTTCCCAGTTCTGAAAACATCGTCTCAAACAGGTCTCTATGTAGTTTCAACACCCATGACGGCGTCCTTTTGCTTGGGTACATAGTTCGATCCCAAAATTTGATATTTACTCTCTTCAACTCATCACAGCCTTTCAATGTTGCCCAAAAGAACCCTACAGCACTAAAATTACAGAGTTTCGGTGCCCACACCACAATTTTCCCCTTAATTGCATTGGCATCATTCAAGATGGCCCTGATTTTCAGATTCACCAGCTGGGAGCTTGATATTTCACAATTACATCCTATATCATTGTTACCAAAATCTATTTCCAGATTCCGTAGACTGCCAAGTGCAAGGATGTACTCACCAAAGTCCACAGGAAAACGCACATTACTAAGCTGCAGAGTTAACAAAGCTGGAAAATCCCACACCTTTTTGGGTAAATTACATGACTCTAGACATAGAGTCTTCAAATTAGGCAAACCGAAAGAATCAGGCAACACACATCGGTTAAGCACAAGAGTCGTCAAGGCAGGCAAACACATCAAACAAATTATCGGTAACTGGCAACTTTTCTTATGACTGTACGATTTCAAAGTCAGAGTGTTTAAGTTAGGTAAACTCCAACAATCCAATTTCATGACCTTAAAAGTTTCAAAATTCATCGTGAGCTTAAGTTCGCATAGCGAGCTCGAATTGAAAGTAGATAACGAACAATAACGATATGATCTAATATTCATTCGTTCGACGTGGTGTGAAGTGGCGTACTTAACGTACTTTTGCAGCTTCCGTGCAGTGAGGCCAATAGGAGGATGGAGATCGAGCTGCAGGATTTGATATTCGTGGTTTCGATCAGCGAAGACTCTCTTGTGAGTGTTGTAAAAGGCCAGTTTGTTAGGGTAATAATATTTGTCGTAGCTATTGAAATTGAGAAAAGGGAGAGTGGTCCAGAGAAGCTTCCATCGTTTCGAGAGAACGCTGGTTTGAACTGCTGATCGAGTATCTATGAAGCGCATTATTTGGTGAATGAGTTCATCTGGCAATTTGCTGATTCGATCTTTTTCTTTACATCTAGCCTTCTTCGTACGCCTAGCCATTAGATGATGTTCTCCGTTCTGTGTGTGGTCTAATTAGGGTTTGATATCTCCCTCGGTAGTCAGGCTTGTAGCACGTCTACGGGTCGGGTATAATTTTTTCAGATCCAAACCCGATTCATATATATCGAAATAAACATTCAAATTCTATATATCGGTAGGGTTTTTTCAAGTTTCGGCCCTCTTGGATTCGGGTTTAATTCGAATACTTAATAAATAAAATGAAAAAATTATATACCTATAAAATATGTGATGATTTTTTTTTAAATTTAGGAATATAGAAAAAGGGGCTCATATGTTTCATCTAGTGCAATAAACATGTGAAACATTCTAAATATAGTTGTTTACAATCATTCAACTTATCGTTTATATTTTAATTATATTTTGATTAACATAATAATCAAGAAAAATGTAATATTGGTGAAATGAATGTAAATTATGTATCACCCATATACAATTAAGTAAAATATTAATATATTATATATGTAACTAATAAATCATAATATTTCAATATATATAGCATACATTTAACACACATATATAAAGACGATCCAACCCGACCCAATACTAATTTATATGAGTAAATGTCATTTTATTTTGACTTTTCTAAATTGAACTGACCAGATCATATCCTGTGCTCAATGGCGCGTCTTCGAAATCCTATCTGACTCGTTCATATATTTGTATTTCACCTTCAAGCCGTTACTTGGCGCGTCTTCGAAATCCTATCTGACTCGTTCATATATTTGTATTTCACCTTCAAGCCGTTACTTGTCCTGTGGTCTTTATTTAAGACTTGATTTTAATTTTTGATATGTATTTTCAAGTGTTTTGACAAATAGTCAAAATTATCGTTTTCAGATTTTTTCTCATCAAATATATATAATCCAAATTTTAGTTCAAAAATTCACAAATTATCAATATCACAGAATTTTATAATACTGAATTTAAAAAAAATACAAAATATCCAAAAATGGGTGTGAAAATTATACATCAAATAAAAAAAAAGAGAGAATTAAGACAAAAATACCTTAACGTTCTAAAGCGCCTAGAAGTTTCAAATAGTTATTGTGGAAGCTTATGGATGAAGTCGACTCTTTGACTTACAAAGAAAATAAATAGACCATAATTCTATTTTCTTTGTAAGTCAAGGAGTCGACTTCATCCATAAGCTTCCACAATAAATATTTGAAACTTCTAAGCGCTTTAGAACGTTGAGGTATTTTCGTTTTAATTCTCTCATTTTTTTTTGTTTGACGTATTATTTTTACACCCATTTTTGGATATTTTGTATTATTTTTTTAAATTCAGTATTATAAAATTATGTGATATTGATAATTTG